>NC_056733.1:1766945387-1767302887 GCF_019279795.1 Protopterus annectens
ATCTGTATACTCCTCTGATATTAGTCTGTCGAGAGAGTGAAGGAAAAATTGTCCACAGAATGTGTCATAAGTCATTCTCATACAACAATTACTTGTAACTACCTTTTGCCTTTGCTCACAGACGCCAAGTCTGGTGATCACTTCCAATGGATGAATTGCCATGAAGTTTCTGAAGTAATGGCCATAGTCATGTACCTCTTTACCATCACTACCACAATCACCCTCATAACCTTAAATTAAAGTAAACTGAAAGCTGCTGTTGGCAGTATATACTTTTGTCACTGCCTACAGATATCATCTGTCTGTCAGCTAGAAGTAAAAATAAGCTTACCTGTAATAGACCTCCACTGCAACCTGACCACTCCATTCTTTTTACTATACAAGCTCCTGCACTTGAAATTAAACCTGACATAAAATTTCAGCTCATTGTCTCTTCTACTAACACACAAAGTTGCTAGGACAATTTCTGTATGTTTGTTTTCAGGCCAGAAATTATCAGATATTAGAGAATGGGTAAAAAAGGTTGCCACCTTTTCAAATGGCCAAAGTGGGACATTTTCGGGACACACATCAGATTTTACAGGCTGACACATACCCACTGTCAGTACAAAGGATAGAACTTAACTTTTTTTCCTAAATAAAAGCTTATTCTTATAGAAGTTTAGTTGCTTATTATGTTTCTTGTAACATTTAGGTATTTTAGATACAGAAATAACTATTTTATGCAACTATTACATAAAATATGGGACATAATTATGTCCTACAATCTCAGGACATTTGCCCTTTTTAATATTTTTTGTCAGGACACAACTGCCCAAAGAGGGACTGTCCCTCTCAAAGTGGGACAGGTGGTAACCCTATGGGTAAACTGTATATCAGCAATGTGACTGGAGAACAAATGTTCTCCAGCAGTGTATTAATTTACAAGTAATACGTGCTGAAAAACAAGTCCGCCGCTTCACTGCAGCATATCAAGCTGCTGTGGAGTTCTGACTGAAAAAAACTAATGGCCACCATTATTTTACACTCACTAAGCAGTGCTTTTGCTGTCTAGCATTTGTAAAATAATAAATAAAAAAAAATAAAAAAAATGTGTGTACGTGTGTGAGAGTGTATGCATGTATGAGAGTGAGAGATCGATCGGTTGTCTTGCACTCGCTAAGCAGCCACTTTTGCTGTTTAGTGAATGCAAAATAAATTAAGTCGAAAAAAGTGTGTGTTGTTATGGTATGTGCATGCATGTGTTTGTTTATCTGTATGTTTGAGTGAATGCGTGCATGAAAGCAGAACAGATTGTGTGTGTGTGTGTGTGTGTGTGTGTGTGTGTGTGTGTGTGTGTGTGTGTGTGAAAGAGTGAAGAGTGAGAGTGATCCCTGACTGCAACAGCATCAGTTAAGAGGTTTACTTTTGCCCATACATCTCAACCTCTCTGCACAAGAAATCTGGACAGAGCCACAAATAATTAGGGACAAACAACCAAAAATAAGACAGATTTTAAATATTGCTCTTATAAACTTAGAAAGTTGCTAGAACAGGGTTTCCATTAGCATTTATTATCTGAAGGATATGAAGTCTGAAAATCAGATCTGTCATTATTTAATGACTTCTGTCCCCATTGATTTGCCAGAAAACTGCACATTTTATAAGGATGGGACCAAATATAATTGCCAAAACTCTGAACAGTTGAAAGGTATGCTCTGTTGACTTTTTCTTCCTCTTTCGGCTTTTCCCAGTTAGCAGTCGCCACAGCGGATCACCTGTCCGCTCATGATTGGCAGTGGAGTTTTATGGTGTCGAGTTGCCAGCCCGACGCCCAACCTTCCACAGAAGGCACACACACGCACACACTCACACCTAGGGCCAATTTAGAGTGTCCAGTCCACCTACAGCATGTCTTTGTGATGTGGGAGGAAACCCACGCGACCACAGGGAGGATATGCAGACTCCGCACAGAAGGCACCCCAACTGAGGATTGAACTGGAGAGCCTCTTGCTGTGAGGCAGCAACACTAACCGCTGCACCACCGCGGCCACCCAAAAGGTATGCTCTGTTGACTCTTACCTCAAAATATATGGATAAACCTAAAATGGGGTACAAAGGCACAAAATAGGAACATATTTTACTTGATTATTAGGATTTGTGTTACCATACAATGTTAAGTTGTCAATCTCGCCTTCATTCTTGCTTGATGGGCTCGGAGCCGATCCCTCGGCTCCGACTCGGCACTTGCTAAGCTCGAGAGTCACTTTTACCAGCTCGAGGCAGCCCCATATCCCATGATGCAAGGCGGTAAGTACCCAGATCTAGTTTGCCGCTTCGCTTAGGAGGTCTTCTTTTTACCAGCTCCTGGTAAGTTATTCACTTTTGTGAGATTTAAGCCCCTTTTAGTAAAAAAACCTTTTATTGATAGTTTTAAGTTTATTTTGTACTTTTTCTGACAGAAAATCCCTATCTCCTTTAATTTTGTTAGTCAAACTTTTCCCTATCCCATCCCCTGTTAGGGTGTGTGTGTTGGTTTTATAGAATACCTTTTGGTATTTTATTTAAATTTTGACTGGTGTGTGTGTGTGTGTTTTTCAGCACCATGTCAAAGGAGAGGTTTAAGGTTTTTAAGTGTGACTCGTGCTGTCAGAAGATGTCTCTGACAGACGGTCACACTTCTTGCCTGTATTGTCTGGGCCCTCTTCACCTGCAGGACTCCTGTGCTATTTGTCATTCCTTCAGCCAGAGAGTCCTGCAGGAGACGTAATAAGCTGATACTTAGGCCGGCCTTCTAAGGGCTCTCCGCTAAGTCGGCTCCACCAAAATCAGCAAAATCTTCCAAGGCCCAGGCTTCTGTATCTAAGCCTGCGCTGGAGCCGATTCTAGCATGGCTATCGGTGCCGAATCTGTAGTGACCACTGATGTCGGCCCCGATCGGTTCCGACACCCATGTGGGGGCATCGGTGTGTCGGGCTCCGCTCCGACCCGCCGTTACTTTTTTGGGGGCTGTATCGCTCCGGCTGGGCATTATCGAGGCTTCCTGTCGAGTTGGCTCCGACAGGATCTATAGTATCGGCTCCGATGGCTCTTTCCAGGAAGAGATCGAGGTCTCCTTCCTTGCTTCACCTCTTCTATCGGAGCGGAGCCATCGGAGCCGATCTTCAAGGTCTTCCAGACTGTCAGATCATGACCTTGAGAGAGTGGTCAGTAGATTACTTAAGTCACAGGTACTGGCCCAAATGTTACACAGTCCGTCTCAACAGACGACTGTTGCTCCACCACCCGTTACAGTTCCTCCTTCAACTCTACCCCAGAGCTTGGAGTTGGAGTCTTCGAATGGTTACTGCTACGGCTGGAGGACGATACCCCTTTCTGTTCCTTCAGCCTCTACTCTTATCTCCTCTTGAGACCTTCCTTAGAGGGATTCGTGGTCGGGCTTCCATGGTCTCCTCCGAGGGGTGAGTGGCATCGGACCCTTGTCCGAACGCGCTTCCCCCTTGAGCTCGGCCTTGCCTGTCGAACCTCTTCCTTTTGACCTCTCGGGCTAGTGAGCTCGGCTCCGACATCTGCCTCGGAGACTTCCCTTCGGTGGCCCCTGGAGTTCCTAGCTCTGGTGGGCGGGTTCTCTCGGACCTGCCTGGGAGGGGAGCATGAGGTGATGAAGAGACTGGCCACTGGTATCAGTCAGCAGTCTGTTCCGTAGCTCCTCCCTCTATAGTACCTGTTGACATCTCTGCCACTTCTCTTGCTACAGGACCCAGAGATCCTCCGCCTCAGGTTTCCCCATTGGGAATTTCCCCTCTTCCGAGGATTCTCCTGATGTTTCGGGAGATCCTCCTAGGAAGAGGACTTGTAAGAGGAAGCATGTAGACTCCAGTCTGTCACTGGATACTGACTTTGATGAGTCAGAGGGATCCCTAGATCCCCTCTGAGGATGTCTCCTTCTCAGACATCCTAGAACTTCTGAAACAGAGGGAAACTGGCCCACCAACAATCCCTCTGAGGATGAGTCAGTATACCTAGAGGCGTTTGGATCTCGGCCCTCCACCTCCTGGGTGTCTCCTTCGACCCCTTATGCAGGTTATTGCACAAAGGCGTGGGCAGCTCCTGACTCTGTAGAGCCAGTCCCTAGGAGGCCTTCAAAATTTATCACTGCCCGTGTGACAAACAATTCCTTACTAAGGGTGTCCCGCTGATGCCATGGTGGTGGCTGCGGCCACCAAAAGGAACTTGCAGATCCTACTGTGCCCGTCCATCCTCCTAACAAGGACTCTAGGAGCATGGATAGGTACGGTAAGCGGATGTTTTCCTCAGCGACCTTTGCTATGCTCGCTGAATTACCTATGTCACTTCACCAGACTCCAGAGGGATATCCTGAAGGAGCTGGGAGAAGTAGTTCAGGATCCTACAGCTGCAGGGGCTCAAGAAAAATTGCTTCTCAGCTAGGAACCCTCAATTCCATTGCAAACTCCTCCATGCGGCTAATATGTTAGGCTGCGGATGGAGCCAGTAGAGCCGCAGGCACAGGTGTGGCTCTTGGACGCCAAGCCTGGATGCGGCTATGTGATTTTATGGATCCCTTTAAGGCGTCCTTCACAAATTCTCCCTTTGATGGGTCAGCTTTGTTTGGCCCTCAGGTGAAGGAAACCTTGACCAGGTGCGAGCAGGACGGCAAGACTCTTTTTGCTGTTGGAGTCCGCTTTTCCACCCCTTCTAGGCCTTATCACAAAGGACAGAAGGGTGGGAAGATGTGGTTCCGTAAATCCCAAGGAGTCACGCCGATTCACGTGGTCAGTTTACCCCTAGAGGCAGAGGGGTAACAACAACAGACGCTCTAGAGGCAGAGGGGTCCAAGAACCAGGGAAACAGGGAGCCTCTCTGACAAGCCCTTTCAGCATCCCTGAGGTGTTGCCCGGCTGTCCCTCCTTGGAGGCAGTCGGGAAGATTATCACTGTACCCAGAAGCCTGGCATTCCCTCACTCAAGACAGATGGGTACAGTCGATCATATCCAAGGGTTACATAATTCCTTTCGAGGAAAGTCCCTTCCCTCAAGTTCCCTTCCAGATGTACCACCCGGTCTAAGGGAGATTGCAGAGTCAGAAATCGCAAAACTACTGCAAAAAGAGCCATTCAGCCAGTTACAATAGACCATTCAGAGCCGGAATCTACTCAAGGTTCTTTTGGTCCCCAAAAGACGGGAGACTGGAGACCAATATTGGATCTCAGCAGACTCAACAAGTCTGTCAGGAAGACAAGATTCGAATGGTCACTCTTCAGTCAATTCTGCCCTTCTTACAGAAGGACAACTGGATGTGCTCAATAGATCTTCAGGATGCACTATCACATCAAAATTCACAGACGCTCCAGGAGATTTCTCCGCCGGCTGGGGTCCAGTCATTTCCAGTTCAGAGCCCTGCCCTTTGGTCTCACTACAGCCCCCAGAGTGTTCACCAAATGCATGGCAGTGGTCACGGCTCACCTGAGACGTCAAGGATTCCAGGTGTTTCCGATCTCGACGACTGGCTCCTGTCAGCCACCACCAGGCATCAGCTTATACAAGCCAGGGATTACACAATAGACCTTTGTTCTCATTTGGGCATCTCAATCAACGAAAAGTCATCCTTATCGCCCTGCCAGTCTATTACCTTCATAGGCGCAAACTTAAACACTGTTCGGATGTCAGCTACCCTTACAGAACAAAGAGTTTCAGACATTCAGACTCATGTCAGGATCATTCTGGCCAGCAAGAAAATACAGGCCAGAATGGTTCTAAAGGTATTAGGTCTCATGGCTGCGCCATTACTCTTCTTCCCCTGGCTCGATTCTACATGCGCCTTCTTCAGTGGATGCTGTTCACACAGTGATCATACCAGCAACTTCCAATGCGTCACCAGATTCTGGTGACACAGACATGCAAAGAGCATCTTGCTTGGTGGATCACATCGTCTCAGGTTCACCAGGGCAGGTACTTTGTACCTCCATCCCGATAGCCACTGTCACCACGGATGCCTCCCTGATCGGGTGGGGGTCATTATCAGGGGAGGATGGTTCATGGGAGGTGGCAACCGGTCGAGTACCATCTGCACATAAATGTCCTGGAGATGAGAGCAGTGCTTTTAACGCTGCAAGCCCTCAGCGACTTTCTTCCGTAGGGACAATTGCAGTCCACACAGACAACATGTCTGTAGTTTGGTATATCAACAAACAGGGCGGAACCAAGTCCTACCCCTTGTGTCGAGAAGCGCCAGACTTTGGCAATGGGCGATCTCCTCTCATCGGTTTCTGGTAGCAACGCATATCCCTGGGAAAACCAACATTATAGCGGACAGATTGAGCAGAGCTATACTCATGCCTCACGAGTGGTCTCTCAAGCAATCTATAGCGGAAGAGATTTTTCTGGAATGGGGTGCCCATGTTGCGATCTTTTGCTACTCCCCAAAACAGCAAATGTCCAGACTTCTTCAGCCTCTTCCCTCTATCAGGCCATCCCCAGAGACGCTCTGACCCAGGATTGGCCCCAGGGACTTCTTTATGCCTTCCTCCATTTCCTCTGATCCCTCAGGTGATCCAGAAAGCTACCGCTTTGAGAGCCAAATTGATTCTCATTGCCCCTTACTGGCCTCGACAAGTTTGGTTCCTTCCTCCATCATCACCTTTTGGTGCAGCCGTGGCATCTGGACCCAGTGCCAGATCTTCTGATTCACCAATCGGGTCAGCTGCACCGGTCAATCCCTTCTCTCAACCTCACAGCATGGTTGCTCCACTTCCTTCCTTAGCCAGGCTTCCTTTGATCTCTAACCCAGTTAGAGACATCATAGTAGCTTCACTAAAATCCTCTACCAGGAGGATTTACACAAGCAAATGGAAATGTTTCTCTTATTGGGCTAAGGCCCAAAATATTGATCCTTTTACTGCCCCTGTTCAGGCAGTTCTGGACTTCTTAGCAGAGATTTTTCATGCAGGCTCCTCTTCTTCCACAGTCAGAGTTCAATTGGCTGCTATTTCCAATTTTCATGTCGGGATAGCAGATCATAATATTATGTCCCATAGGCTCTGCAGGGCCTTCTTGAAAGGAATTTTCCTACTAAAACCTCCAATCAGGAATCCTCCTCCTCAGTGGGATCTAAATTTAGTGCTGACATCCTTGATTCTTCCCCCTTCGAGCCAGCTGTTTCTTGTTCCCTGAAATATCTTTCTTGGAAAACGTTATTCCTAGTGGCTATTACATCTGCCAGGAGGGTGTCTGAACTTCATGCTCTTCGGTTCGACCCCTATTTGGTTTTTCACAAAGACAGAGTATCTTTGAGAACTAACCCAACCTTTTACCTAAGGTCGCTTCAAAGAACAATTTGAATCAATCCATTGATCTCCGGTGTTTTTCCTAACTATTCAGATAGAGCTGAACAAAAGCTACATTATCTTGATGTCCACCGTCAACTTAGATATTATTTGGACAGAACAAAAAATTTAGAAAATCTGATCAACTTTTGTTTCCTATGCGGATAATAAAAAGGCCTTCCTGTTTCTAAAGTGACTTTGTCCAGATGGCTTTCTTCGGTCATCTCTGAAATTTATACGCTCAGGGGAAAACAGCTGTGCTCAAAACCTAAAGCACATTCAACTAGGAGCTTAGCTACTTCTACAGCTTTTCAAGCTAGACTTCCTTTGGACACTATTTGTGCAGCGCCACTTGGGCTACTCCTCACACTTTTGTTTCCCATTACAAATTGGACTTGGCCTCCAGGGACAGAGCCAGTTTTGGTTCTACAGTCCTCAAGAGTTTGTTCCATTGAGCCACCCAGGATAGAGGTGCTAGGACGCGGTCCCATCAAGCAAGAATGAAGGCGAGATTGACAACTTAACATTAAGTTATGTACCTACCATAACGTTCCATGTTAGTTGTCTTCTCGCCTTCTTTCTTGACCCTCCTCCTTCCCCTGGCCTGGACAGACCTTGTATAAGAAACTGTTATGCTAAAGACCATTCAGACCTGGTCCTTTTTCCATCTGTAAGTTTCTTTCTTCCTTTGGGAAGTATTTTATGCTTGGTGCTATTGCCCTTTGTCAGCAAACGAGATCTGGGTACTTACCGCCTTGCATCATGGGATATGGGGCTGCCTCGAGCTGGTAAAAGTGACTCTCGAGCTTAGCAGTGTGCTGTCGCCGGGCAGGATCGCTCCGAGCCCATCAAGCAAGAAAGAAGGCGAGAGAAGACAACTAACATGGAACGTTATGGTAGGTACATAACTTCTTATTTTCTGAAACAGAGGTGTGCAGGAGAGACTGAGAGCGACATTAAAGACTTTTGCATACTTCTAGGCCTTTCAGCTGAAGAAATTTGGATAAAGTCTGAAATAAAACAAAGGCTCAAAAATAGGAACCCAGTTTTAATTACTACGCTTATAAAATTACGAACTTGCTTAATCAAAAGGATTTGTGTTAGTATGAATTTTCTGAAGAAAATAATAGTGTGAAATTCAAATGTATGCCATTATTTAGTCACTTCAATCTTCAATGACTGGCAACAAACCAAATGTTTTGGGAGTAAGGAACCAAAAGCTAAGTAAATGCCTGGATATTTTTTTAAGTGTTACATTTTGGATGTAAAATGCTTCCTCCAACACCATTAACATATACTACAGCAAGTTTGAAACATTAGGCAGAGGAACTGTTTTACTTCAAAAATATATAAAAAAAAAGTATAGTACATAAAAAATAAATATGTAAAACACAAAAACTTTACAGAGCCTGTGGCGTCAGGCCTCATAACACCTTGGGTGGGTGTTAATTACACATTAACACACACCCTGTTGGGCATCATTGCTTGCTTATGTCAGACATATTTTCCATCTCCAAGTGAAAAATATGAAAGATGTCCTACCAACTCAGCTAAGCTCAGTGGGCCACCAAAAAGCCTCTGGAGGGCAAGATTGTAGCCTGCCAGCAATGGGTTGGAAAGTCCTTTGCTAGGGAGACTTATAACTGTGTATCAACAGCATTATACTGCTGTTAAATGGTGTCTTTTCAGTCGTTTGCCTTAGCTCAGTGCCATTAGAGATGATTGTCCTCCAGTCCTTTATCCACATTACATATCTCCCGTTCGATTCTCGGCTGGAGTGCCTTCTGTGTGGAGTCTGCATGTCCTCCCCGTGGTTGAGTGGCCTCCGAAAGACATGCGTGAATGGGCGTGCCTTCGCTGAAGGTTAGGCGTCGGGCTGGCAACTTGGCACCATAAAAATCCACTGCCAATCATTAGCGGACTGGAGTTCCGCTGTGGCGACCCCTAACCGGGAAAAGCCGAAAAGGCAAACAACATATGCTGTGTTCTTAGCTTTTAACTCAAAAAATATTGGTTTACATTTTTAGTCCCTTATGTTGCATATTTTTGTAGTCTAAATTCAAGATAAGATTAGTTACCCAGGAAGTAGACTATATCAAGTCTCTGCATTAAGAATTGTTCTTTGCATCCCATAAAATTGTCTAGGGGATTTTTTAAACAATATTTGACTGTATTTTCTCTGCTGTAGGCAATCTCCCCTGTAAACAGAATGACTTTTGGTTTAAAGTACTGTTCCTTTATGTAATGTTGCCAATTTTCAACTTTTAAATAAATGTCTGGGACATACCTGAATAAAGGGTAGACAATTTGCTACAGTTAAGATTAGTGTCTGTGATCAGAAAGTGATTTAAATGTAAAGGCACAAATCTGCAAAAAGCAATTTACAGAAGAATGGATATAGGCAAAGAGCTTAAGGCAGCATAGTTGATCACTTTTTGCAAATTAACTATGAACTGACTCGAGCAGAGGTTTTGTATACTAGAATAACAACATAGCAGTATACTTCCATAACTTTTTTAGTTGTGAACTTCTTTCCGTCTCCATCCAGTAGAATTTTCCTGTCAGATTAATCTATGTTATCTAATATCTGTGAAAATGTTCTTTTGCCCTTGTATAATCCATGTAATCATTTCCCTTTCTAGGACTGTTATGGCCTGCTGGATGAGTGATGTGTCGTTTTCCAGCATCTCCATAAATCTTTTCTTTTTCTCTCTCTTTAGGTCTTTCTCCTTTATTTGTAATTGTGCTTACCTGTGTGTTTACCTGGTACAGTTATTTTCCAAATTTCCGTTTTGATGTGATGCATGATTCAATTCTCTTTCTTAATAAAGGTCCATACATTATCCACTCTATTTCCTAACCATTTGTAGCCTTCCCTGCATTCATTTCAGATTTTCCTTTTTGTGGTATATCCTGGTATTATGAAAAGTATAGTAAACTGTAGAGTGCATGCTCATTCAACCCAGCTGCCCCTGATTTTGACTCAAATTTTTTTCTGTGCCCGCAAATCCGTCTTAAAACTGATGAGTTTGGTTGAAAAGGTGGAGGAATACACTTAAGAAAAATGACAATGATCGAAGTTATAAATTTCTTTTACTTTAGAAAATGCGTATTAAGTCATTCTTAGTATTCCAACCTCTAAAGTTAATAGCACTACTATTTTAAAAAGTATCCACGATTCTCCCTGATTATTTCTTCACGTGGCCCTGATTCTGGTGGTAAGAGGCTGAGAGCTACGACTGTCATAACAAACACCATTACCCTTTCTTATGGTTAAGTACCTATTCAACTATTTGAGACCAGCTTTCAACAAACCCTGTTAATTTCCCCTCTGTGGATATATTACACTTTACTTTTGTTTGACTTAAGTCTGTTAGTTGTCTGTACATACATGTTTGTTTTATGCTGACATTCTTTTTCCACTGGTGCTCTTCACATCAAAGCTTAACAATGTTTTGTGGAAAAAAAGTAAAGTTTTCTATGCTTTCCAAACTTTCAGTTTCACTTTTCTGCAGTTTGTGTGTGGCTACACCCACAGAATGATATTACAATGATGTCAGCAGTGATTTACATATTGCAGCAAAGCATTCTGAGTACTTACAAACAAATGACTTCTTTTGAAGAGAAGGAATTTTCATACAGTTTGGTTTCAGTAATATCATGTCACACACAGTCATTTTCAAATTTTGGTGTTCTACCTGTAAGAATTGGTTGATTGACAAACATTTCCTGAAGTCAGAGCCTTCCGTTGTTTTAGTTAGCATAAAAATTAGACTGTGCGTTAGTTTAGGTAATAGGGTATTATGGATTTAATCCCTTATACTACAGCAGGAGGTTGTAACCGTAGAAAATAGAGGTCCATCCTTACCAGCAAATAAAAATAACTAAATAAATAAAAATAACTTGAATTTGGGAAAGTGTAGCACAACTTCAGTGTGCATTTCATATATGTATATTTTCCTGGCATGATTATGAAGTAACATTCACCTGTTGCCTTTTGCTGTTTCAGAACTGATCATTTTTTTCAAAGAGACTTCATATTAACTTGTAATTCCTTGTCACACTGTTTTAATTACAGTTTTCACCTACGATGTGTCACCAAAGATACTATTTAAAAAATGCATTGGTTCCTCTGCCTCATTCATTTTGCTGAGTAACTTGTTGCATGTGTGCACAAACAAGTATATACGTATCCTTCACACATGCAAAGAAACACACTCACACACACACACACACACACACACACACACACACACACACACACACACACACACACACACACACACACACACACACCATTGCAACTTGTGACATTCTGTTGATAATTCCCTTATTTGTATTTTATACCTCACTGAATATAGCCTTTCTCTCAGAATGTTGTTTGACCCCTAATGGATGCCTAATCTTCTATTCTTCTACCCATTTACAGTTTATAGGCATTGCATTCATGGATGTGTTTCCTCTGAAATTATTTCCCAATGGCAGTATTTATAGTTTACACTGTTCGCAGGCCTGCATTTCATTTCAGGAAGCTTCACGTTGAATATTAATTAATTGTCAGATGTATTGCAGTACAAGAGAGGAAAAGATCTGTGTCACAGATGCCTGAAAGATTATACCTTTTCAGCATTTTGGGTTATGGGAATATAAGGTTTACAATTGCAGCATATGTACATACAGAGTGACATAAAAGCATTTAACATTCCTTTAGGTCTCCCTAGCACTGTAGTCCATATAGGTAGGTTATAGTTTGCTAGGGCATCTTACCTAGCACTTACCATTCATGCATTACCTATAACTCCAAGATGATCCTAGTGATAGTGTGAGGAGTGGTAAAACTGACTTCCACATAATACACTAGAGGCATAACTTCAAAATGGATAAATATAAGAAAAGAAATCATTAGTGTTTCTATTTTAAGAAATAATTTTCATATTAGTACCATCCATAAGTAACATGTACTACTTTACATACTAAGATCAGAATGCTAGAGCAGGGTATGCTATGAATTCCTGCAGTTCCAAACCTGTGCACAAAGCTCACCCAATATTTTGAACATCATATATGTCCAAAATATAGCCAAACACATAAAGAAGGCTTTATGGAAAATAATTGTTTTAATGGTGCAAATTGTTAAATCAGCAAAGACCCATGTATCTTTTGCACAAATTTTACTATAATATTTCTCAAATAAAGTAGTAAAACCAATATCTCACGTAGGGAACCTTAAGCACTACCAGTATGAATCATAAGTCATCCACTAAATAAACAAGGTCGATATAAACCAGAAACAGTAATACTTTAATGGCAGATTACAGAAATCCAACAGGTTAAGCGCTTTCATTCTTAATCACTAGGACTTCATCAGAACCCAGATTAATTTACAACTTGTGTTTATGTAAGAAATTAAATCATGTGCTCTAAAACATCCAATGCAAAATCAACCCTACTTTTAACATTAATTGTCCTGAGAGCAAATTAATTAACTACAAGAATCTCTCTAAAATCATGACAGTTCATCCTTTTCCCCCAAACGAGCAGTATTAATGATGTACATATAGTGGATAAGTAATAAATATAACATCAAAATACTTAAAACTGATTAGTTTTCATATTCTGTTAATAATCAATAAAAAATAAACTATTTAGCTGTTTTGATCGTAAGGGCTGGTACTATTGACAACTGTTTGTTTAGACCAGAAAATCTGAGGTATTCAACTTCAGTTGTCATATTAGCTCTCTGTATTCCTTAAACACTTCCCAATGACCTCCCCTTTCATTATGTGGTATCCCTTCCAGGATATCAAATTTAAATTTTGTGAAATTGTTACAACTCAAAGTGTTTTTGAAAAGGGAACTAACTGTTAGTTTTTCTTAAAAACATGGTAATTATAATCATAGATTCTGTTATGAAAATGTCTTTCAGTTTTGCTTATAAAAAACATGTGCAGCTAGAACAAACTGCAATGTAAACTATCTCTTTACTGCCACAGTTTCCCCCTAGCCAAAACCACTTTGTGATAATGAGGTTTGGCAAACCTAATCTAGTCTCCTTCTAGTGTATATGAACATTGCTTACAGGCTCCACAACAATGGGTACCTGGTGACAAAAAGTTACTTGAAAAAGAAGATAGATTGCAGAAAAACTTTATACTAGAAGGAGACTGTATTAGGTTGGCCATGTTTTTTAGAGGTAAAACTGAAAGGCATTTTTTAAGATAATCTATGAGCACATTTACTATATTTTTAAGAAAAATATTAACAGTTCCCTTTTCTCAGTGCATGCATGGTAATGTTTTGATGTTTGTTTTATTGACCTTTTGTGGTCGATGTTTCAGAGGTCGGCTATGTACTCAAGTGAGTAGACATATATATTATATATATATATATATATATATATATATATATATATATATATATATATATATAGATAGATAGATAGCTATGGCAGTAGGCAGTATTAGTATGGTGTTATGGCATTTTATGTGAGTCCATATTGAGTACACCTCAGAAGAGCCATTGGATGAGGTGATGTCCTCATATTTGGAGATAAGTGAAATGAATGTATAGACGTTATTGCTGACAGTGTGCAGAATAGATAGCTTCTTTTTGGTAGTGGTGATATGTTTAAGAGACTGAACTCCATATGAACAAACAAAACTGTATTTGTGGAAATCCTTCTAATCTGGAAGAGGAGCTGCTTTATTGTAGTTCTAGTGTCAGTAATATGGAATTTTAAATGTACTTGTCTATCAAAGCAGTTACAGTGAGTGATAATTCCTAGTGGAGTTTTGTCATTGTCAGGGATCTGCCAATTGACAATGCATTCAGTATGACTTTTTTCTTAAATTCACAAAAAGATGTATGATTTGGAGTTTGCTATAAAGGAGATTGAGCCCTAGTTGTAGTTGCTTCTTGAGTACAAGTGGAGATGATCTGAGCAGTGGTCCACCCCTTTATAAATAAAAAAAATAACTGATTGAGGAAGGTAACTGTAGGTGAATAAAAAAAAAGAGAGGGTATACTGGGAACCTTTAGGTACTTCTTTAGTCAACTAAGCCCTTTTTGAGAAATCTGATACTGTTTTGACTGCAAATTTTCTACAGGTTAGATAATTGTCAAACAACTGAAGATGATTTGGGATAATACTTGATGTTAGTAGGGGCATTTGGAAGCACAGAATGGTTGACTATGTCAAATGACTTAGTTTGATGAATACATACTGAACTCGATACATTTCCTCTGTCCATATTTTCATTTAAGGTCAAAGTATTAGAATGGAGTTATATGGCAAATAGTAGAGGAGTTATTTGGTCTTTGTATTTGTTTACCTGGGGTTTGAAAATTCTTTTGATGTCTAAATTGCCTTTTAGGCTAAATTTCTTAGGTTAACAAAGCTACCATGGGATGCTGGACTGAGACTATTTTCCAGTGATGCCAGGCTGAGTCACACAGTTTAAACAGGGCAATAATTTCTTTAGAAAGCCAAAGACCAATCCTAGACTTGAAGAGTCTTGAAATGAGTGGGAAATATTTCTATTATAATTTTAAGAGAAACTTGAAAAGACGAAGTTTCTGTGGCTGAGTTAGGATTATTAGAGTTGACAATCAGAGACCATTTTGCTGGGGCTAATTCTTTCTCTAGGTTTTGAGTATATTTGTTTGCCTTCAAATGGAATGTGATTATTTTGTAAGATTTTTTTAGAGGTATGATGATTTAAAGTAGGAACAAATGGAGACATGAGACCATGTAAGGATGCTTTGTATGTTTGTTAGATTTGAGGTCTTTTGTTGCAGAATTTTCATGAGGTTGTTATCAGCTAGCTTGTTATTAATTTGTAATTTGGCAGACTGTTCTGAGTTTATATAAAATGCCCTAGAATGTAGAAATTAAGAGGTCAGTATTTTTTTCTGGAGTATCTTTGTCTAGTAGAGCTTTGATGGCTTGTGTAAACTTGGCTGGGGATAAGGAAAGAGGGATGTATGTTACAGTTAATACAAGAGTGGAGGATTTATGCAGTGGGATAGTAGCAATAAGCCAGTTTGGGGAGTGGTAATCTCTGGCAGAAGCTTGAGCCTTGTTGATTTTTGAATTTGAAATTGTAAAGGAGGAGGTTTCTGCCACTAGTTCTGTTTCTTGAGTGAGCATTAAAAATGTACTCATAATCCAGAAAGAAATGCTTTAGGAGTGTGACATCTCTTGGGTTATGGAAAGATGCTTTAGGAATGAGGTGTCTTCCTTTTAGCAAAATTCATTTATGACTAAGAAATCAGGAGAGTATTAGTGGGGAAAGGATTCTAACTGGGTTTGATTTTAATGTTCGCTGCATTTTGCTAGTTGAGGTTTAGCTGCATACTGTGCTGTGGGAATGAATGTGAGATTAGTTAATTTTTGAAAGTGTCTCTGTTACTTTTAATAAGGAAGAGTAGTGGGACCGGGAGAGTGATTAGTATACAAATGAATCATGATGTAGGAGTGGGAGGAGGAGAGTGATTAGTATACAAATGAATCATGGTGTAGGAGTGGGAGGAAGAGAGTGATTAGTATATAAATGATTCATGGTGTAGGAGTGGGAGGAGGAGAGTGATTGGGATACAAATAAATCATAGTGTAGGAGTGGAAGGAGGAGAGTGATTAGCATATAAATGAATCAAGGTGTAGGAATGGGAGGAGGAGAGTGGTTAGGTTACAAATGAATCATGGTGTAGGAGTGGGAGGAGGAGAGTGATTAGTATATAAATGAATCATGGTGTAGGAATGGGAGGAGGAGAGTGATTAGTATATAAATGAATCATATTGTAGGAGTGGGAGGAGGAGAGTGATTAGTATATAAATGAATCATAGTGTAGGAGTAGGAGGAGGAGAGTGATTAGCATATAAATGAATCATGGTGTAGGAGTGGGAGGAGGAGAGTGATTAGTATATAAATGAATCATGGTGTAGGAGTGGGAGGAGGAGAGTGATTAGGATACAAATTAATCATGGTGTAGGAGTGGAAGGAGGAGAGTGATTAGTATATAAATGAATCATGGTGTAGGAGTGGGAGGAGGAGAGTGATTAGTATACAAATGAATCATGGTGTAGGAGTGGGAGGAGGAGAGTGATTGGGATACAAATGAATCATGGTGTAGGAGTCGGAGGAGGAGAGTGATTAGTATACAAATGAATCATGGTGTAGGAGTGGGAGGAGGAGAGTAATTGGGATACAAATGAATCATGGTGTAGGAGTGGGAGGAGGAGAGTGATTAGTGTATAAATGAATCATGGTATAAGAGTGGGAGGAGGAGAGTGATTAGTATACAAATGATTCATGGTGTAGGAGTGGGAGGAGGAGAGTGATTAGTATACAAATGATTCATGGTGTAGGAGTGGGAGGAGGAGAGTGATTAGTATACAAATGAATCATGGTGCAGGAGTGGGAGGAGGAGAGTGATTGGGATACAAATGAATCATGGTGTAGGAGTCGGAGGAGGAGAGTGATTAGTATACAAATGAATCATGGTGTAGGAGTGGGAGGAGGAGAGTGATTGGGATACAAATGAATCATGGTGTAGGAGTGGGAGGAGGAGGGTGATTAGTGTATAAATGAATCATGGTATAAGAGTGGGAGGAGGAGAGTGATTAGTATACAAATGAATCATGGTGTAGGAGTGGGAGGAGGAGAGTGATTGGGATACAAATGAATCATGGTGTAGGAGTGGGAGGAGGAGAGTGATTAGTATACAAATGAATCATGGTGTAGGAGTGGGAGGAGGAGAGTGATTGGGATACAAATGAATCATGGTATAGGGGTGGGAGGAGGAGAGTGATTAGGATACAAATGAATCATGGTGTAGGAGTGGGAGGAGGAGAGTGGTTAGTATATAAATGAATCATGGTGTAGGAGTGGGAGGAGGAGAGTGATTTGGATATAAATGAATCATGGTGTAGGAGTGGGAGGAGGAGAGTGATTTGGATATAAATGAATCATGGTGTAGGAGTGGGAGGAGGAGAGTGATTAGTATATAAATGAATCATGCTGTAGGAGTGTGAGGAGGAGAGTGATTAGTATATAAATGAATCATGGTGTAGGAGTGGGAGGAGGAGAGTGATTATGATACAAATGAATCATGGTGTAGGAGTGGGAGGAGGAGAGTGATGAGTATATAAATGAATCATGGTATAGGAGTGGGAGGAGAATAGTAATTAGTATATAAATGAATCATGGTGTAAGAGTGGGAGGAGGAGAGTGATTAGTATACAAATTAATCATGGTGTAGGAGTGAGAGGAGAAGAGTGATTGGGATACAAATGAATCATGGTGTAGGAGTGGGAGGAGGAGAGTGATTAGGATACAAATGAATCATGGTGTAGGAGTGGGAGGAGGAGAGTGATTAGTATATAAATGAATCATGGTGTAGGAGTGGGAGGAGGAGAGTGATTTGGATATAAATGAATCATGGTGTAGGAGTGGGAGGAGGAGAGTGATTAGTATACAAATTAATCATGGTGTAGGAGTGAGAGGAGAAGAGTGATTGGGATACAAATGAATCATGGTGTAGGAGTGGGAGGAGGAGAGTGATTAGGATACAAATGAATCATGGTGTAGGAGTGGGAGGAGGAGAGTGATTAGTATATAAATGAATCATGGTGTAGGCGTTGAAAGGCTAGAGGAATTTATTTGCTTAGAGAAATTGTTGGGGACTGGGTATTGCTGAGTATGTTAAGTGAGAAAAATATGAATTTTAGTTGAGTTTGAGACATGGTGTGTAGTACAGGGAAAGAGAAGGATATGTTTATACAGTGTTTAATGAATTAAGGGTATGTTTAGCATTTCAGAATGAAGTCTATGAATGTAATATCATAGAAGCAATGTGAAGGAGATCTTAGAATTGGTGTGTGTGTGTAACAGTGGGTGTGTGACAGAAAGGTGCGGTAGTGGAATGAATTTGGAGCTTGAACTGAATGGTGTCAATTAGGGACAAGGTAACATGAACTTTAACAAAATGTGTGAGCAAAGTGGTTAGGGATGGGGGTGGGGGATTTGAACGGAGGTGTGGAGATGAATGAAGCAAACCACTTGGTGAGTTACTGCAGTAGGCAGATAATGTGTACATGTTCACATAGGACCACCAAGGCAGCTCAGTGGTAAACCAGGATTTTTTTTGTGAAGGAAAAAAGTAGGATTTAGTTAATATAAAAAATGTACAGCTATTACGGAAAGAAGAACAGAAAGGAATTAGGAATGAAGAAATGGACATAATAGCAGTAGACACAAAGGTCCAGAACCCATGCATAGCCAGAGAATATAGCTTCATAGGTAGGTACTAGGCTATTGGCCCAAGAGCCTAAGTAAGTCTAGCCAACAAGGTTCCCTGGCTTACACCACCCAAGAAAGTTATTTTCCTGTGCCCCTGTCGAGCAGAGCCACAGAAGTGATCCCCGGGGTATATTTCCTATTTCCCATCCACTCATCAAGATTTTTCTTGAAGAGTGCTAATGAGGAACTTTGCTTGACATAGATGGGTAGCTTGTTTCAGAGTATAGGAAGTCTCTGGGACAGGAATCTATCCTTCCAACATGTCCTGTTTATTGTGGTGACAAGGTTTAGGTCCCTAGAGCGTGTAAATCGGAGGGATTGTGATTTCTTTCGGTGTAGCATTTCCAACAGCTTTGGGCTTGACATAGCTTTATATGTTAGACAGAGATCACCTCGTTGTAGGCGATATGCTACGTAGTAAAGCTGGAGTTTTTTGAGACAGTTAGTGTAGGGCATCTGTTTGAGGACAGTAATCCTCTTTGTGAGGTACTTCTGTGGCCTTTCCAGCTGCTGCAGATGTCTTTTGAGGTACATTCCAAAAGGGGCGTTGTACTTCATAATGGGTCTAATGAGTGTCAAGTAGAGGGGAACAATGACCTCTTTTTTCCTGGATGAGAACCCTTTTGTGATGAGGTGTGCCACATAGAAGGATTTCCTGACTACTGTGGTGATGTGATTATCAAAGGAGAGACTACTGTTCACCTGGGTCCCAAGGTCTCTTATCACACATTCAGTGTTAAGTACACTGCCACCTATGTTACCATGTAGTTCATGGGTACAGAGTTTTTACTAAAGGGGATGACAATGCACTTTTTGGCATTGAGCTTGAGGCCATGGGTCTGACACCAGGTATCTGTCTCAGTAAAGCCCTTCTGTAGGATGTCCACATTATTTGGGGACTCGACTGTGGCTCCTAGTTTGCAGTCATCTGTGAACTTCATTAGCCAAAGGCCTTTTGTGTTAGCCTGTACTTCAAAGAAGTAGATACCAAACAGGAGAGGTCCCAGGACTGAACCCTGTGGTACTCCACTTGTCACTGGTTTGAAGTCAGACTTGGAGTCTGCAACTTTTACAGTGTGGGATCTGTCAGGGAGCCAGTTCGCAACCCATCTTGTGATGTAGGGATTTATACCTAGTTCAGTGAGTTTAACTATAATTCCAGAATGGGGGATGGTGTCAAAAGCCTCTGCGAGGTCAAGATAGGCTGTGTGAGCCACCTTACCCTCGTCTACGGCTTTGGTGACTGCCTCAAAGAAGTCAGTCAGGTTCAGGAGGCATGATCTGCCTTTCACATACCCGAAATTGGTGGGGTACAGAGTTTTGAGGTTGCCAATGACTTTGTTTATGAGTTCCATGATGATACGTTCCATGGCCTGACAGACCAGGGTCATAGGACTAATAGGGCGATAGTTCCCGGGATTAATGGTGGCTCCCCCTTTGTGGAGTGGGATAACTGTTGCTGTGCACCATTCAGTGGGCACAAAGCCTGACAAGAAGTTATGATTGAACATGGTGCTTAGGTGGGGAGCTAGTTCGTTCTGAAGTTTGTGTAAAACGCAGCCTGGGACGTTGTCCGGTCCTATGGATGCTGTGTTTTTGGCTTTAGAGAGTACAGCTTTTACCTGCATAGTTGTGATTACAGGGACTCTGCATTCTTCCTGTATAGATATGGGCCCTTTAGGGGATGAGAGGGGGTAAAATTAGTACTGAACCTGTCTCCAGGATGTTATCAATATCAGTTGGTTCAGTAATTTTCGTGCCGTTCTGCTGTAACTCAGAGCAGATCTGGGTGTTGCCATTGAGATTCCTGACATATCTATAGAATGCTTTGTGGTTGTCCCTAGAATTAGTGGCGATTTTGTTTTTGTAGCTAGCTTTGAGGATCTTGTAAGGGATCTCAACTTCTTACTGAGGCTGACTCCTCCACTCATGGGATTTTACTCACTTTTGCAACAGTTTCTTCCTTTTGTTGTATAGTATGTTTATGTCATGGGACCACCAGATTGGCTTCCTTTTTTTGGAGGATAGCGTCTTGGTTCTTTTTGGGATAGCACGATCCATGCACTCGTGTAAGTGCTTATTGAGTGCATTTGTGTAGGATTCAGCAGTCGTAACTGTATTGTCCATCTGCATGGGTGTCATGAAATTTGCCACTTCTGTCTTAAGAAGCATGAAGTTGGCTTTGGAGAAATTTTTTACTGTGGTTTCCTTAATGGGGGGGTGGGGTGGGATGTGGATATCTAGGGTGATTAGCTTATGGTCAGATCTGACCAACGAGGAGTTGACTTCAGGTGTGGAACACCGTTCACTCATGTTGGTAATGACTAGGTCTGGGATATTGTTGCCCCTGGTGGGGGTGTGGATAAGTTGATCCAGGGCATTGGAATTTATGAATTCCAGAAAGCGTTGAGCGAAGGAGTTGGTACATGAGTAGTTTTCCCAGTTAATGATAGGGTAGTTGAAATTGCCCATTATTAGGGTGTTTGGTTGAACCCTGATATTTTCCAGTATATCAATTAAAGAGGAGTGGGAATCCTGGGGCATGGTGGGAGATCTGTAGCAAGCTACAATTTGGATTGCAGTTTTGCCCAGAGTTAGTTGCACTTGGATAACCTCGGATGCATTATGCTGAGCATCTAGCCTGAAAGTGTGGATATCCTTAATGAATATGGACACACCTCCACCTTTGGTGTTCCGGTCCAGGTTATATGGCCAAAAAGTGTGGTATGAGTTATAGCCTGGTAATACAGGGGTGCTCTCTGGAGCTTTGAACCAGGTCTCAGTCACTGCACAGATATCGATGTTCTCCATTTTAAGGAATGCCTCAAGGGAGTGCATTTTGAGATTTAGACTTCTAGCATTGAGTAGCATTACCCTCAATTTTTGCTTGCCTGTTCCTGTTATGGTGGTGAATTTGTCATTTGAACCTTGCCTGAAAAAGGTACTATAGGGTCGGCAAGAGCCTTAGCCAGTATCTGGAATCCTAAGGGTGACAGGTGCAGGCCATCTCTGGCAAAGCATCGTGGTCTGTCGACCATGTCGCCCCAGGCAGACAGATACCGGATCCCTCTAGAATGACACCAGAAGCTTAGCCAGTTGTTGAAGTCAGTTATTTTGTCCTTGTACTGTGGTATCATTCTGGGTGATGGCAGGATGCTACTCAGGGCTAGGGTAATACCTGCCTGGGCTACAAGATTGGAGAGCTCTTCCATGTCTCTTTTCATGTAGTCCAGTGAGGTATGTCTCAGGTCATTCACATCAACATGGACAGTGACAGAGTCATACTTGTACTTGTTGTGGAGTGATTTGAGTGCGTGGATTATGTGGCGGATCCTGGCACCCGACAGGCAGCTGACAATAACCTTCTCCTTATTTAGCCTGGTGAGTGGAACATCAGTGTGTCTGACTATAGAGTCACCTATGACTAGTGTGTTGGGTACATTGTTTTGCCTTATGAGCAGTGGTTAAGTGGCACACTGAGTCTGTGGGCTGTGTGTCATTTGGGTTGTGTTGGGGGTGTAGGTTGCTTGCGTTTCTGCTTTGGAGGTCTCTGTTGCTTGAGCAGATTATTATTAAGAGCCTCCATGCATGTTTTTGTGTTTCTATGTTTTATTTTGGTGGTCTAGGTTTAGTGGGACTATGTGATGAGTGTGGTGTTGTGCAAGTGTTTACCTTCTCCTCTTGACTGTCAAGTTCATTCTTCGTTGGAGAGAGCTTTACCTCCAGTTTGGCTAGATAAGTGCATCTCTTACAGGTTGTAGTGTTGGGTGGTAGGAGGAGAGGGTTGTCTGTGTACATGAGGTAATTGCTACATTGCCCCAAGATGTCCAGATTCTTCACATAGGAGAGAACACTGAGAGCTGACCCTTGGACATGTCTGAATAAAAAAACATTTTTCTCTAAGCAAGTGAGGAAAGTAAGTACAAAAACTGCAGTGCAGGTAAAGGCACTTTTAAGTATAAATATATATTGCTATCCACTTGGGCAGAACAGCAGATGTGTGCATATCCTTCCAAGACACAACACTGCTACTGGCAAGGGAATAAACAACGTGGGAGAAGTAAATGGCCGGAATACAGCACATTGTTTACAGGATACTGGAACACTACAAGAGGGAGCAGGAGGAGAACAAGAGACAAAAGTAAGGCTGTACAATCTTACAAGTATGTTTGTTAATAAATGGAAACTGTACAGGGCCTAGTATCCATTACTAAAAACAGAAAGGAAGGTAGAATGTGCCATCTACCTAAATGTGTACATTCCTAAGGTAGCTGTCCAATGCATACAGCTCCATGCGGTAGGAAAACGATGGGCTGAGTGATTCTGTACAATTTCTGCCTGTGTTTTCTTAATGAAAGACCCAGAGAAAAAAGAGCAATGCATACAGGTTAGCAGGAAAGAAAGAGAGAGGTTAGGAACTGTAGTTGTAAGGAGGTGTCACAGGGTAGAATGACATTAGTTTCTGTGGATGTCATTACAGGGCCATTGGGCATATAGCCCCGGAGAGAGCTGCATAAACTCGATTGTATCCTGGATTACATTTTCTAGATATTGGTGCCAATTGTAAATGTTTAACATTTTTATTTATTTTTGCCAGTGTGTGATATGCTACTGTTTTGACAGCTGTCTTTGAACATTGACATGATTTATAAACACTGTATGCTATTATTTAGGGCCAGTACACAGCTGAAAGTATGTACCGTAACCCTATGAATTCATAAAGCTCTCTGAACTACATTTCTGTACATAATTGTATACCAGGAATGTTCTAGTCATTTTGGATACATTCAAATAGTTGTTGCAGGTTGTATGTAAGATTCAGAAAGTCAGGGGGGTTTCTGTATGGGCTGCGTCTGCAAACACAAAATAAGGGGTTACAGCTGAAACCCAGCTACATATAAGTGTAAACTGAACCCTGATCAGTCAGCATAACTGCTGTTTTGCTCAGTACAGAATAGCTCATCAATATCAGCTATCTGAGGAAAGTAAATGTGTTCATTTGGATAAAACATATCAACAAAACATACATGCTGCAAAGCAGCTGGAATGCTGTGCAAATACAGACACGTGGCATGACACACCTCATGCCTATTATAGTGATATCAGTGGTCCCTCACCAATCACAGTGAACACAAGGCCAGAATGAAATACACAATGTAGCAATGTTCTTTCCTCTTGTACGGGCAATTAACCAGAAGTGTGTGCCAGTTGCTGTTGCCCATGATAGCAAAACATAATTATAGAGTGTAATACTGAAATATAATAAAAGAGAGCTAGTTGCCCATCTTGAGATAGTCAGTGACTCATCTCCTTGCTGATATTGTACCCTTTATGAAAAATGGGCTGTCAAATTTATCCAAACAATGGCTACAGTCACCTGGAGTAGTATGTCTGCCCCTCACTCCACTCTAGTGGTCATCATGTGCAATGCACATTATGACTTTCTGCTGCATTTTGCCATAACTAATGTTTCCAAAGGAAGGTTAAACCAAATCAGATAAGGTGTGTCTCATACCAGAATCCATCAGAGAAGGAAGACATTCATCCCTGAAAGAAAATATTTGGGTGAATTCACCCATCAAACATGCGTTGCTGACATGTCATGTTTAAAATGTCTGTCATAAGTGTGCTGAAGCTGAGTGGAATGTTCTTTGTAAGGGGGTGCCTGTGCTGTGCCAACATTTTGAATTTGCACCCTGCACAACCATGATCAGTTGATGGACACTGCTACTGAACAATACCGATGTGTGTGTAAGAGTGCAAAGGAACACTAGGTAGCTATTACAGCCATTAGGGATGATCTAGTGAAATGGCTGATAAGGGACCATGGCTGTGCAAAGTTCATCTCGATATGGTACTGTGTTGTAGTGAAACTAATGTGAATTATGTTCAATCCCTGTCAACAGTAGGTTTTGAAAGCATCTGACAGGGCATGGTCTGATATGCCAGTTTTCTTTTGTGAATTGCCATAGTGTCTGGACCAAGTACAATCCACAATTAGTAGATTGCATGTACACCACTGGGTCTGATAAGGAAAGAGTACATTGGTTGGATGACTTCTATGGATTTTGAAAAATTTCCCATGAAAATTAGCTTGGCCAGATAGAAGGATTTCCTGGTTATGGTGAAAACATGATGATCAAATGAGAGAGAGTTGTCCACATTAATACCCAGGTCTTTTATGACTACATGAAGTAGAGTATTGCTTGCAACATATGAGCTGGGAGTGGCTTTCTTGCTAAATGTTACAATGCTGCAGTTTTTCCATTTAGCTCAAAAATGTTTTCAGTACACCAGGTATCTGTATATCTCAGCCCCCTTTGGACCGGTTTGGTATCCGCGAATAACTTTATCAACCATACTCCAGGAATATTGGCTTGGATGTCTGTAAAATAAATATCAAAGAGGAGAAGGCTCAACTCTGATTCCTCTGGTGCACTACTAGTTACAATTTTGTGTTCAAAGATGGTATCAGTAAATGTCACTCCATGGGATCTGTTGGATAGCCAGTCTGCAATCCAGTGGACAGTAGGGAAGGTTACGTTAAATATGAATGACTTTGAAGAGTAATAGTTGGGGCATTGTGTTAATAGCCTTGGTCAGGTCATAATGTGCACAGAGTGACCACTGCCCACAGTCTTTGCAAACTTTTTTTTAAAAAAAGTGTATTAGCTTCAGGAATCATGGCCTGTCCTTCACAAAACCAAAGTAAGCAGGGTCTGCATCAGACAAGTTGCTTATATCTGCATACATGCCTGCATCTGCTGTGATCCATTTAATGTATTTGCATATAAAGCTGATAAGGCTGATGGTCCTATAATTACCTGGGTCTGTAGGTAGACATGTTTGTGCAGAGGAGCCACATTGGCTGTTCTCCAGGCATCAGGGACAAACCCTGTAGATATGCTGAGGCTGAACGATATAAGTAGCGGTGTGGATAGTGGATGCTTGGAGTGATTAGAATTCAGGTCCCATAGAACATTATTTTTATCCTTTGTCAGGGATTGTAAGACTTGTTCCAAGGTGATGACTGCAAAAACTGAATTTTATGGGATAGTGGGTGCAGCATTGTGGATAGGTGGGATAGAGTTAGCAATAGCCTTGGGAGTGAATTTATGATATTGTTATGGATGAGCTCAGTGCATTTTTTAGACATTTTTCCTTAATTTCCTGACATAACTGAAAAAAGATTTGTAGTTTCCTCTGGTATGTGCAGTGACCTTAATTTAGCATTCTGCTTTATATTTTCTAGTAATGATTTTATGTTCCGTGATAGCATGTTTTATAGTGACCTTGAAGTGAGGAAATGAGAATTTCTTACCACTTTCTATTACTTTCCTTCTTTAGTTGCGCAAAATTGTCAATTTATGTTTTTTTCACAGGTCACAGTTGCCCAAATAGGGACTGCCCTGTATAAAGATGGACAGATGGTGACCATAACTACTTACATTGCTAGCAATAAAGATAATTCACATGTAGGTGTGTCAGTTAGCTGAGAAAGGGACTGGAACTTTCTAGATGTGTTGGGTGGATATGGAGTCAGAGGGGAACAGTTCTATCTAGCTTTTTTTAATTTCTCCAAGTCTTTTGGGTTTCTAATACCATGCTGGGAATGGACCCCATTCCTAAGTCAAAGTACAATTAAAGTTCATGAAATTAGTATTGTTTCAGTCTTTGATGTCAGCCAAAAGTGCTCTTCGGAGCACCCACAATGTGCCCAGGAATGACTCCTTCTGCAGTTAGTATGGGGTTACATGGATTGGTAACATATCTAAATATGATTGTAAATTCTTTTTTATAAGACCCATTGCTTCTACTACTATTGGAACTGTCTGGGTGTCTTTCTTCCACATTGCTCTCATTTCTGCCTGCAGATCCTGGTGTTTTGTGTCTCCCTGTACGCAAGACACTATAATCATTGGGTGTGACGATTTCAGTGATCAATGCAACTTTTGTCTTCTTTTCTTGGACCACTATATCCAGTTTTCTAGCATCTGTCTTTTGAACTAATGGTAATGGGTGATCCCATGTGATTTAAACTTCATCATTTTCTATGATGCTTTGTGGTTCATGTTTCCAGTGTTTTTCAGCCACTTTGATACCATAAGGTTTGCATATTCCCCAATGCAACATTCTTGCTACATTATTATGCCTTTCAGTATACAGTCCTTCTGCCATTAGTGTGTTGCAACCAACAACAAGGCGTGTGACTGTTTTCAATTTGTTTTTTCAAAACCTACATTTGTCTGTTTCTCCCACATGTTTAATGAAGTTTGTAAACCAGTGTGTATGTAGCCCATTATCTTGGGCTGCCAATATTAACCTTTCATTTCTTGGTTTGAATTTGCCTGTCCTTAACCATTCCTGCATTTGTTCTTGATCAACATGAGGCTCTTCCAGAAGTTTTCTATACTTGCAACTATATTTATGTTTTTTCCACATTTCTTGCCCTCTCATCTGGTCCTTCATGTTATATTCTTTCTTTTACTTTTTGGCACATTCAGTTCGCATTCACACAGCTGCCTGTTTTTTATCTACTTCTGGCTTGATTTCCATTCCTGTTTGACATCGATATGCTTCTGCTAAATTAAGCAGAGAAGTCATCTTAGATTTATTCTCCTCATATTTCAAAACTTTCACTACATTTGGATCTTGTGAAGTCAGTAGATGTGTGGAGTCCCATGATTGCAGATCTATACATGTAATCAATTTCAAGGAGGCCCATCCCTCCTTCAGAACGGGGAATATATAATCTTGGTATACACTGATTTTTATAAATCATTTGATGAGCATGAAGCATCCTTCTTATTTTAATATCTAATCTAACCAACACTTTTAGGGGCCAGTCAATCACTCCAAAACTGTATGTTAGGACAGGAAGAGCAAATTGATTTATAGCTTGGATCTTGTTCATAGATGTCACTGCTGTTCACAGGATTAATTTAAGTCTTCTAAAGTATTCCTTACTGAGTTTTATTCACATTTGTTCATGTTTTATTACTGATCCTTCATCAATTCCTAAGTATTTATACACTCCCTCTTGTTCAAGTTCTTTTATATCATATTCTTGTCGCAAACTGATGTTTTCCTGGTGCTGCAGTGGTTCTATCCAGAGTAGATAACCTGATGCACCTACAAATAAGTGATCTTGAGAAATTTCAGGAGTATTCTTTTCTTGAGGAGAAGCCGATTAGAGGGAGAGGATCTGTTGGTTTTAATTGTTCCATGGATGAACTACGTTGCCCATTATGGAAGTGTGGTGGATAAGACAAAAAGGTTATTTGGCTGGAAAACTAACAAAGGGCATTCATTCTGGGAAGTCAGAAGTTATTTTTCTGTCTTGTAGAACACAGGACACCACTTAGATCGGTTGTGGTGTGGCAGCTATTGTTCTGGAGTCTGCATTTGAAGAAGTATACCTGTCTTGTGGAAGGAGTTGTAAAGAGGGCAACGAAGCAAGTTAAGAACTTATATGATTTTGGGTTTATAATGATAGACTGATGGCACTGGACATGTTCACCATAGAGAATAAAAAGGATAGAGGCTTGTGATATGGGTTTATTTCCCTCACCCTTCTTTTGCCTACTGTGTGGCTGGTCACCCATGAAAAGGAGCACTTGCATCCAGTGGGCTTACCAGGTTAACGCATACTTAAAACAAAAAAAATAAGTTATGGAACCATATGATCCTGCAGGATAGGATATGATTGCATGGGGGAGGAGAATTCAGTCTTAGCAGCAAGTAATTATTTGGATACAGAGCCATAACTTGGATAGAAAGCAGCAGGTTCAGGCAGGAGATAAGAAGAAACAGTGGTAGATAATGATACGCCTACAAGAGTCTTTGTTGAATTTCAATGAAGACAACAGAAGGGGTTAAGAGATATAGGGAAGCATCGGTGAGGTTAACTGTAACATTTAATGGAACAGCCAGGCTTTGGATGAGCTTTATTTTCACATATGTTTATGTTATTGCTTACCATACCTTTGGTCATTTTACCTGTGTACAAAGTGGAATGGGTTTCCTGTGGCTAACTGCATTGCTCAGCAAATGTAAACCTGAGCAGATTTTCATTGTGAAGGAGCCCAGAATTAATACATATTTCCTACCCCAACATGTGAGCACATAAAGTCCAGTTCACATGCGTGCACACACACACACACACACACACACACACACACACACACACACACACACACACACACACAGGAATACAGGGTTATGTGTCTTTATTTAAACCCTTTTATTATATGACTTTTCTTTAAATGGCAATTTCAGATTTATTCTAAGAATTATGCTCCCACTGTGCTTACAGCCAGTAAAAGAAATCATCATTGTTTTTTTTCCTTGTTTGCTTGTTGATTTCTGCCTCATGTGCTTTTGCTGACTTGTTGAAATGATTTGTGTGGTGATGTTGATTCCATATCTGCTGTCTTTTTTACAGACAACACAGAACTGACTAATAAATTAGTGACACTGTAGACAAATGTTATCGTGCATCTGTAGCACTAAGGCTGCCTGTCAAGATAAGTGTCTTAATAAGTCAGAGTTAGGTTTATACTGTAAGTCATGCAGTCAGCAGAAACCAAAAAAAAAAGAGAGAGAGAGAGAGAGAGAGAAAACATGGTTAAGCTTCATACTGCATTGTAGTTATCTTTGGATTCAGTTTTATGTAGTTACCATGGTTACCATTTAAGAGAGACATTACATGAAGCATTAGTCATGTGATAGTTACATAAATTAAAGGAAATACATTGTTGAAGCAGTATATCCAGCAGAAAACCAAATTATGCAGCTTAGTAATGGTTTTACACAGATGGAAACAGGTACAAGGTGGTCTGTATTTTATTTTGTATATATGCACTTACAGTTGCTACGAACACTGCTGTTGACATCACCATTAACAAACATCAGGAATATCGCAGTATTCCAGTGATTTAATAAGAGACTTGAATAAAGATAATGTCAGGAGACTGAACTATTCTCATGTATCCACCAGTCAGGCTGCTGGCAAAAAAAGGCTATTGGCAAAATACAGAACCCAAGTAAAAGTTTTGCCTAATCAGATAAATATCTGTGCTTCTATGAAATTGGTTTTCATGGACATTGTGCAGGAGTTAATGATAACCATAGCAGATTAACATTGTCTTTCTCTTTATACATCATTGTACTTTGAAAGTAATTCTGTAGAACCACAAAGATAATTCAGTACTACAGACTATTTTACATATTAAGGTCCACCTCTTGCCAGGACAACAGAAAATAGCACCCATTTGTTCATGTCTCTAGAGTGAGGGCTCCTCCAGCTGAAAATGTGTTAAAATGTCAAAGCTCTTGACAGCTCAGTGCAGGGTGGAACAAATATGGCCGTAAGCAGTGCTGATGCTTTCAGGTTAAATATTTTAACATGCAAAAGGATGTAATGCATACTGAACCTGGTCACATGGCTTACTGAATATAATATTGAACCTGATCACCTGTCTTATTAAGTATAATACTGAATTTGGTCACATGGCTTACTGAATGTAATACTGAACTTGGTCACCTGTGATGTTCAGTTCCTCAGAGCTGCTCTAAGCTTGGCTACTTTGCCAAAGAGTTACAGAGAATCTGCTGCATCTAAAGCCATCAACAGCTAAAAGGATGAAAATAAGTATCATTTTGCACTTCTGCTGATTATTTTTACTGTAGTTCATAAGAATCATGTATTAATTGTTACATTTCTCACATTTTAGTAGAGTTTCAAAGCTGAACTGTTTCCACGCCTGTTGTGGTACCTAACTACGTTATGTCTGTTAGTTTTACAGGACTCTAGTATCGAGATTGTGTGGTTTCCCTGCACTTGAGCTCTAAAACCAACATTTTTTACATTGAGGGTTTTCTGACTGCATTATTTTGGGCTCAAGTATACTGTTTCAAACTTGTCTGAGTTGGGGGTTAATGGTTGAAAGCTTGTGTTTTTTTCCAGATTGGTCTGTAGGCCTTGCTGTTGTAAAACTTGTTTTTTTTCTGATTCAGTATAAGGCCATTGTTTGCATGGGTTTATGCTTAATTCTTCAGGGCTGCTCTTGGTTTGGCAGCTTCACTTGAGAGTTATAGAGAATCTGTTGCATCTAAAGCAATCTGCTGCTAAAAGGATGAAAATAAGTATCCTTTTGCACTTCTGCTGATTATTTTTACTGTATTTCATAAGACTCCTGTAGTATTTATTACATTTCTTACACTTTAGTAGTGTTTCAAAACTGAACTGTTTACACTGCTGCTGTAGTACTTAATTAAATTGTGTCTGCTAGTTATACAGTACTCTAGTATCTAGATTGTGTGTTTTCCCTGTACTTGAGCTGTAAAAGCATAATTTTTATATTGAGGGTTTTCTGACTGCATTCTTGTGGTGGAAGTGTGTTGTAGTAAACCTGTCTGATTTGGAGCTGCTGGCTGAAAGCTTATTGTGGTTTCCTGATTTGTCTTTAGGCCTGTCTGTTGTAAAACTTTTTTTTTCGATTCTATATGAGCCAGATGTTTGTACTAGGCTGGTCTCCTTCTAGTGGCAGTTAGAAGTGCCCTGTATAAATGCAAATGCTTTCAAGTTAAAATTCCCCTTAGAATAACTATATCTACAACCTTCTGCTGGCCGCTGCTGCTCTTGGAGCATTTGAGTTACACACAGAGCAGCATTGCCTTGTTGGATAGCTGCAGTTCACATTGAGTGCAGCACCCATTCTTCATCCGTGTGCTGTAATATCTCAGTCCAGTCAAATCTGTCTATTCTTCTCCCTGGTTAAACCCGCAGTAAAAATCCTGAAACCATGGATAGGCATTTTCCTGCTATCTTTGTGGCTGGCTTGGAGGACATGGGGATCCTGAGGTTGGGTAGCAGTTGTCTCATGTATACGGATAACCACTTAATCATGAAACAAACAAATAAACACAGTATCTGAGAGATGTATTTACACTAGGAAAATTGAGACTTGACTCTCACATACTGGAAAACCTCAGGGGCCTCCCTTGTGCTGCCACCAGAAACCACATGCAAACAAACTCAAGACAGCACCAATCACTACATATAAAAATACACATCACAGTGTCTCCACAAGCAAACCCCTAAGGCAAAATACCACACATTCAGACATCTTGGTCATAGGAGACTTTATCATGAGACACATGGACAATTCCCTCACCAGGTTGGATAAAGAGAGAGTTACCATCAGCTGCCTGTCAGGGGCTAGGATTTGCCAGATCATGCAGGTACTCAGGGCACTCACCCATAAGTACCAGTATGACTTGGTCATAGTCCATGTAGGTGTGAATGACCTGAGATGTACTTCTCTGGACAATATGAAGAGAAACATAATGGACCTCTCTAAATACCATTTCCAGGTAGATATGAGCCTCACACTGAGCACCATTCTTCCCTCACCAAGAAAGATACCACAATACAAACCAAAAATGATTGACTTCAGTAATTGGCTTAGCTACTGGTGTCATTCCAAGGGGATACAGTATTTGTCCCCCTGGGGATGACGTGATTGACAGCCCACCCTGCTTTGCCAAAGATGGTCTGCACCTGTTGCTGCTAGGCTTTTGAAAACTGGCCAAAGCATTAGCCACCCCCACATTGCCTTTTTTAGGCAGTGCCAAACCAATAGAGCTACCAACGTAATAGAATTCTTCCAATGCCAAGCTGAAGGTACTACTGCTTAGTGCTAGGAGTCTTGAGAAGAAACTGCACTCCCTGGAAGCTCTCCTCACCCTGGAGAATGCTACCTCTGTGCTGTTACAGAGACTTGATTCAAGGCTGCCAAAAGCACCCTGGCAGTGCAAGGCTAGATTGCCTATTACACATTCAGACCACCCTCTGAAAAGGAAAAAAAATGAGAGGAGGAGGTTTTTCATTTACATGAAAAACAACCACAACTCAAGATTGGTCAAGCAGGATGACTTGCTTGAGCTACTCCATGCCCAGCTGACCATAGGCAAAATCCCCCAACATATCATTAGTAGCTACAGGTCCCCAACCATGAATCATGAAAACTACTCATCATACCTGAAGTTACCAGACTCCCTTACCATTCAGCCCAGCACACTGCTCATGGGTAATTTTAACTACCCCTCCATATACTGGGAAACATACACGATCACTAACATGCAGGCTTGGAAATTCCTGGATTTTGTCAATGTGGATGCTGTGGATCATCTGGTTTGCACTTTCACTAGAGACTCGAATATTCTTGACATAGTACTGACAAACATGGGAGAGTGTTGCACCCCTTCTCCTAGAGTAATGTCCTCATTGGGAAGATCAGATCATAAATCAGTCTGTTCTGAAGTAAATGTAAAGGTAGAACCCCCATCAAACCCTAAAACCCTAAAGAATTTTTTCCAAGGCAAATTATTTATTTTACATTTGTTGACCGGGCTAGTCTAACTGGATATATGTCCATTTTCAGTAGAGGCCCGGGGAGATAAGCTCCAAAACATGATAAAATACAAATACAAGTACAAACCACAAAAAGCTAAATTTGTAATTAAAAAATAGCAAATATAATAAAAATAATCAAACAATGGTAATGTGTAGTAAAGCATAGAGGTTAGCACAGGGTGTGTAAAGAGGACTAGAGTCATAAACATTGCAAAATGAAAGGTACAGGGACATCATACAGGTAAAGTCAATAGTAGAGAAAGGAAGTTAGTGATGTTACTAACAATTTAACTGAAAAAAAAGGTATGTAAAGAGGATCGAAATAGAGTAAAATAGGGAGACATGAGAAAAATATAATAAGAAGGAAGATGTAACAGTGGATAGTAAGCACAGGATAGGCAAGGTCAAGTTTAAAGAGACAGATGACTAGTCTGGTTTGGTACAGGGGCATAGCCAGAATGATTTGAGGTAAAGTTTGTCTGTTTTTGAAGAGTGATAAGGAGGTGAGTGAGGAGAGGTCATTAGGGAGAAGATTCCAGGATTTACCTACAGTATTAGAGAAGAGAGAATCCCCAGCCCTGTTATTAGATTTAGAGGTGTGTACAAGAAGTTTGTGTGATGAGTGCAAAGACTTCAGATTTTATAGGGGGTGATAAGGCTAGATAAACTAGGAGTATTAGAAGGTTTGTAAAGAATGTTGTGGGCAATGGTTAGCTGGTGAAATTTTATCAGGTGTTGTAGTTCTAACCATCCTAGCTGATTTAGATTTATACAATGGTGGGTTTTAAATGGTTACCTGTTGCAAATCTTGCAATGTTATTATAGGACAATTCCAATTTGCTGAAGTTAGTCTTGGATAGATTAGTAAAAATTGGAGAAGCATAAAAGAGTGTAGAGATCAAATGAGTGTGAGCTATAGTAGTTTTGGCAGTAGGAGAAAGGAAGGGTTTAATCCTATAGAGAGTGCCAATTGTTTTGTTGACAGTCTTTATAGTATTGTTGATATGGATGTCGAAGTTCAGATTATTGTCGATGGTGACACCTAGAAGTTTGGTGGTAGAGTCTGGAGATATTATAGTACCATTGGTGGATGTCACAGAGAAATGAAGAGGAGAGGACTTTTGAGTAGGAGTGAAGAGGAGGAGTTTGGTTTACTTTGGGTTCAAAAGAAGGCAACGCTGAGTGAACCATTGTTCAACTATGTTGAATACCTTCTGAGTGAGAGAGTGAAGGTCTTGGGAGGATGTAGCTGAGCATAGTAGTGCAGAGTCATCAGCATATTGTATGCAAGTGGCTTGGGGGATAGCTAGATGAAGGTCATTTATAAATATGGAGAAGAGGAGAGGTCCTAGTATGGACTCCTGAGGGACACCTAGGGTAATGGGTAGATGGGTGGATAGAGTGTTATGCTATAGTACTGCTTGCTGTCATTTGTCAAGGTAGGATTGGAACAATTTTATGGAAAGTGGGTCTAATGACAGAGATTTTAGTATGTTTATGGGAATCTGGTGGTTTACCATGTCAAATGCTTTAGACAGGTCGATAAATAGAGCAGAAGAAAGATTATTTAGGTTTCGTTTTGTTAATGTAATCAGTAAAGGAAAGGAGGGCAGTGGTAGTGCTGTGTGAGGGTCTGAAACCATTATGACAGTAGGAAAGTAAATTGTTTTCAATTAAGTGGTGGAGTAATTGCCTCTGGATACATTTCTCCATAATCTTAGCTAAAGGAGAGAGTTGGGCAATAGGGCGATAGTTTGCTAGCTCAGTGGAGTGTCCACCTTTATGCAGGGGGATAACATGGGAGACATTCCATAAGGTGGGGATGTAACCTTTGCTTATAGTTCTATTGATCAGTATGGAAATAGGGTAGGCAATAGCCTTGGATGATAATTGTAGAAATTCAGAAGGCAGTTAGTCTGCAGAAGGAGAGCATGGTTTTAGTTTACTCAAAAGGTTTTGCATAAGTGTGGTTGGGACAGGTTTGAACTGAAAAGGAGGGGGTGGGGTTGAGGTGTAAGAAGGTAGTGTGAAGGTATTAGGTGATAGTTGACTAGATAGTGTTTGGATAGCATCTGTAAAGAAGGTATTGAAGGTATTAGCTGTATGGATGGGGTTTTTTTTGGTCTTTACCTTCTACTAAGTGATAACATTGGTTATGTTAAAGCTTGCGCTTACCCCGAAAACATGGAGGCCTATGCAGAAGCATACACAAATGCACTGTACAACCACATAAACAACTGCATAGAAACAGCAGTACCTGACCAAACTAAACCTAGATCCAGCAGGAGAAACAAGTCACCCTGGTGGACCCCCTGGCATAAATAAACTATACAACAGAAGGAAGAAATCCTGTCTAGAGGTAAGAGGGAGGGTGCACAACAGAGAAAAAATCCCTCATTAGTCTTAACAGCAACTCAGGGAACTAGTCTCAAGTCTTCAAAAGCTAAATACTGGACTCAAATAGCCTTCCAAGCAAAGGATAACCGCAAAGCATTTTGTAATTTTGTCAGAAATCTTAAGTGAAACACTGAACAATGTGCTTAGTGTGTGTAGATAGCACTACCTATACTCAGGCAGAAGAAATAGCAAAGCTGCTGGCCAATAAATTCGGCTCAAACTTCACCCCTCATCTCTTCCAGTCACTCCCCATAAAATGCCCTCTAGCATTCCTTTCCCTGTTATCACAAAAGAACAGGTGTCACTGCTCTCTCTAAAGCTAGAAAAACTGCATCAGTGCACCCTGACAGAATCTCAGGGCACCTGTTAAATAGCATGAAAATATGACCCAGCAGACCCACTCAGATCTCTAACCACACTCTCCAGATAGGCTTTGTCCCAGTAGAGGAGAAGACAACAACAGTCACCCCTCTGCACAAGGGGGGGGGGACCATCAACAGTCCCAGGAAACTACTAACCCATAAGTCTGTCTAGCTTCATATGCAAGGCTATGAAAAGGATAATTGTGGACCTGATTAACAACAACATTGGAAATCTCCAGACTGTAGAGCCGACCCAGTTCAGTTTCATCAGGGGCAGGTCCTGCCTGCTTATTCTGGTGGACTTCTTTGAGAAGGTGACCAAGGACATGGATGAGGGTAAGTCATTGCATACCACTTACCTTGATCTGGCCAAGGCATTTGACAAAATACCCTACTCGAATGTTGTAGATAAACTCACTCAATTGGGCATAAACCTCTATGTCACCAGATGGACAACCAACTGGCTCATGGATAGGGCACATGTTAGAGTGGGGGAATCCTCATTCAGCAAGAGGACAGTCACCAGAGGAGTACCATAGAGCTCAGTAATGGGCTGCCTCCACTTTGGGATATACTTCTCAGATGACTTTGCATAACCAAATTTGCTGATGACTGCAAGTTAGATGCAACCATTGACTCCCCAAATTATGTTGATATCCTACAGAAAGGACTGAAGCAGACTAATGACTAGTGTCAGAGCCATGTCCTTAAACTTAAATGTGAAGAAGTGCCTAATAATACTCTTTTTGGAATCAAATACCTCTGCAAATTACAGCATTGATAGTGGCCCCCAAAAGTGGATGCAGTGGTGAGAGATTTGGTTATACAGCTAGGTAGTAATCTAATCTTTGACCACTGTGTGTCCACTGTGGTGAGGAAATCATTCTACGTGGCTGAGCTTATAAATAAGTGCATGGCATCCACATCTAAGCGTGTCATAGTACCACTGTACTCAGTCCTCATCAGACCAGTAATCAAGTACACTGCATCCTTTGGCATGTACCTTACCAGACACCTGCAACAGTTGGAGCATCCTCATAGGTTTCTCACCAAAGAAATACAAGGTATAACCAACATGTCATATTCAGAATGATTAAAAGCCCTGTCATTGTATTGTTTCCTACTGATTACTGAGAGTTGATGTATGCCTGACCTGCAAGACAGTCTCTAACCTAGCCCTGATGAAAATATGCCATACTCGCAAAACAAACTGCACACCTGCTCGCAGGATCTAAACCTTATCTCTGACATGAATATGTCATGCTGTGAGACAGATATGTGTCCCACAGATTGCTGCTCTTCTGGAATAGGATTCCTATTCACGTGAAGCAGAACCCTTCCCTGACCATCTTCAAGCGAAATCTGGACCAATGGATGGGAAATTGCAAATTCACTTCTGGTTTAGTGCCCACGTCCCTTTTGGACAGAGGCAGTATGTAAAAGTTGTCAAATAACCACTTGCTGAACCTTGTTGTCTTTCCTCAGGAGAAAAAAAAATTGGGTAAAATCTGGCTAAAACTGGCTAGGCATGTAAGGGCTTTTGAGCCATTACACTAATTTTCTATGAACCCAGTCATATTGCTTACTGAATATAGTACTGAACCTGGTCACATGGCTTACTGAGTTTAATATTGAACCTGTTCATATTGCTTACTGAATATAATACTGAACCTGGTCACATGGCTTACTGAATATAATACGGAATCTGGGCATCTGTCTTACTGAGTGTAATACTTATCCTGGTCACATGCCTTCCTCTCAACTGTCCAGATTTTCACAGACTGTCCAGATTTTTGCCTCATACTTTTACTCTATTCCTCAAAAAAATTGTGGTTTTCTGGCAAATCACTAGGATGATTGAAGTCACTAAATAATTACATACATTTTAGTTTCAGACTTCAAATATTTCAGAAGAATTATATCAATACAAACCCTGTTACTCTAGCAACTTTCTAAGTTTGTAAGAGCAATATTTAAAATCTGTCCCTACTTTTGGGCCTTTGTTCCTCCCATTTTTCTCAGGCTTTCTCCATATTTCTTGCACTAAGAGGCTGAGAGGTATAGTCACCTGGCTTACTGAGTATAATATTGAACCTGGTCACCTGTCTTACCGAATATAATACTGAACCTGTTCACCTGTCTTGCCGAATATAATACTGAACCTGTTCACCTGTCTTACTGAATATAATACTGAACCTTGTCACATGGCTTACAGAATGTAATACTGATTCTGGTTGTCTGTCTTACTGAGTATAATACTAAACCTTATCACAAGGCTTACAGAATGGAATACTGAATCTGGTTACCTATACTGAACCTAGTTATCTGTCTTACTGAGTATAATATTGCACCTGGTCATCTGTCATTCTGAGTATAATGTTTCTATTTATTGATGCTGGTCAGATTACCATGTGAAAACTGTAATACAAGCTGGTGTTTCAACACAATGAACAATCTGAAAGACTTTGGAGATCACATCTTACATGATGTTGTTTGGACAGGCATAAAAAGAACTGAGAAATGCTTGAGATATACTGCTTTTTGATGTGTGTATATATATATATATATATATATATATATATATATATAGGTTTACCATGATAAGGTCAAATGCACTAACATCAAACGTGCCTTTGACCAAAAAATAATATCTAAACCTAAAACATCAAAAGAGACGAATGACAAAAACAGTTTGTAAGATAAAGTGCATTCCATAATGTCGACATTCCCCTCTTCCAGACACTGCAGTTAACTCACCTTTACTATTTTGCAGGGGGGCTTTGCCCCCCTGCACCCCCATGTGGAGGGCTCTGACCCCACACCCCCCCCTGCTTAAATATACCAACTCCAAGATCGCACTACAGTGAGGAAATGGGCTACCTCCCTGTTCCTCACTGAAGTTTGACCTCCCTCCACAATCTCTGGGCGTCACTTTTCCAACTAACCTCTTAACTCTTGACTAACGTCGTTCGACCGCTTGTCATTTGATTTCCTGCCCCTTAGGAACAGTGACTTTGCACGTCAGCCATTTGATGTCCTGCAGTTTGGGTAAGTGATATCAACCCAATATATATAGATTTTAGATCAACTTTAAAGAAAAATATCAATAATTTTAGTTATAATTTATCAAAGTTGAAAATGATATGTTATCAGACTTAATAAATAAAAAGACTATTAGGTTTGTAAAACCTGATAAAGGAGGGGGAATGACCATCTTTAATACTAGTGATTATAACAATGAAATGGAGAGTATTCTAACAAGTGAAACCTACTCCATTAGTTCTATTAATGAAATGAATATTTCATATAGACGTATTAGGGGTCTACTGTATGACTTATTTATTGATGGAGACATATCTATGGATGAATTTAATTACTTGAATTCAGATTATCCAAGGACTCCAGCCTTTTTCGGAGTGCCTAAAATACACAAAAATATAGAACACCCACCGTTTAGACCAATAGTAGACGCACGGGGATCAATAACATATCCCATTGCAAAATTTATTGATAATAAATTAAAACAATACATTAATACGGAAAAACACCTGTTGAAAGATTCATGGCATTTTTTAAAAGTTATGAATACTGTTGAATATGATGAAGATGACATTTTAGTAACTATTGATGTAAAAGATTTGTATTCAACTATTCTACATAACGAAGTAATTTCATGGTTTAATGATTACCTAAATGTCAAAGGTCTTGAACAAAATGTGATAAATCTGTATGATCAATTATTGGATGTGGTGTTAAAGAATAACTTTATTCTTTTTAATGACAATATTTATTTGCAAAAAGAGGGGGTGGCAATGGGATCCCCATGCGGAGGATTGTATGCAAATATTACTATGTATATGTGGGAACTTAGAAATGTATTTAACTCTGAATATTTTAAATATTGTAAAATATATCTGAGATTTTTAGATGACATTTTTATAATATGGAAAGGGACTATAGATATAATTGATGAATTTTTAAATTATTTAAATAGCACAACATCATTTTTAAAATTTACAATGAAATTTAATGAAGATTCTATAACATACTTAGATATTTTATTAAAAAAGGATAAGGAGAAATGTACTTATAAATCAGAAATATATCGTAAAGACGCATACAGTAATACATTACTATATTATAGTAGTTGTCACCCATTTGCGCAGAAAAAAGCAGTTATTAAAGGACAATATGTGAGGGCAGCAAGGATGGTGAGTAGATGGGAAGATTTTATTTCCGAATGTAATATTCTCTCTAATATGTTTAGAAATAGAGGTTACCCTGAGGTATTGATATCAAATGTGATGGCAGAGGTTGTTACAAAACGAGAGGAATTGATATACCAACCATTATTGGATAGCAGAAATGAAGGAGGAATACAGATGTCACCTAATAATTTAATGCCAGAGGGATTTATTAATGAGGAAAAGGATATAACCGAGACAAGGGTACAAAATAATGAAGGATACAGAAACAACAGCAAAAAATATAAAAGTTCATTTATCACAAATTATAGTCTTCATAGTAACCACATTGTGGATATACTAAATAAGAATTGGCAGATTTTTAGGAATGACATGTCTCTTCGTAATATTGTAGATGAAAGACCTACAATAGTATATAAAAAAGGAAAAAACATGAAAAATTTATTTGAAGTAAAAGGAAATAATGGAATAGGTAAAACCTATAGATGTGGAAAATGTAAGTTTTGTAAACATATTTATGAAACATCTGAAATAACAATTTCAAACATGAGGATTATATTGAGACATAAGGCCTGTTGTTCCACAGAAAGAGTAGTTTATTGTAGTATGTGCACAGATTGCCCTATGTTTTATATAGGAAAAACAGAAAGAAAATTAAAAGAGCGAATAGGGGAACACATTAGAGCCATCAGGGATGAAAATGAACTAAATGCCCTAGCAAAACATATCAAAGTTAATCCCGGACACAATTTTAAATTTGTTGTATTGGATGTGATTAAACATAACATAAGAGGAGGAGCATGGCAACACATGCTGGAAAAAGCGGAATTGGAGTGGCAACTTAGGTTAAATTCAAATAATTGGCCAGGTATGAACAGTCATATCTCAATAAGTAGTATTTTAAAGTTGAAATCATTACTAAGGTAAATTGGAAAAAGAATAATCATTTTAATAGAGCTAAAAGTTTTAACTATTATGTATGTTTTAATTATCTATTATGTATATAATGATGTTGGGTATGGATATTTATATTTATATATATTTATTTATTTATTTAGTCATATTTGAAAATAAATTTATTAATAATTTATTAATAATTTATTAATAATTAATTTTAAAGGTATTTACAATATTTATAATATTTTAAAATTTTAAAATTTAATATTTAACTTGGGATATATATTATTTGAATTTTCCATATAAATAAATGTCATGGGGGGTCACATATAAATATGTCATCATCAATAATAATAATCAGTAACTATTATGAAGGAATGTGTGAGTTAGTATAAAATAATACTAAAACACACATTTTGAATTAATGTTATGTATAGTATACACCGGATTTAGTTATTGAAAAGAATAAGGAGACGTCATAGGAGAGAAATAAAAGTAGGGAAAGAGGTTGACTTTTATACATATATAGACACATATATATTTCATATATTCATATATTTTATATTTCATATATATTATTGGGCTTACTTCCTTGTGTATACATATATACACACATATATTTTAAACAACACATATTCAGATAACATTCAAATAATGAAGTAAACGATTGAATTATGTATAAGAAATTAAAACTAACACACACATATAGAACGACCAAGAAATGTATTGAGGGCACATTATATATTATATATTCAGAATATTAAAGAGTAGGCACTTAAAAACTTTTAATTTCTTTATAATACATTGTTTAGAATATTTTTTAAAAACATTTGGAATGTTTAAATTTAAATTTGTATTTTAGTATTTATTTAAATGTTTTAACTTTCCCTTTAAATAGTGTTGATGTATTAAGTAAACGTAACTTAATGAGGGATTAGTTAATTACGTTTATATAAGCGTTTGAATTTGAAAATGAAATGTTTTGAACGTTTGAAAAAGTTTGGCAGCAGCCAAACGAAAGCGCTTACGTACTGGTGTTTTATGGAATTATTTAATAAATAGAACTTTCGAAATATTGTGAGTGGATACTATTTCCGTGGATCCTACCCCATTGTGCTTCGTTTTTCTTCTTTCATAAATATATATATAAAATGTAGAGAGAAAGATATATATATATATATATATATATATATATATATATATATATATATATATATATATATATATATAGATATAGATATAGATATATGTGTATGTATGTATGTGTGTGTGTGTATATATATATATATATATATATATATATGTATATATATATATATATATATATATATATGGGTCCCTATTATTAATAAACGATTTACCGACAAAGAAATCACAGTACACTACAGGACATATCCACCTCCTACCTGCACCCTAACCCTAACTCACTTACCCACCCCTAACCCCAAGCTCTAACCCTAACTCACTTACTCACCCCTAACCCCGCACACACCTACACACCTCCCTACACCTTGCACACTTGCCTGTCTGCTCCTCTCCCTCCTAAATCCCTCACCCTCACTATACCATACTTACCACACTTACCTTGTCGGGTCGGTCTTCCGGCTGATCTGATTCAGCGTCGGCGGTCCAACTGCGTCGTCGGTCGTTGGGTCGTGGTGATTTCTTTGTCAGCGAATCGGCGTTTCGGTAAATAGTAGGGGACCCATATATATATATATATATATATATATATATGTATACACACACACACACACACACACATATATCTATATATTTTATTTATTTATTTATTTTTAAAGAGCTACAGATAATTCCAGGTGTGAGGTTCAGCTTGTTTCAGTTTTTATTGTGGTCACAATACATAATCTGGAAACACTGTCCCAAAATCAGGAATATGTGGTCACCCTACCATTTTAGACTGTACTCTGGTTTTCTAGTTTCTTTTTTTACAAATCTTGACTCAACCCTGGATTCTTATTTTCCACAGTTGTTCTTGGCCACCTGCTTAAAGTGATTCAGTGAATAGAACATTGGCAGTTATTAATTTTAGGTTAACATTTTAACAAAGTTAACAGTAATATAACCTTTCTCTGGAAATCTGACTCATCTTGTGGCTTTTCCTTTTGCATGGTGTATCCATTCTGGTTATTTAATCTAGACTCGGAAGATCTGATTTTTTTTCTGGGTTTTTAAGTTTCTGCTTCACTTTCAGAGCCTTTGACTCCTGACCCTATCTGCCTGTCTATCACCATTACATTTACATTTCCCACCTAGTGTATACCAACTGTCCCTGTGTCAGACTCATTCTGTGTGTGTGTCTCATGGCTTCCTTGAGAACATAGCTTTTTAGTTCAACATTACTGAGGCTGCAGGTGAGGAAGTAGAGGGGATAGACATGGGTACCAAGGGGATTGTTGTGCTTTAGGCAGCTCAGCACAATCCATTCTGCAGTTGTGCCATGAAGGGAATGGTATATGGGCAACCGTTTGCACAGGTTTTCAGACATCCTACATTGCCCTTTCTAAAACTTCTTTAAGCATTACAACTATTATGTTTTATAGATTCATAGGTTCATAGGATGATACTAGGCTATTGGCCCAGAGGCTCTAATAAGCCTAGCCAAGAATTTGACCCGTGTTCCCAAAAAGTCAGCACCTGTTTCCCCTGTCCACTGGTGGGATTCCAGGATTGTATTTTCTGTTTCCCATCCAGTCGTCCAGGTTCCTTTTAAAGAGGGCTAGAGAGGTACTCTGGTTGACAAGGAGAAGGAGTCTGTTCCACAGATGGGGGAGTCTGTGGGACACAAATCTGTCCCGCTAACAAGTTCTGTTAATGTCACAGACCATGTTAAGGTCTTGCATGTGGGTTGCGTGAGTGGAGTTTGACTTATGGATATGCAAAAACTCCATCAAGGCTGGGTCTGAGATGGCCTTGTATGCCAGACACGGGTCACCTCTGAGAAGTCTGTATGAGACTGAGTAGTGGGACAGGGCTTTTCTCCTATCTGTGTAGGATAGTTGTTCGAGACCCTGGATTTTCCTTGTCAGGAACCTCTGTGGTTTCTCCAGCTACTGCGTGTGCTTGGCAAGGTACATGCCAATGGGGGGCATTGTACTCGTTAATGGGTCTGATAATGCAGGAGTATAAGGATGTTATGACTTCCTTGTTCATGGATGAAATACCCTTATTTATGAGGTGGGTCATGTAGAAAACCTTCTGTACAATGGAGGCAACATGGTGTTTTAAAGTCAGGTTGCTATCAACCTGGGTGCCCAAGTCCCTCATGACTGAATGCGTGCTTAGTATGTTGTTATTAATGTGATAATTAGTGAGGATGCCATTTTCCCCAAAGGGGATAATGATGCATTTCTTGGCATTCAATTTGAGGGCATGCTTCTGGCACCAGTCATTAGTTTGAGTAAAGTCTTCTTGGAGAATGTTCACATCACTGGGGAATTTAAGACAGTGCCCAGCTTGCAGTCATCTGCAAACATGGTCAGCCACAGACCACTGGTTTTGGCTTGCATCTCAAAAAAGTATATTCCAAACAGTAGAGGCCCCAACACCGATCCTTGGGGCAACACTGCTCATTACAGGTCTACTACTAGAGGTGGCTTCCCCAGTTTTGATTTAGTGGGTTCTATCAGTGAGTAAGTTAGCTACCCATCTGGTAACATATGGGTTGATGCCTAGCTGGGAGAGTTTTCTATTATGCCCAAATGGGGAATAGTGTCAAGGACTTTGGCTAGGTCAAGGTAGGCAGTGTGCTCCATCTTCCCCTCGTCCATGCCTTTGGTGACTGTTTCAAAGAAGTCGACCAAGTTTACAGGTCTTCCTGTATGTTTTTGTATGATTTTGTGCAGCTGTTAGTAAGCTTCTTTACTGTTGCAACCTCAGGAAGGTAGAGTCAGCTACAGGCTGTTTCATCCTTCCCCTTGTAGCTAACATTTCTAGTTAGCACACTGTGTTTAATTATGGTATGAACGGAAAGCTGGGAATGTAGAAATTCGCAATGTAATATGTGCATGTTTGTTTAGCAGATCGTAAAGTTAGTTTTATGTAGCAGCAGTTTGAATTCATTGATTGTTATGAACAGAGTACTATAACTTGGTAAAGTTGTAATAGAGCATACATTTGTTTACAGAAACAGACATATTTAGAATGAGATTTCCAAACCCAAGGACGAAACAGGAGTTTCTTTGGTAGAGGAGTATGATCAGTGATCAATGTATATGTTAAGCACAAGCCTGAAATGCTAATACTTCAAACATTTTGGAAATTATTTATCAAACTGTATATTTATTGAGAGTAATGGAGTGTACTGGATGTCATTCAAAATACATAATTCTTTCTTTCTGTGTCAACCTAGAAATGTCATGATTCATTATTAGTTTCGGCAAACAGCTACCCTTATTACAACCATTATGGCAGAGTAGTAGAAATAATGGCTCCCTATTGAAGTGTCAGCAGTCAAAATGCCGAGTGACAACATGTCAAAAAAAAGACCGAAAACACAGAAGAGCGAAACTCGAAGATCGCTGTTTTCTTTAAAACTTCTTTTAGCAGTGGGAGCAAGCCACCACCTTGATGGGATTGCTGCATATCCGCGAGTCAACCTCCACTTGAATAACCCAGATGTATGACCTCAGCCTGGTCTGTGACATCAATAGGACTTGTTGGCAGAACAGATTTGTGTCCTAGAGATTCCCCCATCTGTTGAATAGGCTCCCTCTCCATGTCAAGCAGAGTACCTCATTATCCTTTTTTAAGCGCAACCTGGATAACTGGATGGGAAACAGAAAATACACCCCTGGGATTCCTCCTGTGTCCCTGCTGAACAGGGGCTTTGGGTGCTTACTTGTCTAAACATGGACTAAACTCTTGGCTAGGCTTATAAGGGCTTCTGGGCCAATAGCCTAGTAATTTCCTATGATCCTATAACCCCACACCCCCTGAACTCGACATACCTCAGAACAAAGGGAAATATTCTGAGAAATGGCATCTCAGACTTGATATATATAAGTCTGCTCTTAAGGCCATCCAATCCCCGTATTTTGGGACTCACTCTAGCAGTCCTGACATTTCAAATGGATACTATAAATAATATTAACAGTTCAGCATCTCACACCCAGCTTACCATAGTTCAGTTTTTGCAATGCATTGTGATACAGACTGATTCTTAAAGTGGCAACACCACACTTTAATGTTAAAAGAAAAACATTTATATGTGCATGTACATGCTATATATACAAACATTTAGCAGCTTTCCTTTACTTTGCAATGCATCTCCCCCTTTACTTGAAAAATACCACTGTTTGTGAAATTGCAAAGAAAATGCAGGCACATATTTGCACCATACATTTAACATTCTGGACTGAACCTTTGAAAGAGAAGACATTGAATATCTTCTTCCTCTTTCAGCTTTTTCCCGGTTAGGGGTCGCCACAGCAGATCACCTGTCCGCTCATGATTAGCAGTGGAGTTTTACAGTGCCAAGTTGCCAGCCTGGCGCCCAACCTTCCACAGAAGGCACACACACACACACACACACACACACACACACACACACACACACACACACACACACACACACACTCACACCTAGGGTCAATTTAGAGTGTCCAATCCACCTACAGCATGTCTTTGGGATGTGGGAGGAAACTGGAGCACCCGGAGGAAACCCATGCGACCACAGGGAGGACATGCAGTCTCCGCACAGAAGGCACCCCAGCCGAGGATCGAACTGGAGAACCTCTTGCTGTGAGGCAAGAATGCTAACCGCTGTAAACAATTCAATATTGTATGCAATTTTATAGAATACAAAATTACAGTTAACTTAACTGTCCCAATGGCTGAATTCATTCATGTTTGAGATCAGTTTGGAAAACAGATGAGTTTCCTACTCCAGGATTCACAAAGATTGTACAAACTCTGGCTGGAACTACTTTGGAAATCTGTGAAAGGAAAACTTTGAGTTATATTTTTATAGCATGCATTACAACATACTATCATTAGGCAAAACAGAGTCAGCTGGGTCAAGAACAGGAACGTGTGACTGCGATGGAAGGACAGCATCTGGTCTGTCATTATGATTAGTTAAAATTGAACCTCCACCCTAGTCTTGAATACTTCTTTGAGGTAGATTTTTTATTTGTCCAGAAGCAGATTTGCTGGACATTGATCTGGTTATTCTTAGCTCAGTTTGGCTCTGCTAGTCCTGAGGAACACTCTGTTCTGGCTGGCACTCATTGGGAATTGACTGAGTAATTGTGTTAAACTACAATACTTTCACTAGTTTGCACCATGTAAGATGTGGTTCAGTGGTTTTCAGCCATTAAACCTGCTGCATCCCACTCCCCCCCCCCCTCTAACTTTAACTTGATAGCTTGACCATGTTGTAGGACAGGTAGTGGTCATGCAGACTAATGTTAGCCATAAAACATTTTATATGAAGCTTTTCAGCCATTGCTTTTAAAGGTATGGAACAATGTCATTTTCAGTTTAAGTTTTGATTTTAACTTTGTTTGCATTTGTTTTACAAGCATTAGCCATGAAGGACTTAATCCTGTGGTACTGTGTGGAGAAGCTCAATATGTCCTTACAGCTTTCTGCAGGTCAGTTTATCTTAATGCCTTTTTGGCTGTTTTTACACTGCTCTGAGCTCCACTGTTTGTGGATGTTGAGTACTTGAGGTGGTATGAGTGAAGCAGTAATCAATCGGCCATAAATTGTTGGAATTTACTGGATGTAAACTGTGTACCATTGTCTGTATGTAGTGCTATTTGTAAATTATATTTTACAAACATTGCATTGTTGGCTAGTTGTAGTTGGTACCTGAGTTATTTCTGTCACTCAAATAGTAGTCAACAACAAGGTAGTTCTTCCCTTTGAACTTACACAAGTCAGCAGCTGTCTTTTGCCAAAGACCTTGTGGTAATGGCACTGTCGTTAAGGTTTCACAGCTCTGAGGGGGTTTATGAATAATACAGAAATGACACTTTAGACACAAAGTTGACAATGTCTTAATTGATATTTGGCCACCACATTGATATTTTAGCACTTTCTCTGCATTTAGAGAGACTTTGATGACCATCATGCATTTAACATATCATGTCTGCTCATTGATTTAGTGGTACTATGATTCTTTCCTGATATAGCACTAAGACATTAAAAACATGAAATACTTGCACATAATATGTTTCATTTGAATTCAACAGTATGTCACTCCATCACGCACGTGTCGAATCATAGCTTGCAATTGGATCATTTGAGTACGTGTTTAAGCTTTTCTAGTCTTTTGGTGGTTATAACTTTGCCATCATGATGGTTTGCACATAAGCCACAATATTTATTGATTGATTGATTGATTGTATTTAAGTTTGTTAACCAGGATAGAATGCTGGCACAAGTGGCCAGTTTCAGTGTAAGGAAATGGTTGGGTCACGTATAGGATGTTTGGACAGTGTATCAGCAACAGTGAGTTAGTTGTATGTCTGGTAGTTGTATTTCTCTGGCACTGAACCTACCCAATCTCATCAACAGTCTCCGATACTATCTTTGGGACTTTGTCCAGGCCATATGAATTAGTTAATGGAATTAGTGGTTTATGGTCAGTCTGGAGCGTAAAGCTCTCAGGACCTAATAGGTTTCTGGAAAACTTCTTACATTCCCATGTGCTTACAAGGCATTCCTTTTCAATTTCAATATGAGAATGCCTCTGTTCTTCATCTGCTAACATTTCAAAGCCGAAGGCTTTAGAGCAGCGTTTATATTACCCTATCGTACGATTTAAATAGCGACCGCTATTTCATTGTACCTAAAATATCTAAACCACAAAATATCGAACAGACAGAACAGCAAATTTTTTCCCAGGGAAAAAATTTGCTGTTCCAAAACACAAACACACAACACAAGCACACCAAAATAAATAAACCACACACTTACACTTAACAAAACCATAATTCTAACCCTACACTACTATCTATCCACTCACCTTAACCCAACCCTAAAGTCCCTAACTACTGCACACTCACCTTACCCGCTCCCTAACCCTAAAGTCCCTAAGTACTGCACACTCACCTTACCTGTTCCCTAATCCTAAAATCCCTAACTACCGCACACTCACCTTACCCACTCCCTAACCCTAAAGTCCCTAACTATTGCACACTCACCTTCCCTGCTCCCTAACCCTAATTTCCCTATCGCACACTCACCTTACCCCTTTCCATTCCCACACTTACCTTAACCCCGTCCGTAACCTCCATCCGCATACTTACCTTACCCCAATCCGTAACCTTCCCACCACAGTAGAGTAAATAGCGAAGCCATGGAACGGACAACCGAAATCTTATCCTAGGTAAGATTTTGAAGTTCTGTGGCTACACTATTTTGAGTTTTCGACAAAAATGGGTCAATATTATAGCATTCAAAGTTTAAAAACTTCAATACTATAATATAGACCCTTAGAGCATAGCACTTGCTCCAGTCACCTGAGTACCCCTTCACCTAGGACATAGATAGTAGCATCTGCACTCATGATTGTCAGTTTTGTGACATAATAGTATAAGCATTTATTTTATTTTGCTAAATGCTTAGGCTTGAGCTTATCCCAAGACCATAGCATATTTTTTAAGTCTCATAAAGAATGAAGCATTGTAAAAAAGTCAGGTACAGACATGTCCAAATAGTTAAATATACCTAAGGCTTGTGTCAGTTCAATTACATGATGGGGTTTGCAACTCCGCTATGCTTGGACTTTTACTTGCATTTGGTTTGATACCATTAAAGAATATATGATACCCACAGTTCTGAAGCTCTGTTTTACTAATGTATAGTTTGCTTTGATTAAGCTTATGACCCGAAGTTTTGATTGTTTCCTGCACTGTTTATAGCTTCATATCATGTGTTTTCCTGTCTAGCCCAAACACTGGTATGTCATCTGTAACACTTGCAGTACCATCCAGTCCAATGAGCAAATCAGTCATTTTGTGCCAGAAAGTATCAGGTGTTGAGTTTGAAACAGAATCTTCACATAGGGCTAATGAAGGCTGTCACTACTTATCTTTCTGTATCCAACAGTATTTGTCAGAAACCACTGGAAGCATCTAGTGTAGAAAAAACTTTTGCATTAATTAGCTTGTTGTATAGTCTGTCTTACAACATAGGGCCGCAGTGATGCAGCGGTTAGCATTGTCGCCTCACAGTGAGAGGTTCTCCCGTTCGATTCTCAGCTGGAGCGCCTTCTCTGTGGAGTCTGCATGTCCTCCCGGCGGTCGAGTGACATAAAAAAGACATGCAGGTAGGTGCGTGCATGAATGAATGTGCCTTCTTTGAAGGCTGGGCGTCGGGCTGGCAACTTGGCACCGTATAAATCCACTGCCAATCATTAGCGGACCAGAGTTCCGCTGTGGCGACCATTAACCGGGAGAAGCCGAAAAACTTTATAGTCTGCCTTACAACATAGATGGTGTAAACCTTTTTTATGCACTGCACAATTGAACTTTTTAACTCGGCACTCATTGAGTTTTGACCTTTCTTTTTAATTACTGGGACCACTAATGCTCACCACTCATTTAGTTCAGTCACACTTTCAGTAATATCTAAGCCTTGTGCTTCCTGGAGTTCTGCTTTTACTTTGGACAACATTGAAAATGGTACCCTTAATGGTGTGGTTAAGACATACAGAACAGCATTTGGTTGTGATTAGATTTTTATTGGTTCACAGTCAAGCAGGCTAACTTCAAATGCATTTATACTATTTTTTTTTTTTTGTACAGTTAAGCTCATTTTCCACGCCACAGCTCTGCTGAACAGATTTGTGTATGGACCATCCAGTGTATAAACCTAAAACTCAAACCTGTGCCTCTTCCACTCATACATGGCTAGAAATTCACCACTCATTTGTGCTTGCCTGTAGGCCTGCCACATTTCTGTTCATTTAGTGAGCCTTTTCAGATTTGTCTTGTGGATCACTCAACACGTCTTTCTGTCTGCTTTGATTCCTATAATTACCAGTGACTCTGTCTACCAGAAGGGTAGCTAGAGTGGAGTGAAGAGGGCAGCTGCCAAAAGTGCAAGGTTTTAGGGGTAGCGATCAGCAGGACCAGCTAATTCTTTTTTTAAATGTTTCAGTCTTCAGATAAACATGAGGATGGGGAGTATAGAGTGACAGCATTAGGACATAATGCTCTTTGTTATGAGGAAGGAGCACCAGATCGGAGTACAGACTTTTTTTTTGGCTCACATGTACAATCGGGGAGTCGGGACCTGACACAGGAGCACCAGAATTGTAGAATGCAACATTATTTTGTACTGTCACATAGACTGTGAGGTTATTAGGACCTGACCTTGCTCAGGGGTGTAGTTCCAGATCTGAAAACAGACAGAAAAGGGAGTGGCAATAGGTGATAAATGAGTCAGCAACAGTTCTGCCTGCTCCAAACAATGTCCATTTTCTTGAGTGCTATTCCTTCCACACTCCTTGTAGAATCCTGTGTACTCATATCATGTCCCTCTTATTTTCTAGTAAGAAGAATCCTGCCTTGTTAAGCTTTCCCTTTCTGTCTGTTAACATCCTGGTCATCATTCCCTGGACCTTCCCTATTGGTGTTATTTTCTACTTCCTGAAGGGCTTCCAGAGCTGCACATTGTATTCCATGTGGGAACTGATCAGTGCTGTCTTCAGGGATACAGAGTCCTCCTTAGTCCTGGAATACACCTCACAAATATGCAACAAGGTATCTTGGAATTACTAGCCGTTATTTTGCACTATTTGAGATCATTTGTATTGGTATTGAGTGTCAGAGGCTGCGGTGAAGCAGTGGTTAGCTAGAGATTCTCCAGTTCGATTCTCAGCGGTTGAGTGAACGTTAAAGACATGCAGGTAGGTGCATGAGTGTGTGGGTGTTCCTTCTTTGAAGGTTGGGCGCCTGGCTGGCAACTCAACACCATAAAAATCCACTGTCATTCATTAGCTGACCGGTGATCCGCTGTGGCAACCCCTAACCAGGAATAGCCGAAAGACATTTTTTTATTGATTGTCCTACTATGATCCTTTTCTGAACATGTGCCCCTCAGCCTTACCTCAGTCATCTTGTACTGCATACCCAGACTGTTGCTATGAGATCGTATCTCTGTGGAGTTGTTATCTATGTTAAATTTCAAACTGTAGCTTGTTGCTCACCTCCCCAGCCTAGCCAGGCCATTCATGAGACCACTCTTATGTGACACCACCACCACCCTGAACCTGACTTGCTGCAAATGAAAGACTTCTCAGTCATATTTCAATGACAGGGTAAAGACACCTGGACTTGGCATAGATTGCCAAGGCATCAGTCTTCTTACTTTACCTTTCTCTGAAAATGGAAAAAAGTAAAAGGTGCAAGACTCCCCATCCATGTGAAGCAGAGTTCCTCTCTAACCCAGTTTAAGTGTAACTAGGACAACTGGATGAGGACCTGGGGATTCACCTATGGTTTGGCACCTTAGTTTCTAATGGACACAGCCAGCCTGTAAATGGTTCATCTCCCAAGCACCTGCTTACACTTACCAAGGGTGCCAGAACTTGTCAGAGATTTGGGGTGCATGGCTAGGCTTAAAAAGGCCCCAGTAATTGCTAGCCTAGTACACACCTATGAACCTGTGAACCTATGAAAATTCTATTAGAAAGGAAGTATTTCAACAATTGAGTAGGCTTCTAGTCTAATACTGATATCTGTTAGCAAAATAGAGTCATCAGCCACATCGTAGACAGTGGGGAGATCAGTGAAGATGGCTCCAGATAGGGTCTCTATGTATATCTGCATGTATGTCATCAGTTAGAGTCCAGAATGTTGTCAAAGTACTCCTTCCTGTCCAGAGGCCATGTTGTTTGTTACAGAATAGGTGGTATTTTACAGGTGTGTGATGTTGGCTACATATTATTTTTTAGGATTTTGCCTAGAGAGGGGACAATGGAGGTTAGTTAAAAGTGGCTAGTTGAAGTTGGTTTGGGTTCTTTAGGCACTGCTCTGATGAAGGCTGATTACATGATTGTGAGAACTGTGTTGTTAGTGTGGCTGAAGTTGTAGATGTGTTTTAGGAAGGTGACTGTAAAATCTCCGCAATGATAGAGAAACCAAGGGCATAGATTGTTAGGACCAATGGGAGAATCCTGTAAGATTTGTTTCAGTAAAGGAATGATGTGTTAGAATGTCACTAGTTTACATACTATTCACTCCATTAATACGTGGCCTAATTTTGAATATAGGCCACTTCTAGCTTCTTTGGCATCCTTCTGTGCAGATTATTCAGTTTCTGTGTCCTGTTCACTGTCTCATCACCTCCTGTTTGATTATATTCCCATTTGTGCAATGTTCCCCTTCCTTTCTCCATGAACTATTTCATAACTGGATTCTATACTTCCTCTCATCAGTGAAGACCACAGGGGACTACTCATTAAGTAATAAGTCTGATCCCCTCATACCTTACTCCTTTTGTTCTTATGAGTTTTACTTGCTGATTGTTCCTGCTATTTTCTTGTCCACCTGAAAAAAAACTGTTAAGGTACTTCTTGCCCTGAGCTGAATGGTGGTTCTATCCCTGCCTTTGCTTATCTTAGTTGTCCTCTTCCTTTACATTTTGTACTCTTTCCTGCAGTCTGCTTGTCTTTTTCTTACTGTTTAATATTTTTCTGCTTCTCATCCTGAGTCCCTTATACTCTGCCCTACCTGCAGCTTTCAGTTTCAGTAGAACTTTGTGTTCTTAATTAATGTTCAAACCTTCCTTTCCCACTGAGATTTATTCCTTCTGTCCATTTTCTTTTTCTTCTGATTCCATGCTTCGGGCCTTTCCTAATTCCATCTTTATTCTATATGTTTTTCCTGTTTTTGCCATTGTTCACTAAATGGTACCTTCACCATCCTGGTCATTCCTAGAAAAGTTCCGAACCTCTGTCCTGGAACTCCTACATTGTTTAACAATTCCTTTGTTGAACCAGTCTGTAGTGTGGTCATTGTTCAAAATCAATGGCTTAACCTACATTTATTTAATGATCCTTCTCCTGTTTTTTTTTTTTTTTTGCCAGCACTGCATATGGAAGGCTAACCTTCCAGTTAGGTTCCTATACCAGCTGCTTGAAACCTGGCTCTGTAGTACATTATTATCATGTGTGTTATGTAATAATGGTGTGGATTGTGCGTCCTACTAACTACTTAAGTCATACTACTCAGTCACTGTTTTTCTGAGTATGCCACTAGTTCGAAAAGTGAATGTACTAAAGAAGCTTCTGTAAAGCTAAAAATAAATAAATCACATGAAAAAGAAATAATGAAAATTTGCAAAAAAAGGGTTTAAAAATTAATCACCATGTGCTTTCAGGAAGTGTGGGCCCCGTTAATTATTTATTTTCATTTGAAGGTCATGCAGTTTGGAAAAAGATGAAAAACAGGCTTTAGTTGTCACCTTTTGCTCTTTCTCCAGCTGATAGTAATCTCAGGCTCATGACCTCTCACAAGACTTTGTTAAGCACAGACAACTTGGAAATCACTGTGCTGAGGATTCTACTAAAGGTAAACAACCTCCACTTAGCCTTTAGAAAGTTGAATGTATTTGCCATGTTACTCTTCTCTTCTTTGTTCATTTACAGTTCTTGCTATCAATTTTGTATCTTGATCCTTCCTGAAGTCAGGTAATCTGTAGTTATTGCCCACCTACTAGACTACTTTTTTTCTTTCCACCAGTATAGCCAGAAAGTTTTTATTTATTTTTTCCTGTCCTCCATCCAGCCTCCGATATCATACAGCAGATTCATTGTTTTATGCCATCTAACACCCTAACATTTCTCCCTGTTTCTTCTGAAAAGATTGTAACCTGTCACCACCATGTTACACTTCTTGAATACATTTCCCCATGTTTGTGTTATCCCTAGTGTGTTAAGGTATCCTTGTGTCCCAGATGCTTCTTTTTACCCATTTTGTTTCTCAGGCTCCTAAAGTTACATGCCATCACTTGCAGCTTCTCAGTTTTATGTCCATTTTTTCCAAGTCTGTTTAAATTTCATCTGTTTTAAAACATTTAAAGTTTGTTAATAATAATCTAACTTAACCATCTGCTCTTACATGAGTTTAAATTAATATTTTCCTTTATGACACCCCTCTAAATCATTTTTCAGCCTTAGTGTTTCCTGAGGACTAGATGTAGGGGTCTTGGCATCATAGCATTACTCTGCTTCTGTGTATAGCTACAGTCCTGTTTCAGGTATCCTTGTCACAGCCGGCTATTTTTTTTATTAACAACCTTATTCTTGTTGTCTTGTATTTGTGTACATTGAATTGAGCTCTTGTAGTACTTCAGACAAGTCTGAAAAATGACGTATGCTCTTTCAAATGATCCCAAGTGCTACTGACCCTTTAACTCCAACCCTGTACATTTTGTTTGATTGATGGTTTTGATGTTTATAGAGTATGTGAGGCTCCTCCCTCTGCCAGCTGCCCTATGATTGTTTGTTTCCATTTATATAGTATCTGAGGCTCCTCCCTCTGGAATTCCAATTTGCCGTGCATATGTAAAAATCTTCCCTTTGTCATCTACCATCTGGACTTCTTATTTGCTGTGCCTAATGTAAGTTCAAGAACCATCTCCACGCCTGCCAAGCAGTTCCATTTTATCCTCATGCCCCCCCCTTCCCCTGTTTGTAAATTATACAGTTATTAGGAAGTTTCTTGTGCTCTGTCCTCCCTTTCTTGCCTCTTACTACCCCTGTCAGCCTCATCCCATTCTCCTGAAGAAGCTGTGCAGTCTCTGCCTCATATCATATTATCAGTCCATTGCCATGCATTACCTATACTGCCTTGTTTCTCTCCTACATTATTTTCTGCATGTTTTGCCTTGCAAGATCTTCACCTCTCTCGGCTGTCTTCTTTTTTATGCACTTAATCTTCCATTACAAACCTTCTTAAGTTGTAGTTTCAGCCATTGTAATCTCCTGTGTGCCTTATAGCCGCATACCATACCTGCAGGTACAGAGATGCTGCACATTATGCAGATAGCACACAGTGCACTGCTTCATTCTTACTCTGTTTCCTCCCCATCACCTTTCTTTCACCTATTGTGAAACTGCCTTCATTATCCTTGTCATCCTACATTTTTTCCCGTTGTGGCCCATTACTCTTCCTAGTACCATTTACATACCCAACTAAGGTAAACAAGTAAGTTCTCCAAGTATTCCACATCTGCCTTATTTACTACTTTGCCTCTCCTTGGATGTTTTGACCCATTCAGCTACCTAACAGACACAGAAGGATCAATTACAAAAACTACAACTCTTTGTGGTTTCAACTCATCAAAACTGCAACTTGTCAGTACGGGACCCTTCTGCCTACATTGATACATCCTCAAATATGGCATATTTAAGACTGGATGAAGTAGAAAATGAAATCTCCACTCCAGCTGACATAGAGGGACAGAGCCCTAACTACAACCCAGTAAACCCAGGTTCAGTTAATGGCTTGGATGACTAACAGAGCAGCAGGGGAGGTATGGGGGTACACATCATGGGGGTGAGTGGGCATTTACATGGGTGTTCTGTATGGCAAGACGTGGTATAGACTGGGGACATTGCACTGTGGGGCTGTAGTCCATGGAGGATAATGGGTGGTGGACATGGCTGAGCTCCCATAGAGGTGGGGGCAGTATGCTGCACGCTTTCTTTGCACTCCTGCCCCCTTGGATGCTGCCATGGATGCCATACTGACAGGGAGGTGTAATGGCCAAGTCATAAATTAAAATACCCCCCAGTGGAGGGTAATGGCCAAGACCCCCTGGATGCCCTTAGACTTTGTGACCAGTCCCAGTAATGTCAGAGAAAGTCAGGAGGGAGAGATGGAGTAGCTGGTAGACTGAACATGGATGTAGGGTACTGGGTAGGAAGGCCATAGAATGAATCGGGGAGCAAAAAATGCTAAAAAAATAAATAAATAAATAAAAATAAGCCCCGACTTGAGGACATCATTTTTTTTTCATTTTGTTGCTTGCCCAGGACCTTGCATAATGGCCTATTCATTTCAACAGAATGGCAGCTGGGTATTCTCAAACAAGGTGTCCAGTTTGTTACTTCCTGGGAATTTTTATCAGCCCTCTGTTCCCCATCAAGAGTCATGGATATGGAGTGGGCCATCTTGCTGGTACTGGGGGGTGGTCTACCCTGTCCCCCATCAGGAGCACCCAAACACCCTCCTAAGTGGTTCATGTGAGCCCACAATCACTGTCTCTTGAGAACAAGCATGCTTCATAAGGCCAGTTTCTCTTTGTCTGAATGCACTATGGCAATGTAAGCGCTGCTAGCTTTGAAATGGAATAGGTGAACACCTAGTACTTATCCTTAATGTCACCTGTGTGTTGAGCCCTCCTGGATGGTGTGGTCAAAGAATCTGAGCTGCTAATCGAACTTGGGTCACCTGCAGCATAGTATGGACTTTCAACTTGCAAAGCATGGAGCTGGCTCAATATGTTTCAGCATGATGTACTGACTTTTGATAAGAAGTCATATATCCAAGTACTAGTTAATACCTCAGTTCTTACAGCTACCATCCTTAGTTCTTCCCAGTTCCCCTCACCCAATTTGAAGTGTACACTGCACCTTTTCTCTACTAGGCACTGCACAATTACCTTCATTCCATCTTATTCGAAAAGCTAGCTTAGACTTAAAAAGTGAACAACAAAAAAATCTAAAAGCAGTATTCCCAGAGCGTCACTCCTAATATGAACTGCACAGTTTCCTTAACATTGTTATACTAACCAAATATTATTCTTCCATTTTAAATGTGTTTATTTCTACTTACCTATATTTGTTCTCTGCTGGAAAAAACTATTTTACATTTAGAACTATATCGGTGGTGCAGCGGTAGCATTATTGCCTCACAGCAAGAGGTTCTCCTGTTCGATTTTTGGCTGGAGCGCCTTCTGTGTGGAGTCTGCATGTCCTCCCCACAGGCGAGTGGCATTCGAGAGACATACGTGAATGGGCGTACCTTCATTGAAGGTTGGGCGTTAGGCTGGCACCTCGCCACTGTAAAAATCTACTGCCAATCACTAGCGGACCTGAGTTCCGCTGTGGCGACCCCTAACCAGGAAAAGTCGAAAGAAGAAGATTGTTATTAGAGTCAAAAAGAAACTTCCTGCTGTTGTAGTATTCTGGGGCAGGATTCATAAAGAGCACAGCCACGAGCGGTAATGCTGTGGCAAAAAAGGGCCCTTTAATGAGACTGGGAAAACCAGTGATTCAGAGACACATTAGCCTCAATGAAAAAACAAGCACTGTGCTGTAGTAATCACTGCTGGCGGTTGACACACTAGAACAGACAGCCATCTCGTTCACTCACACACATATGCTGTGGCATCCCCATACGTGTAACAGAACATCCGTGACATTGCCTTTTTTGACTTCCCTTTTCCTCCTTATACAATTAGAGTAATTCAGTAATGCCAAACAGTTTTATTTGGCATGTGCCTCGTGATGGAAAACCTGTTGTTCACGTAGTTTTTAAGATGCATTAGAGTAATACTGAACAGTCCCTCGTGACTAGTGTTCTCTTCCTCCGAGTATGACAGACTTTGCTTACTCATCTAGGGAAGTTTTACGATGCGGCAGTTCCCCCTAATACACACAGACCTCACATACAGACCTCTCAACACACACACATGCTTGCCAGAGAACAATCACCACCCCACCCAATTGCAGTCACAGGCACACACACAAATACACTTAACGTACCTGTCCCTGAAGTAAACCTCTACTGTGAACACTCAAGTGGACACACACAAACATGAGTGTACATGTACGAGTGCACGCCAGCAAACGCTCGTGCGGACACGCACGCACATACACACGCACACACCGTACCTGTCCCTTAAGTAAACCCCTACTGTGAACACTCAGGCGGACACACACAAACATGAACATGCACGTGCAAGTGCACACCCGCAAGAGCGCACACACACACACACACACACACACACACACACACACACACACACACACACACACACACACACACACACACACACCACACCACCACCACCACCACTACCACCAGTTCCTGTCAGTTACTCTCCCCAACATTTACCTTGAATCTGATCTCTCCCATTGAAGCTAATGAGGGATGCAAATTTTTGTGTGAGTTAATTAATGTGTTTGGAGTGGATGATTTATGCAGCCAAATGGTTTTGCGATCTGCTTGACTGTGCATCATATGCCACTTCCTTGGAATGCCTCATTTCCATTTGTGGTAAATCAGACAGTCCACTGCAATACTGCTACAGATTGCGTAGAAGTGATGTGGTAAGGCTGTCTCTGAAATGGAAATAGTATCACCAATGGAAAGCCCTGTTTACCACTGGTGGTAACCTTCCTTAATTGCAGGACTAGTGTTTAACCCACTTATTAGTAGTACTTAGAATGGTTTCCCAAGGGTTTTATTCCTTGATCTATGTTTATCAAAGGTGATAATACATGGAACCACTTCAGGTATTGCAAAAATAACTAACTAAATAAATAAATAGGATTGTGTGAAGTTACAAGATGATACAGTAAGTGTAGAAAGTCATACCACAAATATTGCTCAATGGGTGTTTCCCCTTAGATTACACTGTCACTAGATGCTATGTGAATTAGCTTCAGAGGCTGCCAAAACATATTTAAGAATGAAGTGGCACTACTACACAAATTACAAATTCATAATTAGTCTGTTTTTGTTATTCATGCACTTATGTGCTTGTGCTTCATATGTGCCACTCCTGTTTTCTTTCTTCTTAGTGTTTTATGTAGCATGCTGAAACTATTTTTGTGTGTGTGTGTGTGTGTGTGTGTGTGTGTGTGTGTGTGTGTGTGTGTGTGTGTGTGTGTGTGTGTGTGTGTGTGTGTGCATTTTTACATTCACAGGGTAGTACTAATGGTACATTTCTTTGCTCTTCTCTCATTGCATTTCATAACTTGTGGTGTAGATGTATGCAAGGTTTGGCACATGCATTCTATATCTGGTGGCTTACTTCATTTCAGCTGGGTCATGTGCACTGGACTTCAAAAAGGCTGTCTTATCACAAATGTGAGACCCTATGTTGAAAGCCAAATTACTGTAAAAAATATACTGAGTCCGACTCCAAAACAATGATTTTCAAAACTCCAAGTAAAATTACTAAAGCATTAATCCCCCAACATGTGACGATGTACTTGTGAAACCCCTGCTAATTAGTTATTAACTTCAAGGGCTGTATAGATCAGAGTAGGAACAATACTCTGCAATGCTGCAACTTTGGACTTCACATCACACACACACACACACACACACACACACACACACACACACACACACACACACACACACACACACTCACACATTCACTACTAAAGTCTCATAATTTCAGTGATTACAGTTATTGTCTATGCAATTACAAAACACATCCTTCTAGGAGAGTTTCCTATGAACTCTGCATTATCAGTATGAGGACAGACTGCTAACATTACAGAGCAGATTTTAACTATAGAACTAGCAACTTTGTTTTCTTTCCAAACAAAATGTGTCATCACAGAGATGATGTAAAGGTACAGAAAATTCTGCTTTATAAAGCAGTTCCATGGAAGAGCTATTTTGTTTGTATCTTCTCTTGCTGTTGTATTTTGCTAACTTGGTAATGGTGTCTTGTCTCTTGCATATATTTTTCTAACTTTGTTGTTCAAGTTTGGTGACGTTTGTTTTGAGCTAACATGTACTCGCCTTCTTAGTTCCCTGCAGCTGTGAGTTACTAGCACTGGTCTCCTGACATTACAAAGCAGCTTTTTTAAGTGCAGAAGGTGATATGTGTTTGTAGTAGATAAAAGCATGTTACCACAAAGGCAGCACAGATCTCCAGAGGGTTCTGAATTCACAAGATGGTGCCAAAGGAGTGCCCTTTAGTATTGTTTTCATCTGAATCTGAATTGTGCCTTGCCAAGTTGGAGTAAAAACATGCTTGTTTGTTGAATTTATTTTTGATTTTCTGCTTCACATCTGGTGCGGTAGCTTTTTAGTGGGGGGTCTTGTATTCACCTTCTTTGTTTTTCAGCAGGAATGAATTAGTAATGGGATGGGAGGGTCTGCTGACTTCACTAATCAGTTCTTAATGATAGAACTCCATCTGTTTATACCAGATCAAAGTACATTTTCAGGCAGATAATCTCAACTATAAGATATTTTATTTTCACAAAGCATTAGAACAAGAGTAATATCCTGTGTTGTTTTCTCTTTCATTCATTCTTTGCTTAATTTGGGTGCAGAATGTTTTTCTGTTGCACTCATTATTTCTGCTTTTGTGCTTCAAGTTTAATGGGGAGCTTCACTCTGCCCCACTAAAACATATGCTTATTGTTATAGGAACAAGCCATAACATGGTTACTAGTTTCTTATTTACAGGCAAGCAGATTATTCTCTGAAACAGCTAAATATATTCTCTCTTATCCCTTAAGAGAGCTAAATCACTATAGAAAAAAAACGTAAAAAAAAAAAAAAAACTTTTGTAGGAGGTAAATAGGCTGTGGTGGCTTTTATAAGGCAACCTTAATGCAGCCTGATGCAGAGATAACAGAAGTAGCATAGTTATTGAGGGACATCATTTTTCTAAGAGAAGTTTTGGGGAGTAGGGGCTACAGTGTTGTCCCTGATGATGTACCTTAGTGAACTGAGAGAAGATGTTTGATTTCAGGTTGGAACTGGCCAGTATTGTGGGCCATTTCTACCCAGGATCCTCTTAAGGTCATGACAGCTAGATCCTAGAAAATGTCATACCTGAGGAGGCTTTGAATTACATTGGGATGGAAGAGCTGCTTGTAAAGATACATTATCAGTGGAACTGGATGAAAATAATTTTAGAGACAAATTTCAAGATGATGAGAAGAATGAATCATCTTACTCGTATGTGAAACTTGGTTATTAGAAGGCTGGGAGGAGGGAAAGTGGGATACGTGACTGGTTTTGCAGCTAGTTCAGTCCCATTTTCCACATGAGTAAATGGACTTACTTAGAAATGGTAGGTTCAGAGATGGAAGTTGTCTTAGATGAATAATGTGCCCTGTAGTAACATTCTCAGAAGAGCTGAGCTCCCTGTCCATGACAAAATATGAGTGAGGATGTAATGCTTCTCAGAATGAAGTTTAAAAAAATATTTTAACAACTGACAAGAGAGTTCAGGATTTTGGCTTCACATCTTTATTTTGATGCAAGCCTGTGCAGATGCAATTGTCTGCATTTATCTGGTAGCATTTAATTTGCAAGCATTTGATGGGTCTACTATAAGTGCTCGAGTCCCAAGCTCCGGAAAACCGCTGTCTTAAAGCCCATGGCTCAAGCATCTTGTAGCTCATGTAGGCTGCTCTTGCTCAACCTGGAATATGACTTTGGGCAAATAGCTGCCGCACATTACCTGAATCATTATTCAACTTTGAGAAGGGAAAACGTGGCAAACTTTGGAACAGAGAGAGTTGGTTAGGGATTTTGGGTTAGAGAACCAGGAGGAAGATCTTAGGGTTAGTGATTGGAAAGGGAGTTTTACAGTTAGGAAGCAATCAGGAAGTTTAGGTTTGGGGGGTTGGAGTATTAGTTTTGTGGAGCAATCTGGGACTTTAGGATTAGGAAGGGAAAGTAGAGTTTTACAGTAAGGGAGCAGAGACTTGGGATGGGAACAGGTTAGGAGTATTAGGGTTAGAATAAGGTCACTGGTAGTGGCATACATTTTTATAGAGTTGGGAGGGCTGCATAACAGGAAATGGACTAGTGAGAATTCGATCAATTGCGTTTTCTAGCAAGTGGCAGTGAGTAAGTGTGTCGTGAGCTACTCACATGCAAACACCTGTAGTAGACATGCATTTATCTTATGGGGGTGCTGGAATATGGTACAGAAAATCTTTATCTCCTACGAAGAAGCAGTAGAATAGTTAACTGAGGTAACCTCCAGTGCCAGGAAATAGAGCATGATTGTTGATAGGTGAATGCTAGGCTAACTGCCCTGAAAGGCCATTTTAAGCCTAGTCAGTAACCCTAGTCAGATTCAAACCCTGCATCTTGTGTCTATAAAGCAAAGACCTTAACCATTATGTTATGCCAAACCTACGGCATGAGAGTGCCAGTGGTGAAGAGAGGAAAAATGTGCAAAATGGAAGAGAGTGAGCTCTGTTGTTAACATTCTAGGAAAACCACTAAATGAATTACTGGCTTTGATGGAAGAGTGTTTTTGTGAACTTGTGAAAGAAGCACAATGCACAGAGAACCATGACTGAGATATATACATACCAGGCTACACAGTTTATTGGTGCAGTTACAGGTTAAAGTAGGAAGGGGTGTAATCTTGTACTTAAGGGAAGAAACAAAAGCAACAAGTAAATAAGGAGAAGAGGAGAGGAGGTTCTGTGGGCTACAGAGTAGACTAGAAGGGGAACGGATGGCAGTTTAGTTATGTACAGATCTTTATTCATGGAGCGGGGTAATAAAATAGCAGATGGAAGAAAATGGAGTAGTGCTGATAGATGGGAACATTACTATGCTAGATCCAACATGGAGCACCCTGTCTCCATTGACTGCTGCTCTTCTCCTACAAGGAGTGGGTTTTAGACAGGTACTCAGACCTACTTGATTAAGAGCAGGGTTGGACTTGTCTTGTCAGATGGGTGTAAGAGAGGCTCTCAGATTTGGAAGTTGGCAGCTGTTCAGTAGCAAGTAAACACCAATCAGTGTGGTTCACCATCATTATAAACACAGATGTAACTCAATAGAAAATATAGGTTCTGGACTAAAGAATGTGACAGTACCTCAGTAAAGCCTCTTATTAAACAGGGTTGAAGATCACATGGAAGAACAGGAGAGGAGTCTGTATCCACACCCACATCATTTTATGGGGGTATATTTGAAGTGTAAGACAAATCCTTTCATTGTTACATTATGACTGGATTTTTACAGGGATTTCCCGCCGCTTTAACTATTTTATTATGTATTTTATGTCACCTGTTACTGATTTCTCTTATATTTGTACAGTGTAGTGATTCTGAAACACTTAAATGAAAGGGTGATCATAAAAAACACAGTGTTTTATTGTGACACTAGTATGCAAATCATAAATATATTAAAAAACACTGTGACTTTCAAATGGGTTGCTGTAAAAGGTTAAGAAAAAGTTAAACATTATGCAGTGAGTAAATAAAGGAGGAGAGGAATATGAGGAACAAGAAACAAGCAGAAAAGGAAGTTAGAAAAGCATTGGCTGAAACTGAAGAACAGATAACCACTTCTCTCAAAATGAGAGAGATAACTTATAGGTAGGTAGTCAAGAAAGCTAATATAGACAATGGCAGGGGTAGTAAAGGTAAGCAAAATGGATGACAAGGTCAGACAGAAAGGATGGTGAAAAAGTGGCCTTCCTTAATATGCAAATGCTTATGGATACCACCCACGACTGTCCCATTTTCCTGGTGAAGCTTAACCTTAGGTTTACACTTTATATGTTGTTGTTGTGTCTTTCGGCTTTTTCCAGGTTAGGGGTCGCCACAGCAGAACTCCGGTCCGCTAATGATTGGTAGTTGATTTTTACGTGCCGAGTTACCAGCTCTGACGCACAACCTTCAACGAAGGTATGCCTATTCACGCATGTCTCTACGCAGAAGACGCTCTAGCTGAGAATCGAACTGGACAGCGTCTTACTGTGAGGCGACAACGCTACCGCAGCACCACCACCACGGGTAGGTTTACACTTTATATATAAAATAAAACGACCGTACGCCAAGTTGGATGCAGATTGGTGTGACAGGGGAGATGATTTTTCTGTGCTACAATACAGAATCAGAATTGCCTAGACTTGGTAAGGCCTTGCTGTGTCTAATTATGGTGGCTGCCAAAAAAGCAATTACTACAAAATAGAAATCAGAATCTAAACCAACTATATTAGAGGTAGTGAATATAGTAACAGAGATAAAACAAGTGGAATTGAGATCTTTAGAAAAGGGTAGGAGCAAACTACATAGGAAAAATGGGAATTGTGGGAACAATACATACAGGGGAGGAATGAGTTTAAAAGAAAGCAGGACTTGAACTATGTAATGTTTGACTGAAAATTATTGGGTATGTATAATGTTTGCAACTGGGAGTGTGTCAGTATGGGTTGTGATGTAAAATGCTTGCAACTAGGATTGGGTTTGTTTTCATTTATATAAATGTATGATTGCCTGAAGGTTTAATAAAGATGTTTCTTGTTTTAAAAAAAAGGGCAGGAATTGAATAATTTATGTAATGTTACATGTTGCTTAGGTTATATGATATATAGCAGTATATGTGAAGTATAATGTTTATTAATGTTAATTTGTTAATATAGTTTGATTACTTTTATATAAATATAAAATTATGTGTCACAAGTGATAATTCAGCAAAGGTATGTTAAAAAAACGGGTAACTCTTCGGAAAATTCCGAAATTACAAGCTGTAGAAATGGACCACCTTGTCACTTTAATAAATATCTAGAAGTAAATTGACTAAACAGTGCTTTAGTGATGCTAGATATATTTCTATGCGATCCTTTCCCAGCATGTAAAATATGAATCTTTAACAGCAGATTTACATGCTATCCATCTTCACTGCACTCTGTATTATTTCACATTTACAAAAAAAAATGAGAGATACACTAAGATGTTAATCAGCAACTCCTTAAATGAAATAACATAAACCTACTGAATAACTGAACAGGAAAGGAAAAAAGGGGAAGTTAAATATAGTAATTTAAATAGACTTAAATATTGTTGCTACTTTTTCAAGTCAGGTTGATTGAGAAGTCAAAACATTTCTCTTGCAAGCAGTTAGTTTTGATAGCTCCCACCAGCCACTAAAAACAAGATTTTAACTGCTTCAGTACCTGAGAAGAAATGTTTCATAAGGAGGTTTTCTGAATGTTTTGTTTAATTTTCAAATAGTTTGTGTTGTAAGATAGCACAGTGGTGCACTGGTTAGTGTTGCCTCCTCATAGGTTCCAGAATAAAATGCCTTGTATGTGGTGTGTCTTACTTGTGTCTGTTGGGCCTTTACTGGGACTTTGACTTCCTCCCACAGCCGGAAGACATGCTAATATTAATGAATCTGTGATCTTCTAAATTGCTCATAGACCTGTTTTTAGTATGCAGATGTGTGTGTGTGTGTGTGTGTGTGTGTGTGTGTGTGTGTGTGTGTGTGTGTGTGTGTGTGTGTGTGTGTGTGTGTGTGTGTGTGTGTGTGTGTGTGTGTGTGCTTTCTATGAATTACTGGTGTCCTCTCTATATCAGGTTCCACGACTCATGCCAGTTTTTACAGATACAGACTCCAGCTCTCCCACAGCTCTGAATAAAATAAAGTTGCTATCAGAAGAAAAGAGATTTTCCAGCAGTTTTCACGTTCACTTACCATAACAATTATGTTTGTAGGTCCACAACAACAACATCATGAATGCAGTAGCCAAATAAAGAATTCATTTACATTGTAAGATGTGTAAAAATAATAATTATGGTAATTATTTTGATGTCATATTCTTAACAGCATATCTGTCAGCATAATTTATGTTAATTTAGTAAACGTGCACATTGCTTCCGGAGTTATTCACAGTTACAGTAGTTTTCTCTGCATGTTTATCAGTGCAGTCTGAATAGTGAACACATCAGAAATATGTTAAAAACACTGAATGAAAACGTAGTTTGGCTTATAACTGTATGACTCCACCAGGTTTCAGCCAGAGTAACTGTTTGGTTTAAATCCCAGGCTTCTTGCAAGTCAAAGTAAACTTTATTGTCATTTAGAACTACACACGTAGCTTAAATGAAATTTCATGCATCAGCTCAATTCTTGAGATTACAAAGGAAAGTGAAACAGTAAAGGAATAAACATAACTAACAAATGCAATGCTACTCCCAATACATATAAGAACGAGCAGAGACATATACCAACACTCATATATTTTTATTTATTGTTTTATTTTACATTTGTTAACTGGGGGTGTCTGACTGAGCCTGAAATATATGAAAAGAATACCCTCCCCTGAGTTAAATTAACCCTTGGGAGGGTGGCCTAATGGTTAAGGTGTTTGCCTTACAAACACAAGGTGCAGGGTTTGAATCTCACAAGAAATACTTGGCTAAGCTTAAAATGGCTCGCAAGGGCAGTTAGCTTAGTACGAACCTATGAAAAGTAAAACAAAACAACTTTTGAAATGCCTAAGTTATTTGTCTAATATTGCACTTGAGTGAGTCAAATAATACTGACTATGGATATAATAAATAAATATTGCACTAACTTGGAATATATGTAAGTATATATTGCACAAGTAAATAAAAATTGACTTATTATGTGTCCAGACCCCTGGGACTAGTGCCCAAGTTCAGAAGTCTAATCACCGTTGGGTAGAAACTGTTATTGAATCTTGTAGTCCTGCAGCAGATGCTGCGATATCTCCTGCCTGATGCCAGATTCTTAAACAGTCCATGCACAGGCTGCATGTTGTCCTGTATGATTTTGGTGGCCTTTTGGATGCTTCTTGCAGAATAAAGGTGTATCAGTGGAAGACTGGAACCTGTTACCTTCTCTCCAACCCTCACCACTCTTTGTAGCACCTTATGTGTTAAGTGTGCTTAGTGTTCTTTAATTGGGCCATCAAGATTCTGTCCAGTTATCTTGGATGGTTTAGATATGTGAGAAAAAAATCATATAACATTGTTCTGAATAACTGTTTCAACTCCCTTCAGAACGTAAATAGTAATTTCTCAAAGTTTCCACCTCACACTGTCAGTTGTCTTTTTCAAACCAGTTGTGTGCATTAAATGCCTCTTCCCTAACGAAGTTACTAGCATATGGAATCGTCTTCTTCCCAATATTAGATTACAAAAAAATGCTTCCACTTTCAAGAAACTACTGAAGTCACACCTTCTGACCAACAGACTATGTAACTGCAATGCCCCACCTTAAATCCTCACCATACAGCAGTAATACTGCTTCCTTAAGCCACTCATCCTATGTGACAACATGGTCACTCCCTTTAAATTCTCTTGAATGCTGCTTGTAACAATGTATATATGTAAATAGCTTACTCATATACTTCTATTATTGTCTTATGCTCTCCTTAGCTACTTGTCATGTATCTCATGTGCTCTGTCTCTCCCTGCAAAACTGTTACACCTTGCATTACAATGTTAACAATTCTTCTGTAACTTGCTACTATTTACAGTAACTATTCTAACTACTGTACTTGTTCAGAATTTCTCCTTAGGCCTCCGCTGAAAACAGACACCAGCTGTCCAGTCGGACAATCCCAGTAAACAAATGTCAAATCAATTAATAAAATAAATAAATCAGTTTTGTCCACAAGCCTCTGCCTTTTCCTATCGCCCGCCAGTATTCCTGCTGATACATTGGGTTTATTCCCTTAGCTGCTTCTTTGATAGCTTCTCTAATCTCTGGCTAACAAAACAGAACCATTAAAAGGTGCCTGGTGGTGGGTGGAGCACAGGAAACTCCACCCTCCCATTCCACTGCAATCCAGCTTGGACTGACCATAGTTGTACCTCCAGGCAGTTGCTTTGCACATGTGGGATGTGATTGTGATGTGTAGAGATAAGAGTGACCAGGGCTTGAATTTGCTCAGGCTGATACATTTGACTAAGATGCAGTAAACTCATATGGATTGTTAATGGGGTAAGTTCAGCATTTTTTTAAAAACAGTCTGTCACACTGATCAGTGCAAACCATATTTGATGAGCATGGACATTTTTATAGTGTGTATGTCTATTCACATTCTTGAAAATGTTTTTATTTAGTTATCAAATTTGTTTATAATATATAACCAGGTACTGATGAAGACAACCTCTGACTGTAAAATCTGAGCATTACACTAGGTGCTGAGGACAGTGTCAGTCTTCATTTCCTCCTAGGTGCCCATGAGCCAGTGTTTTCATTCATATTTCACCACCCCTTGTATTTTACAGCCACTCCATGTGTTTCCTGAAGTAATATTTCCTTAAGCTGGCATTGAACTGTCTGTTATATAGCTGCCATTTTTTTTTCATTCACCTCCTTGTAGTTCACTCATGCCTTTGCTTCTCCTATTTGCCTTCTGGTACTTAATTTTCCCCCTTCCAGTCATTTTCACAGAGTACATGCCAAATACAACGGTGGTACGGCGGTAACGTTGTTACCTCACAGCAAGAGGTTCTCCCGTTCGATTCTCGGCTTGGCTTGGGAGTTCTTCTGTGTGGAGTCTGCATGTCCTCCTCGTGGTTGGGTAGTGTTCGAAAGACATGCCTGCATAAATGGGCATGCCTTCTTTGAAGGTTGGGCGTCGGGCTGGCACTTCGGGGTTTTGTAAAAATCTACTGCCAATCATTAGCGGACCGGAGTTCCGCTGTGGAGACCCCTTACCAGGAAAAAGCTGAAAGACAAACAACAACATGTCAAATACACTTTTTATAATCATTCAACCTCTTCTTTCCTTTTACCATCCAGCAAAATGGAAGCATTACTGCAGGTGTCATGTAACCAATGTCCTGCACTGTAGGATGATGACCACAGTGTCACCTGATCCTAACGAGTTAGTTGAACAGTGCTGCATTTTGTTGACCAGACCTTTCACATTCTGTGCATTTCAGAAGGGTGTTGATTGTTAAATCCCAGATATCACAACATGTCTCTGTCTACTCTGTATCATATTTTCTTCTTAGACTAACATTGTAGATTCATAGGTGAATACTAGGCTAGATGCCCTTGTGGATAATTTTAAACATAGCCAGTTTCCGTTTTTGTGCTCTAAATAAACTATCCCATTTGATTATAGATTGATCTTACCCATCCCATCGTCAATAATTATATATTACATCTAATGAGAATAACTGAGATTTTGCCATAGATAATTTGAATCTGTAGTTTATCTCTTTCTTAAACTAACCCTATGCCTGACATGCAGAGCACTAAAACCCCCTATATAAATTTAAGCATTTTTAGAATACTCCCACCAACCACTGATGTCAAACAAAGGACACTCAGTCTTTGGAAAAAATATTTTCTGTATTGTGAAATGTGACCATTTCATATCTCAAAGACTTTCAGACAAGTGGCATAGACTCCCCTTCTTAATTAAACTCAGCCCAGCAGTTCATACATTCCAAAACAAATTAGATGATTGCATGGAGCAATGCAAGTTCCAACATGGGATCCAGGGTATGAATCTCCTTGGTGGCCGGTAAGCCTTCATCTTCTTCATGAATAAGGTAAGTACTGAGAATCTCCACCAGGGATGAAAGGTACTTGGCTAACTCATTATGGGAAGGCACAACAATGATAAGGGAAAAATTGATGGGAGTGCACTTCCTGATGTAGGACAAAACTAAAGTGCTGTAACTCAGCAAAACTGTCTTATCTGTCAATTAATTTGAGAAGAGTTGCAAGTAGGTGAAGTGTAGGTTAAGTCCCTTGATTACTTATTTATGAAATATCTTTGTCTTGAGTGTATTGCTTCATCATGGTGGTAAGCTTGTGGGCAGGGAGGGCCGTTCTCTGTTTTGTGTACATAATTAAAAATATAAAGTGGCCTGTACTACAGTTTCTTCGTTGCTGGCCTTTTTATGTAACCTTATATCTAAAAATAAGGAAGCATAACAAAGCATTCTTGTAACATACCAGACAGCATAATTACAAGTACAAAGGAGGTGCATAGATTCATTAGCTCTGTTATTCTACCCTCAGCTTGCTTGAATTTATCAGATCTGCTTCATTTTTGCAAGTGGCACACATAAAACCCACCTACCAATAGAATTTGGGTGACTGTGAGATGTCAGAAGCAGTAAGTGGCTTTGCTGCATGCAGGTGGGTGAGAGGAGCATGATAGAGTAGGCATTCTCTTCACCTGTACCATGCTATTAGTCTGTTTTATTAGTGACTGTGCTACCATTCATAAAGCATTCTTGACTTGGGGTTTACAAGCAACAGCAGTGGCAACAAGACATCCATCAGTAAATAGTAACTGAAATATTAATTTTATTTATATAAACAAACACAAATAGCAATTCTGACAACAAAATTATTACTCCGAGGAAATGCAGCTTCCAGGGTTGCAGACATTTAAATGCAGAGATAATACCACATTAGCAGCTGGAATATGACATTATGAGATTATGTGATAGTGAAAGAAGTGCTTTATCCTTTTCTGTTTATGTATAAAGTACAGACAAAGTCAACAGAAACAAAATGTGATAAAGTTACAGAAAATGCAAATTAGTTAGTCACAGGATTTTTGCTGTTAGTTTTATTTGCAAAACACAAAACTGTAAAAATAGAGTATATAATATTCTGTCCATTGTATTGGAATAAAGTCCTTGTTCACAAACATCTGTCTTCATCACTATATTGGCATGATCTTTAATTTTAGGTTACATGAGCACACAATATTGATCAGCTTTCATTTCAAGAAGAATAGATACACTCTTTATCTGTGAAATGAAGCTGGACATTTTTGAACAGAAAGTCTTGTACATTAATGAATGACCTTCCTTCAGTGTACAGCAGTTACATTAATGAAATAACCCTCCTACAATGTCCAGCAGTCTGCATCTTGGCAGTGGAAAATGTCATGGCGTATGTGAAGCCATCATTATTGTATTCTCTGCATAATTATTAAAACAAGTTGAATAGATAAAGTTCACAGTGAGATTTTGAGGATTTGCATGAAACATTAGGACAGGCGTCGTACATAATAAGTTTTGGCTACTCAGGAAATGATTGCATCCAGCTGTTGTCACAAAGGGCGATCAGAACATAGGATAATTAGCCAAGGATTCCACAAAAACTGCATTTGATGTAAGCAACAGGGTATTCAAAGACAAAGTGATATAAAGGTATATTGCCACATATCATCACACACTAAATACTGGTGTAGTACACGAAGCATGATGAGTTATTGTGGCAGGACTAGAAAGCATTACACATAAGGACAAATTATAAAAATCTAAGTGGTGTCTGTTGCTGTTTGTGTATAGTGATAAAGGTCTGACTGCAGCCCACGCAACCCTGAGTTTGATTAACAGCTTTTGGGTGCTTGACAGAGTGACATGAAGGATGGCTGTGTCTATTTTACAGGGAAGGCAGGGGCTTGCTGGCAGATGGGAATGTGCTCTGGTGAAGTCTGTGGCGCATTTCCTGACTGTGCAGCAGATTACACTGGAAGCCAGGGAGGGCATGAGTGAGCTAATGTATGTGCTGAGGCATGCATCATGTATGTTCCACTCACTTAGAGAAAAACAGTGTCCTCCAAAAAATTCCCAGGCTGCACATGTGATGCTGTCTTCTTGACTTATCTCATGCTAACAAGGAGGGAGCAGAGGTTTTTGAGGTTGTAGGTTGATAGGCCATTCTCTCCTTGAAGAGGAAGGGCCCACATATGGGTCTGTCTAACATGAAGGGCCATAAGGCAGATTAAAATGGAATTAATGGAAAAATGGGTGGACATCAGCAGTGGGCAGATCACAGGCCCCAAAATAAATCCAAAACAAAAACGTTTAAGAAATGCGCATGTATAATGTACACTATGGCTGCTGTATGTGCTGTATGCTGTAGGCACAGACAGAGCATGTAGTCTGGGCATCTCAGTAACAGCAGGTGAGTATCCACAGGCAGGAGCCAAGTGCCACAGGTGATGCTCTGCAGAAACAGCCAAGGCTATGGACAATGTAATGGCCACTGCAGGAGATAATAGCACTTCATATACATATCCACAGATGGTCACGTTAACATGTATATGGCTTCCTATCAGACATGGGAGACCAAATACTGCCATTCTTAACACTATGAAAATGAAAGTGCAATTCTGACAAAGTAACAAATTCCAGAGCTCATTGTTACACCTACAAAAGCATTTTTGCAGGGGTAGATTTCATCCCCTCCTCCCAACATCCCTGTTGTGGGGGCAGCTGCTTCTTACATATGCTCACTCCAAGATCACTGCAACTCAGAGTAGGGAGGATACAATGAGTCATTAAATTAGCATATTATGTGATGTACGTATTTAACTTCTTGCTGTTCAGAGGATTGCAGTTATGATTGCTGGACATTCAACTGGCACCCTTTGTATACATTGGAAGTTTAAAGGAGAATTAGCACTGCAAGCTCAGTCATGCATATTCAGGTACATGTGAGTAGATTTCATGGCCCAGGGCCATGGTAATGGTAACATGAGCCACCATGCAAATGGATGAGTAGAGAATGCAGAAGCCATAGTAACACTGGTAGAAGCATGGGCAGTCATGTAAGTGAATCTGTGTAGAGGTCTAATGAGCCAGACAAACTATCCCAAATTCATGTGGACACTGGATTTGGATATAGAGTAGACTGTCAGAGGTATCATGAAGAAAGATGTCTGCAACACAGTGCTGGTGTTTACAGAATGCTGGATAAACTATGAATTGGGCATGCACAGGTTTTCAGGCAGAACTTGACATAGAGATACAAAACACAAGCCAGTAAGCTTTATGGAGTTTGTCGCTCTCTCTGTGTTTCACACACACACACACACACACACACCAAAATAAATAAATGTGTACGTGATGCATGCAGTTGGGTAACTGATATTATGATACTTGCTAGTACAAAGCCTGGAATAAAATACCAAAAATGCAGCCATACATATAATAAATAAGTCCAGGATTTCCATTTCTCAGATTATTCACATCTCTCCAAAGTATTGCAATCGTGGAATTGACATATACAAGTTCAGGGGGTGCAGAAGCTTGCCCCCACATCAAGATTGCTGGATGGCTTTCCATCCTGCAAAAAACAACTTTGAAGGAGAACTGTAGGGTTACAGTTCAACATTCTGCGTATTCCTGTATTTTCTGGCTTTCTCTTTACTGTTTCAGGACTGACACTTATAAGTCTCAGAATTACAATAGTGACCCTTGTTGTCATACTGCGACAAACCGAAATGTTGCCAGTGCTGCTAGCTGGAATTTTGTAAATAATTATATGTCACTTGAAAACATTAATATGGTTTATATAGAAATGTGACACTACCAGCCCAGCTAGCTAGACTTTTGTAAATAATTCAATGTTATTTGTGAATATTAATATGATCCATAGGCTTGTCTTACAAATGTAACAGAACTATATGTTATGTGTGTATTAAACTGCTGGTGCAGAAGTGTGTGTTAAACTGTATATTATGTGCTGAGCTTCAGGAACGTAACCACAGTGTTCCCAGCTGAAGAAGAGCAGAAATGTATATGGACTATGTTGTTGTTGTTGTTGTGTCTTTCGGCTTTTCCCGGTTGCCTGTGCAAATGTATGTTTTCATAGTAGAAGATGGGACATACAGAGTTAACTTGCAAAACTCTAAGAAAATAAGTTGAAAAGTAAAGAGTTTTATGATTGCTATAAAGTTAGTTAATGCAGCAAAGAGACAGGATGTCTAGAGATGGAGGGTTTTCCTATTGTTTGGAAACAAATAATTACAGGTTTCAAAGGTAAAAGTATTTAACTGTTTTACGACTTCCAGTTCAAGGCAAACTTCTGAGAGCTAAGTCTTTTGACACAGAGGTGACAAAGAATGATGTAATCTGAGATAACCCAGCAGAAATGTTTGATAGTAATTTAAGAACTGTCTCAGAGAGTATCTGTGCATTTTGTATTGGCCTTTGGATCTGACACCATTCTCTCATCAGCACTTGTCTGGCTCTGTAAGTAAGACTTAGATTACAGTGATTTCTCTTAGAGGTAGATAGGAACTTAGTAAGATTAGTTTAGATATTTTCTTTATTTATGTGAGACTGTCCTGCAATGTTGTTTTCAAATATTTCCTGTGATTCTGAACTCTGTTGTCACTGTATTGAGTTATTGAGTATTGACTTGTTCTTTTATTATTTATTATTTAATATATTTAAACCTTTTAATTGTGGCTGATTTGTTTAGAGATATTTAAGCTGTTAGTGTACTTGCATGTATTTGGTGACACTGTATAGGCCACTCTTAAATAGCCTTAAAAGTCATGGACACACTTACCATTTGGATAATAGTAACATTACACAGTAGAATTGGTCACCCTTTTGGAGGGGCCTTATAGTAGCTGGTAAGAGTCATTGGTGGCAGCTAGTACTACCTTATACTCTGGGCAGAAGGGCGACATAACTATTGAACCTGTGCCAGCCTTCCCCAGGAGTGTCTGTGTGTTTGTATATAAATCAAATCTCAAAGTGTGTGTGTGTGTGTGTGTGTGTGTGTGTGTGTGTGTGTGTGTGTGTGTGTGTGTGTGTGTGTGTGAGCTACTTGGGCAGGGACACAAAGCACTGGTTGGACAGAGAGGGTGCTGGAGATTTTGGCTTGACCACTCGGCTGAGATCTTAACCCTATGGCTGTGCCAGTAGGGAGTCTTATTGGGGATCTGGAGAAAGGGGGAGAAACCAGCCCCAGACTGACTGTGATCTCTGTGTGCTCTTAAGGGAAATTGTACTTTACTGTGTGTGTACTGCTCATCCTCCCAATGTGCATGTCCCTCACTGGTGCTAGTAGTGAGGCTTGAGGTTCCTTGATTAGTGGACCAGTGCAGGGTCTTCACACATACATTTATGCACAAATATATACAGGCTCATGCAATGTGATTTACCAAAGGACTGCAGAACACTTATTTCTGTTTTCCCATGTAAAATACATCAAAGAACACAATCGTCAAAGTAAAACACTTTGCAGCAATTTTTTTTGCAGGGGAGCAATCCCCTGCACCATCCACATGGACGACTGCATCCCCCCCATGTCCCTGCTAACATTAATACACCAACTGTGAGATGTTACATCCCTGGACAAAGGAGAAAAGTCCATTATCTCCAGTATTCAGTGATCTCAGACAAATACAAGACTTCAGTTAACTCTGTTCAAATGACATTTCATTTGATCACCTTTAGTTGAGTGAAATGCATTTGAGCAGAGTGCACTTTGATCAAACATGGCTGACCCACTTATAAGTACATAAATGCATAAAAGTGCAAAAGAAAGATTTGTGATAGTAGCAGGAGTATAAGAACAAAAATGTAAAACTGCCTCACATCAGAAGAGCAGGAGACTGGAATCAGCATGAGCATGTTTCAGTATGCTCTGTTCCACTGAGATTGCCTTGTCAAATGTAGAACATGAAATCCTTAGCTTTATCTTTTATTGTTTTAAACTTATTTATTTCTATGAAATATACTCCTTCTATTTTATAAATATCTCACCTCTGTTTTTTTTATCTCAGTTACAATATTCAGCACTTACATTTCAGTTTGTTTACATTTTGATTGCTCTTTTCTGGTAATTTTTTTTTTGCCACCAATGGCATCAAACTTAGTAAGTAACTACTGTTCCGGAGCAGTTTAGATGCTATATTCCAGCTCAAAATAATCATTTTCTTTGTCACTACCATTTGTTTCCACAACATTTCTCTCAAAAGTACTCTGTAGATAATTTTTAAAATCCACCAGTTTGTGTTCCCTAAAAACTTATTCCCAATTTTCTATCTCTTCCCCATCAAATCTCAAACATTTACAATATGCCTGAGGAAAAATCCTCTGAAGTATATTATGGGTATAGAAATACTATGCAAACACTTCTATTAAAAAAATGATAATGGATAACTTTGAACCAAAAATACCAAACGAAAGATGTGCTTCTTTAATAACTGTTGAGCGTTTTTCGTTTCACTGATAGAGACACTTCTTCAGACATTTCAAATTTCAGTTAATTACATTTTTAAAACATTTCTTCAAAGTCATGTGCATACAACCACCAATAAAATGTCCTGTTTCATTAGCTCAGCTCATTAATTAATTAAAACCCCATAAAAATCTATAAAAATCTATCTACTTAAATATGGTTTAGTATCTAAACAAGACATTACATGTAAAAATTGCATAAACCCAACCAAAAACATTTTTTTTAAATACATCCAATGAATGTCTTATAAATGTGTATGAATCCAGCACATTTTCTACAAGGTATGATTATGCATCCAGTTGAAGTCGCCTTACCTATTCTTATCAAATTTAATCAAATAACCTTACTATACACCTGGCCTATAATATTATGTTAACGAATTTTTACCTAATAATTCATTCATAGCCATTTTTATTTATTTATTTAGTTGTTTATTTATTTATTTGTTAATTATTATTAATTACTACTTATCTAGACAAACTCTTCAATTTCAAAATGCATGCTATAGAGTAAGAGTAATTTAATCCTGGATCCAAGCATGCCCTAGTATGTAGTTGCCAATAAAGTTCTAATCTTTCTAACAATAATGAGAAAGGTCCTCCTCTTATGTCATTAAACACCTGGTCAATAACCCTGAATTTAAATGAGTGGTTTGCAAAAGTTTCTATATTTCCTGCCAATGCATTAACTCGATTCTTTTTCTTAATACTATAGAGATGTTCATACACTCTTTCTTTTAGTTTTCTATCGGTCTAACACAATATCTAGGTCACAACACCATAAAAAACAAAGAGCTGCCTTTATGGATGAGAACAAGCTACTTCTACCACCTCTTTACTTTAATATTGCAATTTTTATGTCACATTTTCCATCGCAAAAATATTGAATTAAAGTAAAGACTTACTGCTAAGTGTGGATTCAGGAATGCTGAATGCATTTTTGGCCTGATGCTTTTATCACAAATGATTAAACAAAACATAGTACTACAAACCATAATACTACAGTGTAAACAGAGCAGGGTCTACAGAAATAGTCAATGGGAGAGTGTGGCTCTTGAAACACAAATTTTCTTGTCCTGTTTAGTGTTTCTTCATGTAATTCTATGCATGGTAACACCTTTTGCATGACTTCAGCACATACTGGTTTTTTGGCTATAAATGTTAGTGGCCTGCCTGGATAGCTGCCGTGTAGCATGGCTGTGTGTTGAAGGACAGAATGACAGCATATAATGTACTACAAGTAACCCTCAGATTGGGACATGGCCATGGCATCTCACAAAGCCATAACCAAGGAGCTGTATTTTACACGGTGGGCATACAGGAAGCAATGAGTTGCTAGAGAATTCCGGAGAGCTGGCAGAGCCTAACAAAGTGCATGTGCAAAAGACATCAGGAAGCATGCCTAGTTTGGTAAAGGAATATATCAGCTCAGGGGTGTTACCTCAGGGAATGTGAATATGGTGAGAGTGATGCACAACTGTTCAATTGTTTAGAAATGAACTGCTCAACCACACTTAATTAAGAACACATTTTAAGCACCTGCACATCTGAAAAAAACTTTCTGTCTGCACCCCTATACTCATATGCACTCAAGTGTACTCCCAGACAGCAGGAGGCAAAGAAAAAGCTCCCTGGTACAGTACGCAGTGGCCTTTCGCAGAGATCTTGCATTGTCTACACATTAATTATAAAACCCATGACGAACTGGAAATTTGATCAGTTATGTTCAGGGAGTAACAGAAATGATCAGATGAACATCAGTCACTTGTAGAGGCATATAAATGCAGTCTTAGTCTTAAATTCTTTACTTACTACATGTTACTGCCATAAGACTGTGTTTCCCACTTTCTACCACAAATGTTGATTTAATTACACTGGCTTGCACATGTGGAAAAGAAAGAAGTGAGCTTGATTAACAGATATATTGTGCAAATGTTAGAGGTAATGCGATATCAGCCACAACATACCACATGTGGCGCTGCTGGTGGTACAGCCAACACTGTGATCCAGTAGTGGTACCTTTCCTAATATAGACTGTAGGGGTTCTTATATTCATGTACATCCTATGCAAATACTACCCCTTATGTCTTTATACCCACATATGGGACACTCACTGAAGAGACATGAATGCCAGCAAGCATCATAAAAAATCATAACATGTATGATATAACTTAGACCATTCCGTGTGGATTATGATGATATCTACCAGACCATTTTGCACACCCAGACTATTAATTTCCTTGTTTATTGGATTAGATAGTGATTTTAACACATACCTCACATTTTCCCCACCTGTCAAAAAAAAAAAATGCTTTCTGTCTTCTCACGCATTCTTGACTGCTGCAGCTATCTTGACTGTACTATTGTTTTGGACAGGCTGTTCTATTCAATCACCATATTTTCTATGAAATAATACTGTCTCCTGTTTCCCCGAAGCCTTACCTTACATTTTCAAATCACACAAGTTTGCACTTGTACATCTCTTTTTACCCGAGGAACTTAGCATTTTTCCCCATCATCGTTTTTTTGTCGTCTTTCTTATGAGTATTATATGATGAGAGCTTATTGTTACTTTTTATAGGACCTTTAGGAGAGAACTTACCATTTTTGTTTCCTTCCTCTGATGCAGCCCTATTTACTCTGTCTCTTCAGAATGAATGCAGAAATGCTCAGACTTCCCCAGGTCCGGTCCTAGTAACTGTCTATACAGAAGAAGAAGAATTTCCTGTTTTCTAATTGCATTACCTCTGCACATATGTCCCAGTATTTTAACCAGCTTATTTATTTATTTATTTGGTAGTTTATTTGTGTACTTGTTTGGGTGTTTATGGTTAACTGGATGGCTGGAGTGTTATGAGGACCCTTTTCAGGTACATCCTAGGCATGTTGACATGGACATGGCCAGTGGTCCGAATGGAGAGATGATAACTTAGCAACCAAAGGAAAATAGTATTGGTGGAACTGAATTCCGCCAGGTCTTGGTGAGTACTTTCAGTAGGTGGACCCTATTTTTTGCAAAATCTCAGCAAGACAACACTGATATATAGACTGTATTTTATAGGTTAAAAACTAAAAAAGATAACTGAGTGCACAAGACCCAGGATAAAAAAGTGCCCAATCCTGGTACAGGTGCTAGGACTGGAAAAAAATGACAGTGCAGAATCCTCATGACATGGAAACATTCCTACAATGAGGCTAGGCCAGGGGAGGATGTCCCCAACCCCCTGTTGTAGAAGGAAGTAGTAGTCCACAAAAACTGATAGGCCATAAAAAAAGATCCATAAGGATGACAGAGTTGACTGTTGAGGATAACAAAGAAGTTATATATTGTTACTGTTATTTAAGAAGCCCAGACTATCTAGACAGAAGATATACAAAACGATTGAGAGAAACTAGAAGAAAGAAAAATACTTCCACAAGAAAAACTGTTGGAAGCATCAAATAAAACAATTGTGTTCATTAATGCAGCAGGTTTTTGGAAAACATTATATAGACCAAGAAATCTTGAGCCATTTGGAAAAGTAAGTGACTGGGGAAGTGCAAAAATATAAAGAACAAAATCTAGAGACTTTTGAAAGGTATAAAAAAAATATGGACATGGGAAAGAAAGAGAGATCTGATGTGGTGCAATGTTTATGCAAAGGAGAAAGCTAAATTAATCAACACAAAAAGGCAGCCCCAAAGATATTCAAAGAGAAATACAGACAAATCATCCAGATATGGAAAAATTCACAATAAAAAAATAACAATAAGACCACAAAGAGGGACCATAGAACAGAAGATTAGTAAAGTAGAAGTAAAAAATATAGAAGATGAAGTTATGGAATACTTACGAAGTGAGGGATTTAGTGCAGAAAGTCTAACACAGGTTACATCACAGCATGATGGAACAAGTCCCCAGATTAAGGAAAACAGGAGGAGCAGAAGACATCTGAAGAAGAAATATGGACATGGAAAAGAAAAAGAGATTTAACACAGTGCAATATTTATGCAAAGACGTTAGTAAAATTAATTAATGCAAAAAGAGCAACACCAAGGATATTTGAAGAGAAATACAGGCAAAGGCATCCGGACATGGAAACTTTTAAAGTACAAAAAATAAGAAAGTAAAGAGGAAAAGTAGAAAAGAGGGTTAGTAAAGGAGAAGTTAAAGAAATATAAACTGAGGTTATGGATTACCTGCAAAGTGAAGGATTTAGTGTAGAAAATCTTACTCAGGTAACATCACAGCAGGCTAGAGAAGTGGCTCTCCCAATTAAGGAGAAACCAGTGGAGTGGGAAACATCTTTGTAACCTTTCATAAGAAACCAGTTTGGAGTTGCATAACAAGAGAAGGAACAGGAAACTGTGGCAACTTGACGCAGTCAGTGTTGAGGAGTGATAAGCCAGTGAGCTCCCATATAAAAGAGCAACAAATGACACAGGATGGAACTGAAGAGAATGTGGCACAGCAAGATGCTCTGGAACTTTCTATAGAATGCCCGCAAGAAATGGAGAACAAAAAATGTGTCCTCAGTTTAGAAGAAAATGATCTTAAGAAGAGTGGCTTGATTTAATAGAAATGGACACAGACATATTAAGATCAATGAAAGAAATGTTATTTATTTATGTACGTATGTATATATATATATGTATGTATGTATTTATTTATTTATTTAACATTTGTTTACTGGGAAAGTCTGATTGCGACAGAGCCCATTTTCATCGGAGGCCTGGGGAGAAATGCTCCAGATGCATGTCTTTGGAATGTGGGTGGAAACCACAGCAGCCAGAGGAAACCCATGCGAATGCAGGGAGGACATGCTTACGCCAAACAGAAGGCACCCCAGTGAAGGATTGAATCAGAGAAACTCTTGCTGTGAAGTGACAACGCTAACTGCTGCACCACTGCATCACCAATAGTAGTCTGAATAGACTACAGAAAGTCAATAAACCCCAAAAAGTTTGAAGTTTGATAAAACAAATGAACACAGTAGTTAGAACTGCCTATAGAGATTCATGTGATATAACAGAAGTAAATAGGATATATTACTGTGCAGCTAAATTAATAACAGAAAAAGTATTGCCACTAAATCACAAGGTAGTAAGGGAAAGGAAGGGGAGAAATCGAATGACATCATGGAAGTATCAAATAGAGAAAACTATAAAGCAATTAAGACAAGAAGTGTCACTGTTGGAAGAGTGTAGAAGAGGGAACAGGTCAAGAAAAATACTCAGAATTGCGCAGTATCAGAACAGATCAGGAAATATCATGCCTATCACAAATAGTAAACTAAAAATATCAGCACAGGCAGAAAAACTTAGAATATATGCAGATAAATATAAAAGAAAAGTACAAAATAAGCAATTTAGTAATGACCCAAAAAAGTTTTATAGAGAATTGGGAAACAAAGCAAAAGGAACTGAAACACCACCAAAAAAGAAGAAACAGATATATTTTGGAGAAGTATCTATGAAGATCCTGTGGAACATAACAAAGATGCTAAAAGAAGTAAAAGAAAGAATAAGAAGTTCAAATGTACAGGATATGAAATGGGATGAAGTAACAGCCAGAGAGATTGAAACAAAGTTGAGAAAAGCCAGTAACTGGAAAATCACAGGCCCAGACGCATTACCTACTTCTGTCTAACTGTATTAACATCTTTACATGAAGGTTTAGCTATGAATAATAACTATTTTATATGCTCACCCTGACCAGATATCAGTCTGAGTAACAATAGGAAAAACAATACTTCTGCTTAAGAGTGAATCTGCAAGCTTCTCTAAAAACTGTAGACGAATAACTTGCTTCTGACAGTGTATAAACTATACACTGGAATTGATGCTGCCAGAGTTTATAGTCATTTAGAAGAAAACTCAGTTGTGGCAGTAGAGCAAAAGTATAATAAAAGAAAGTCGTATGGAACAAAGGATCATTTTTTGTTAAATCAAATCATAATGGAGAACAGTAAAAAGGAAAAGACTTAAGTATGGCATGGATAGACTATAAAAAAGGCATTTGACACTATCCCGCATTCACAGATAAAAGTACTCAAAAATGCATACAATACACCTACACTGATTTATTATAATACAGTGACCGTAAAACAGTGGCAAACCACTTTGCAGTTAAGCTATGATAAAGGACAAATTATTATTCCAAGTATAAAAATTCAAAGGGGGATATTCCAGCGTCACTCTCTGTTACCGCTGCTATTTTGTCTTGCCCTTAACCGATTAAGTTGTCTACTTATCAGATTAGGTCATGGATACAATTTGGCTCACAGAGTACAACAAAGTATAAAGACTTATCATCTTCTTTTCGTAGATGATTTACAGCAATATAGTTCATCAGATGAGGAACTTAAAGCACAACTGCTGGGTCTATATTACTTGATCGAACATTTAGCTAATCGAATAACTAAATGCCGATCGCTAATAAGCGAACACACCCAACTGTGAACTGTAGTTTCCACTCAGGGAAACAAGTCGTTTGGCCGTTTCGTGGAGTTTGCCCTTTCTTCAATGTGGAGCAATCTCGGAGTTGGTATATTTAGTTGGAGGTATGTGGGGGGCAAAGCCCCCCACTTCATTTGTGTTTATTTATTTTTCCCCGTTGGGCAATGGCATTGTTTCCCTGATTGGAAAGTGCCATTCGATGTTTTGTGTGTGTGATTATTAGTGATCGATGTTTAGTTATTTGCTTAACTAAAGTTCGATCATCTGATATAGAAGCCAGCTGCTAGTGGTAAAAACTTTTCAGATGAAATAAGAATGTGATTAGGTCTTGATAAGTGTTCAAAAGCAACCTTTAAGCAGGAAAGCTGCAGCACCAAGAAAACATCAGTTTGGGACAGGAATGTGATATAAAAGAACTTGAGCAAGAGGGAGTGTATAAATATTGGGGAATTGATGAAGGATCAACAATAAAACGTGAACAAATGCGAGTAAAACTTAGAAATATTTTAGAAGACTTAAATTTATGCTGAAAACAACACTGACATCTAGGAACAAAGTCCAAGCTATAAACCAATTTGCTTTTCCTGCCCTAACATATAGTTTTGGAGTAATTGACTGGCCCCAAAAGGTGTTGGATAGGTTGGACAGGAAAACAAGAAGGATGCTTCACGCTCATCAGATGTTTTATAAAAATCAGTGCATACCAAGATAATATATTCCCCATTCTGAGGGAGGTATGGGCCCCCTTGAAATTGATTACATATATAGATCTGCAATCATGGGACTGCATACATATCTGCTGACCTCACAATATCCAAACATAGTGAAAGTTTTGAAACACGAGGAGAATAAGTCTAAGATAACTTCCCTGCTTAGTTTAGCAGAAGCATATCGGCGTCAAGCAGGAATGGAAATCAAAGCAGAAGTAGATAAAAATCAGGCAGCAACTGAATGTGCCAAAAAAAATGTATTTATTTATTTATTTTACATTTGTTGACCGGGCTAGTCTAACTGGATACATGTCCATTTTCAGTAGAGGCCCGGGGAGATAAGCTCTAATACACACAATTACAATATAAAATGTTGCTACAGTACAAGAATATCACAGCTGATGTTAGTAAAAATACAGTACTTATAACAAACTTAACACAAACACTAAAAAAATTTTGTGCATAAAAAGATGTTTCTATATACATATATACATTAACTTAAATTGCAAGATCATGGTCTCTTTGGTTCTATAAGGAGAAGTCTGGAGTTAGTACAGAAGAGTAAAAGGTGAGGAGTAGCCATTAGAATAAAGAAGATGAGCTAGTCAGGGTTAATACAGGGGCATAACCAATGTGTTCTAAGATATAGTTTTAGTTTATGTTTGAAAAGTGTTATTGAAGACAGTGATAAAAGTTCAGTGGGAAGTAGGTTCCAGTGTTTTTCAACAGTGTTAGAGAACAGAGAGTCTCCTGCCAAGTTGTTGGATCTGCATGTACAAACAAGTAGTTTATTTGAGGAGTGTAAGTTTTTAAGATTGTTGTAAGGGGTAATGAGGCTAGAGAGTATTGGAGTCTTGATAGGTTAATACAGGGTGTTATGGGCAATAGCAAGCTGTTGAAATTAAAGCTGATTTTGTAACTCTTGCCATCCTAGCTGCTTTAGATTAAGACAACGATGGGTTCTAAATGGAGTGCCAGTGGCAAATCTAGCAATATTATTGTAGGAGATTGCCAGTTTGTTGAGGTTATTTTTTGACAGATTAGTATATATAGGTGAAGCATAGAGGAGTGTGGAGATTAAGTGACTGCGGGCTATAGTGTTATTAGCTAATGGTGTAAGGTAGGGTTTGATTCTATAGAGGGACCACAATTTCTTGTTGACTGTTTTTATTGTGTTGTTAATATGAGCATCAAAGTTAAGGTTGCTGTCTGTTGTTATTCCTAAGAGTTTGGTGGTTGGGTCAGGAGATATGAGAGTGCCATTATTAGATATGAGTGTAAAATCTACTGGGGTGGACTTCCGGGTTGGAGTAAAAAGCAAAAGTTTTGTTTTTTTGGGGTTCAAGACGAGGCAGCGGTGTAAAAACCATTGTTCTACTGTATTGAATACCTTTTGGGTTAGGGACTGTAGTTCAGATGGAGTAGTGGCTGAGCATATTATTGTGGAGTCGTCTGCGTAATGTGTACAGGTAGCTTGAGGAATTGCTGAGTTTAGGTCATTAATGAAAATGGAGAATTGGAGTGGGACAAAAGAAAGACTATAAAGTGAAGGATCAGATGAGAACTGAAGAAATGTGGAAAATGCATAAATATAGTTATAAGCATAGGAAACTCTTGGAACAACCTCATGTTGATCAGGAACAAATGCAGGAGAGGTGAATTTAAACCAAAAGACGAAAAGTTAATATTGGCGGCCCAAGGTAGTGGACTACATACACATTGGTTTACACATTCCATTGAACATGTGGGAGAAACAGAGAAATGTAGGTTTTGTAAAACAGAATTGGAAACAGTTGCACATCTGGTTGCTGGTTGTGATATACTAATGGCAGAAGACTGCATACTGAAAGGCATAATAATGTGGCAAGACTGTTGCATTGGGGATTGTGCAAACGTTATATACTGAAGTAGCTGAAAAACACTGGAAACAGATGCAAAGCATCATAGAAAATGAAGTTTATATCACATGGGATCATCCATTGCCAACAGTTCAAAAAATAGATGCGAGAAAATCAAATATAATAGTCCAGGAAAATAAGACAAAAGTAGCATTGATCATTGAAATTGCTACACCCAGTGACTACAGTGTCTTACATACAGAGAGACACAAAGTCATAAAATACCAGGATTGGCAGGTAGAAATGAGGGCAATGTGGAAGAAAGATACCCAGACAATTCCTGTAGTAGTAGCAGCAACAGGTCTTATAAAAAATAATTTGCAATCATATTTGGTTATGTTACATAGGGATTAATGCCCAGCTTAGTAAGTTTATCTATGATTCCAGAGTGGGGGATGGTGTCAAAGGCCTTGGAAAGGTCTAGATAGGCTGTGTGGACCACCTTACCCTTGTCCATAACATACATGTAACTCCATACGATTTGCAGAAAGAGTCATTACCGAGCACATTGCGGATGCTGCGAAGAGCACTTCTGGCTAACATCAAAGATTGAAACAATACTAATTTCATGAAGTTTAATCATACTTTGACTTAGGATGGGCTCCATTCCTGTCATGGTATTAGAAACTCAAAAGGCTTGGAGAAATTAAAAAACAATAATGTTGTGCAGGAAGTACTGTTTCATGTAGGTTTAACAGACTGAGCTAATCAGTCTTACAGAATAACTTTGTGTTTTAATTGTTCATTAAACATTTTGTAGCATTCCTTGTGTTTGTTGCTCATGGTATGTGCTGCACAGAGAATTTATAGTGTTTAGGAGATGTAATCCATTGTATAATACATAAAAGCAATTATACATTATATGGCCTGCATTACTAGTAAAAAAAAATGTTAAAATGAAACAAGTTGCACTGTGTCATCTGGGGCTTGTAGCATAGCACCACCATTGACAATATATCACAAGTTTTCGTGACCCACTGATAATGCCACTGGTTTTTGTAGGTGAATTACTACCTACCATAATATGACTGTTAAAACTGACATTCTTTATGGTATAGCTAAGCACTGCCATTTGCGCAGAAGATGTAGCTGTACCCATTCTATTAAAATTCACTGAGGTTAGACTGCAGCTGAATTCCTTCTGATAAAATTATTTGATGTGAGATTGTAGATGAATTTCTCAAAGTATATTCAGTGCGGTAGGGCTATATAATTCAGTGAAGTGAGCCTATAGCTGAATTTCTTCTAATATAATTCATATACAGCAGACTGTAGGTGAAATCCTCCTGGTGTAATTCAATGAGATGAGACTGCAGTTCCACACCTTCTAATACAAATACAATTTGGTGAAGACAGACTGTAGGTGAATTTCTCCTGGTGTAATTCGGTGAGATGAGACAATAGTTCCATTCCTTCTAATACAATTAATTGAAATGACACTGTAGTGAATTTTCGACCACTTAGCGGGATGGCAGTAAAGCTAAGTTTCTTCTAGTATAATTCAGTGAGATGACAGTGTTGCTAGGTTTCTTCTAGTAAAATTGAGTGAGATGATACAGCATCTAGGTTTCTTCTAGTAGAACTCAGTGAGATGAGATTATTTTCTATGAATGTTTGACAATTACCTTCTTTGGCTCACTATTTACAGAAAGTATTATTTCAAAAACACTGAGTTGAAAAACCTTTAAAAACAAAAATTTTTGGCAGGGGGCAAGACCCCCTTAATCCTCCAATGTGAGGGACAAGCCCACCACCACCTGAAATTATATATACCAACTCCATGATGGCACCACAGTAGAGAAAATGGAAAAAAATGTATATAACTGGCTCTCACAATACGGTACAGGGTGACGAAACTCGCTGTGATGAAACATCCTCACACTGAAGATGCAGGATGGCAGAGTCAGCAATGACTCATAGGCATGCAGGTGAGACTGTAGCTGAATTCCTTCTGGTATGTTCAGTGAGGTGAGATTATTGCTGGGTTCTTCTAGTATAATTCAGTGAGGTGAGGTTGTAGTTTAATTTCTTCTTGTATAATTAAACAAGGTCAGACTGTAGTTAAACACATTCTAGTGTAATTCAGATGAGTTACATCTGTTGCTGAATTTCTTCTGGTATAATTCAGTGTGGTGATGCTGTAGTAATGTTTACAGAGGTTTCTATATACATAGTAATATACAGATATTTAAAAGAAAATTATTCACCTGGATTTAAAGCTGATTTTTTTTAAATTGAGACTGATCCTAATTACTCATTCATTGCCTTCTTAACTTTAGGTTGTCTTCTAAGACCAGTGATTGGACACTTTCCTTATTTGCTGTTGGTTCTATAGCCGGTTTTGTATTTTCTCGGGTTTTTGTTTCCAAACGGCATTAAGTTCCACTGATTTTAGGGTGGCATATTTTAATCTCCAGTCTTTTTTTTAATATACACTCTGTTGTGTAATGTTATGTCATTAGCAAGTAGGAGCACTGCTCTTTCCAACACTTCTGCAGAAATGTTCAAATAGATATTGAAAATGGCTGACCTTGTTATGGTCCTTTGTGATACCTCACTTCTAGCCATTCCTTCACCTGAGTAGCCACTTAACTGTGACCCTCTGTGGCTTACTTCACAGTCAGTGTTTTATCCCTATTTACACCTTAGGGCAATTCAGTCTTCCTAATTTGCTCAGTAACATGCTACATGTATGGTATCATGTCAGATATTTTGTTGCAGTCTCAGTAGGCCTTGCTCACATCCACATCCTCTTTAATTTAGTAGTAGTCTAGTTGTTCAGTCATAATGTTCAGAAACAAAAAAAAAAAATTCCTGCCTTTCCTGTTAAGTGGTATAGACTATTTGTAGGCTTCTGAGCCCCCAAGCCCTTCTGTGTTGGAGGGAAGCATTCTAGCTTAGTTTTTTTTTTCTTATAACTAGCCAGTTTTCTAGTTTCAGCACTCAAATCTGTTTCTTTGATCTCAGCACTTGTTCAGAAAAAAAAAAAAAATTTCATCTGCTTTTACTGTACTTGATTCTACCTACTTTATTTTACTTTTGCATCATCTTAAAAGTACTCAATTGTATTTATTACTGCTTGGTGTAACTCATTCTAAGCCTTTTGGTTTAAACACTTGGGCTTCGGACCAGTTGTTTTGCACAAAAAGGGTTTGTGGTCTGCACTGTAGTGGCAGAACAGGTAGCTTACATCCTTCTAGGTTGGGAACTGCTGATTGAGGGCTCAGTGTCTGTTATTCTAAAAGTGTATTAATTCTGGTTTAAGCACTTGGGCTTTCAGGCCAGTTATTTTACATTAAGAGGGTTCGTGGTCTGCACTCTTGTGGGAGGAGAGGCTGGACTCTGCCCTTCTGAGCTGGGAATTTCTGGTTAAAGGCTTATAGTGCATGCATATCTGAACTGCTTCTTACTGAAGTTGGTGCGCCTTGTTTGCTGTGGCATAGACTGGATTCAGGCCTGCTGGATCTAGCTTTGTTTGTGTAACTTGAGCACTAATCCAGGCATTCTCTAAAGTATTCAATTGTATTCATTACTGCTTGGTAGCAACTTTATTAAAGTGTAGCTATCATTCTAAGTCTTTTGGATTAAGCACTTGGGCTTCAGACCAGTTGTTTTACATTAGGAAGGTTTGTGGCATGCACTGTGGTGGCAGGACAGGTAGCTTTCATCCTTCTAAGTTGGGAACTGCTGATTGAAAGCCCAGTGTCTGTTATTCTTAAAGTTTTCCAAAGATATCGTTGACTCTCAAAGTATCCTACAGCAAAAAACTCAGGAAACAAATTATCAAAGATGAACTGCAAGGATACACCACGAGAATAAGTGCATAAAATCTTCTTTTTATTCCAATAAAACCAGGCAACAGGATAAGGTTCTGGTTTAAGCACTTGGGCTTCAGGCCAGTTATTTTACATTAAGAAGGTTCGTGGTCTGCACTCTTGTGGGAGAAGAGGCTGGACTCTGCCCTTCTGAGCTGGGAATTTCTGGTTAAAGGTTTATAGTGCCTGAATATTTGAACTATATCTTACTGAAATTGGTACACCTTGTTTGCTGTAGCATAGACTAGATCCAGGCCTGCTGAATCTAGCTTTGTTTATATGCTTGTTGTTTGTTTGCTTGTTATTTCCCTGGAACGCTAATTCCACCTAATACGCGGCTTCTCAGCGCTTCTGTGGATCACTAGTGATATCTGCATTGCTTACTGTACTTATTTCCTTGTTTCACTTGAAAGAAAGTTACTGTTTGTTGTTTTTGCATTTGTTACCTGTAACACATTGCACTTAAGTTACCTGGCACTTGCTCTCTAAAGCAATTATATAAGTCAGCACTAAAAATTAAAAGCACTACACCCTCACTCCCCCCACTGGCCCTTGTTTTCAATTATTAAGGAATTCCCAATATTATTCTAGCATGCCCAAAGGTCAGTTGTCAATCTCCTCTCCGGTCCAGCTGGTGAATCAGGGAATCTTGAGGCAATGTACTGCCTCATGTACACAGACAACCCTCTCCTCCTCCCAACAAATTCCAACACATGTGAGAGATGCAACCATATAGCCAAACTGGAGGCTAAGCTCTCTCAACTCAGTACTGGCATAACCAGTCAGGAGGAGAAGGAAACCACACTCACTACAATTCCAGTTTCACATAGACCTACCACGACAGCAAACCAAACACATAATCACAAAAAAACATACTCGGAGGCTCTAAATAAAGTTCTGCCTAAGGAGCAGAGACCTCCAAAGCAGACACCCAAGCAACTGCTACCCGAAAACAAAACACGTGCAACACATATCTCACAAAGCCAGTGTGCCGAACAGTCACAGCCCTTAAGACTAAACAACACACCTGATACACTTGTAATAGGTGACGTCTCGCTCACCAAGCTGAACAAGGAGAGGGTCACGGTGAGCAGCCTGTCGGGCGCTAGGATCTGCCACATAACACAAGCACTCAGGTCACTCCAAGGCAAGTACAAATATGACTCAGTCATTGTCCATGCTGGTGTGAATGACCTAAGACGTACCTCCCTGGACTACATGAAAAGAGACATAAAGGAGCTCTCTGAGCATGTAGCCCAGGCCGGTATGACCCTGACCTTGAGTAGTATCTTACCCTCACCAAGAATGATGCCACAATATGAAGACAAGATGATCAATTTCAACAATTGGCTTAAGTACTGGTGTCATTCAAAGGGGATCCAATGCCTGTCAGCTTGGGATGATATGCTCGACAAGCCACGATGCTTTGCTAGGGACGGCTTGCACCTGTCACCCCGGGCTTTCGGATATTGGCAAAGGCTCTTGCTACCCCCATAGTGCCTTTTAGGCAAGGCTCAAAAGAAAAACCCACCTCCATAGGTATCACAAGGGATAAGAAACTAAGAGTAATGCTACTCAATGCCAGAAGTCTAAACCTCAAGATGCACGCACTTGAAACTCTCCTTAGCATGGAGAACATCGATATCTGTGCAGTAACAGAAACCTGGTTCAGGGCTCCCGAGAGCACCCCAGCACTACCAGGTTATACCTCATACCATGCTTTTCGGCCCCAAAACTTGGACCGAACCACAAAAGGAGGGGGAGTATCGATATTCATCAAAGATACCCACACCTCCAGGTTGGTGGCAAAGCACGAAGCATCAGAGACTATCCATGTGCAACTAACAGTGGGTAAAACTGCCTTCCAGTTTATAGCCTGCTACAGACCACCCTCCCAAACCCAGGAACCCCACTCGGCCTTTCTGAGAACACTGGAAAATATGAAGGTCTCTTCAAACACCATTATATTGGGCGACTTCAACTACCCAAACATAGACTGGGAGCATTACTCTAGCTCCAACACCCTAGCCCAAAGGTTCCTAGAATTTATAAACTCAAATGCTATGGAACAACTTGTTACCACTCCCACAAGAGGGGAAAACATACTGGACATGATCATCACCAACATGGGGACTCTATGCTCCAGACCAGAAGTGTATCCCTCACTGGTAAGATCAGACCATAAACTAATCTCACTGGATATTCACATCCCGACCCCACCCCTTGCCCAGAAAACCACAGTGAAAAACTTCTCTAAAGCAAATTTCACACTCCTCAAAACCGAGGTGGAATCCTTCAAAGCCCCCGGGCCTGTGGAAAGGTACGGCCCATACCGCAGAATCCTTTATAAACGCATTCTATGAATACCTTCAGGAATGCATGGATCATGCGATCCCAAATAAAACCAAGACCCAATCCTCCAAAGTCAGACGTCCTGTCTGGTGGACCCCAGCCATAAACAAACTATACAATAGAAGGAGGAAGCTACTAAATGATAGAGCAAAATCCCAAAAAGGGAAGGCATCACTGATCAGTATTAGCAAAAAACTACGGGCACTCATAAAATTGTCTAAGGCCAGCTTCGAGAGAAAAATTGCACAGGACACTAAGGATAATCACAAGGCTTTCTTTAGTTATGTTAGGAACCTGGGTGGTAATTCCCAGATATGCTCAGAATTAGTCCAAAATGACAAAAAATACAATGAACCCACAGACATTGCCAACATCCTAGCTGACAGGTTCAGAGCAAACTTCTCCCACCCTCCCCACCAAAAGGGCAAATATCTATCCCAGCAGAGTGCTGCCCCCCTGACATCTCAGATGCTCAGGTAAGAGCCGCCTCTCCAACGCAATAACACATCATCAATGGGACCAGACGGTGTCCCGGGCTGCGCCCTACATGAACTCCAAGAAGGGCTAAACCCAAACATAAAACTACTGTTCAATCTCAGCCTTACTACAGGATATGTGCCCAAAGAGTGGCGTACAGCAACAGTGGTCCCTCTCCATAAAGGTGGTGCCTCAACGGATCCTGGAAACTATCGCCCCATAAGCCTGACTAGCTTGGTCTGCAAAGCTATGGAAAGGATCATCATGGACCTCATAAATAAAGATATTGGGGACCTACAGACACTGGATCCTACCCAGTTCGGCTTTGTTAAGGGCAGATCCTGCCTCTTAAGCCTGGTTGATTTCTTTGAAACAGTCACCAAGGCCATTGACGAGGGGAAGGTGGTCCACACAGCCTACCTGGACCTCGCAAAAGCCTTCGATACAATACCCCACTCGGGCATTTTAGATAAGCTCACCAGCTTAAATATAAACTCCTTTGTCACTAGATGGATTGCAAACTGGCTCAAGGACAGAACCCACATGGTTAGAATTGCTGGAGCCATGTCAGACTCCAAACCAGTTACAAATGGTGTCCCACAATGCTCAGTCCTGGGACCTCTCTTGTTCGGTATATATTTCTCTGAGGTACAGGCCAACACGGAAGGACTGTGGCTGACCAAGTTCGCAGATGACTGCAAACTGGGCGCCATAATCGACTCTCCAGCTGACACAAGCATCCTCCAAAAGGGCCTCATAGAAACAGACAACTGGTGCCAGAGCCATGGCCTCAAGCTAAATGCTAAAAAATGTATAGTCATCCCTTTTGGCAAAAACAAAGTGCCCACAAATTACCACATAGGTGGTAATCCATTAAGTACAGAAGAAGTAATTAGGGACCTGGGGACCCAAGTTGATAGCAGTCTCTCATTTGACAACCACGTGGCCAAAGTGATTAGAAAAACATTTTATATAGCCCACCTAATCATGAAGGGACTCACATCTAGATCAGGGGAGGTCATCATGCCTCTTTACTCATCCCTCATCAGGCCCATAATTGAGTACAATGCCCCTTTTGGGATGTACCTTACCAGACACCTGCAGCAACTGGAAAGACCCCAAAAGTACCTCACCAAGAGGATCAAAGGGCTCAAACAGATGCCATATGCTGCCCGGTTAAAGAAACTCCAGCTCTACTCAGTGGCATACCGCCTGCTCAGAGGCGATCTGTGCCTGACGTATAAAGCCATGTCCAACCCGGAATTAATGGACATGCTGCACCTCAGAAAATCCAAATCCCATCGAGCTACGCGCTCGAGAGACTTGAACCTCAGCACTGAAATAAATAGGACATGCTGGAGGGACAGATTCATAACCCAGAGGCTCCCTTCACTCTGGAATAAAATCCCAGTCCAGGTTAGGCAGAGTCCCTCATTGACTCTCTTCAAGAGGAATCTTGATGAGTGGATGGGAGATCATAGGTTTACCCCGGGTATCACTTCTGTGTCACTGTTAGACAGAGGCACAGTATACTAACCTCGAAAAAGGGCATTCCAAAATAAATTTAAAATGGGTGGCGAAAGCCAAACACATTCTGGCTAGGCTTATAAATGCCCTAGGGCAGATAGCCTAGTATGAACCTATGAACCTATGTGCAAAATCCCATACTACCAATGACAAGACTTAGTTAATTTCAGTATTAATAAAATACATGCAACTAACTTTGCTGGACAAATATCTTAAATCGATTCATTCTAGTTACCCCTGCTTCAAATTTTTAAAGGAAACTCCACCTTAGAACTCTAAAAACATATATATTTTTTTATTTTATCTTTGTTTTCAGAGCTATTTTAATGCCTCAGACTCATTCCTGGTGCTTCCTTTACAATTTTAATGCGTTTCCCTCAGAATGGTGGATGATGTTGCCTGCCTTGGTAATGTGATCTTGTTTTCTTGCTTTCATTCCTTCTTCTCAGAACACATTTCAAGTCCTCTTTATATTACTCATCCTCGACATAAGGAAGTGGTGTTGTTTTCTTATGCAGTTGAGATAGAATGGCAGGACTGTGAAGCATTGTTATCTAAACACACCTTTTGAAGCAGAGCTACTTCTGTGTTTCCCTGACCGAACTTCATTTATGTGTCTGTCAGAGCTTGTTTTATTCTATAAATAGCTGTTAGCTACTTCCAGCAAAAGAAAGTAGTTAAATAGCAGGGTTTTGTAATGGGACTTTTTTGTAGTTCTAAAAGAATTGAAGACCTTTCCGCAAACTCTCATGCTGAGGTGTGAAAACTCTCACTGCAGTAAATGATCCCTGCTGTACATTTACTAGTGTCAAGTAGTAGGATTCTAAACTTGTCTGTTTGCTACTTCCGAATGTGTTCAGTGGGAAGTTTTTTCTCTTTCCTGAATGATGCAGAATTACAATGTTCTTTACTAGTTTCTTAATTATTTCTGTCATGTTCACCTTCTTTTTTTTCTATTTCATATTTATTTATACTGTGGTAACCAGGAAAGTGAACTGGTCCCAGGACCCTTTTCAGCCATGACTTGGGCTGTACTGGCAAAGATAATAACAAGTATTAAATGCACTTAGCGAACTGCGGTGGTGGGGCTGCGGTAGCATTGTCACCAAACAGTAAGATGTTGTCCTGTTCGATTCTCAGCTAAAGCGTCTTCTGTGTGTAGACATGCGTGAATGGGCGTACCTTCGTTGAAGGTTGTGCGTCAGGGCTGGCAACTCGGCATGTAAAAATCTACTGTCAATCATTAGTGGACCAGAGTTCCGCTGTGGCGACCCCTAACCGGGAAAAGCTGAAAGACACAACAACATTAAATGCACTTAGCAATACAAAGAAAAAAATAGCTGCATAAAGATATTGCCCAAGACTGCATGTGCAACACATAGCCAATGTGTGACAGTGACCAAGTAAAATGTTAAGCAGCATTTACTAGAATGTATACATTAATAATGTATTGATTGAGACCAGATGGCATAATGGTTAAGGTCTTCACCTCCCATGCACAAGGTACAAGGTTCGATCCTGACCTCTGAACAATGCCTGTTTGGAGTTTGCATGTTCTCCCTGTGTTGCCTTGGGGTTTCTCTCATGTCCAAAAAAAACCATGCGGAGTGTTTCCATCTCAAACTCACCAATGAATGGAGCTGTGGCCAGCAGCACAGACTCTACATGGTGCCCTATAGGGGTAAGAGTTGTTGGCCATCTACTGTGGTGCGCAGTATCCTCAAGATAGGAGAACACGGATCACAGAATGCACGCTGTGGGAGGGCTAACCACCTGACGGTGTAAAAATATGGCTGTAGGTGATTTGGTCATGTTGACTAATGTCGCCAAAATGGGCATGGGTAGATACTGGTGATAAGTGGGTTGAGGACCCGGCCTACTCTGACCTACACCAGGGACCCTTTCTAGTGGTTGGAGGGGTATATATGCCCCTATTGGCAAGTGTGTGCCTGCCATAAAGCCCAGCAGCCCTGGGCCAATAAGCTACTGGCTGGCCCTTGTTTAATTGCCCAGCCTGGGTTACCTGGGATAGCTCTGTTGAGCGAAAACTGGATGTAAAACCAACCAGCCTGCCAAACATGAACTGAGAATTGCTACGCTTAATATAGATTCACTGACAGGATGCAGCTTATGCAGCTTGGAAGTGGATGACATGATGATATGGAGGAGGCTGGACATCCTGTGTATCCAAGAGATAAGATGGAAGGGCAGTGCAGTAAAGCCACTTGGCTTAGGATCCAGACTCTACTACTCAGGAGGGGACAGGCTAGAAATGGTGTAGGAATTGTTGTGAGAGAGAGGCTTCAGAAGGCAGTGACGGATATTATCAAAATTAATGACTGACTCATGGCAATCAGACTCCAGTGTAATGATAGGGCAGTATTCATAATCTCTGCCTGTGCCCCACACCAGGGTTGTGATAGTGAGGAAAACGGTGTATTCAGACAGTAGCTGCAAGATATACTAGATAAAGCAGGACAACATGAATTGACATTGATAATGGGTAACTTTAATGCACATATCATGACAGAACAGGATATGAGGACTGGCTTGGTCCACATGGGTGGGGCAACAGGAATAAAGAAGGAGAAGACATTCTATACTTCTGTCTTGATAGTAGCTAACACATGCTTCAGAAAGAAAGACAGTCACAAGATCACATGCAAGAGTAGCAAACAGGTAACTCAGGTAGATGTCCTCCTAATAAGGAAAAGGCACTGGGTAGAATACATGATTGCAAAGTCATCCGCAGTGAAACAGTTGGCTCACAGCATAAACCACAAGTTGCCACAATCAGCTGCAAGCAGTGGTCAGAGAAGGCCCTATGCTCAACAGAGACCAGGCTGAAGAACTGGAAGTTGACTGGAGAGAAAGTATAACAGTTCAAGGAATTACTCAGGGCTGTAGCACCCCAAGAAGAGGAGGAAGTAGGTGGAATTGAACAAGAATGGCAACAGCTAAAATCAGCCTGTGTTAAGGCTACAGGAAAGATATGTGGCCAAGCCAGGTATGGAAATAAGGTACATAAGGAAACCTGGTGGTGGAATGCAGAAGTCCAGAAAGCCATCAAAAGAAAGGAGGAGTCCAGGAAGAAGTGGGAGGTAGAAAACACTGGCCAGGCTAGGAAGGACTACTGGTTGGCTAACAAAGAAGTTGCAATAACAAAGAAGAGGGCATTGGAGGCAGTCTACCAACTTCTGGAAAGTGACTCAATACGTGGCACAAAGAAACTATATCAGGTTGCAAGGCAAAGACAGAAAGATAAAGAAGACAGTCAGACATCCTTCATAAGGGATGCCAGCAACAACCTGCTCACCAGTCCACAGGACATCAAAGGCAAATGGAAAGAATATTTTCAGCAGCTTCTGAATGAAGAAAACACCATAGAAGCTGTACTGCCCCAGAAACGGCCAACGATGAGAGAAGAGGAGGAGCCCACCCAAGAAGAAGTAAGAAAAGCACTAAGGAAAATGAAGTCAGGGAAAGCAGCAGGCTCAGATGAGGTCATAGCAGATATGATTAAGATGCTGGGTGAGATAGGAGAGAAATGGCTCCTGAGGGTACTAATAGCAGCGTGGAGAGAAATGCGTAGCCCAGATAACTGGAGAATAAACTTACTCATGCCAGTGTACAAGAACAAAGCAAATAAGGAAAATGTCGTATTACATTGCATGAAAGTTCTGGAGAGGGTGAGATATGCAGAGTAGTAGAATGTAAGATGGGAGATGAGCAGTTAGGATTCAGATCAGGATGCAGCACAACTGACCCGATGTTTGCAGTGAGGCAGATACTTGAGAAGAAGCTAGAGATGTGGAGAGAATCCAACTGGGCATTCCTAGACTTGGAGAAAGCATATGACAAGGTCCCAAGAAAGCAGATCTGGGCAGTACTGTGGTGTACACCCAATCCTACTGGGAACCCCTCTGTGAGGCAGAACACTGTTCGTACTTGAGTCATTGGGTCCTTGTACATAGCTTGCACTAATTCTACCAATGTTTCTAAAGGTGCATGCATTCACGTACTTGAGTCATTGGGTCCTTGTACATAGCTTGCACTAATTCTACCAATGTTTCTGAAGGTGCATGCATCCACTGAGTTTAATGCATGCACCTTCAGAAACATTGGTAGAATTAGTGCAAGCTATGTACAAGGACCCAATGACTCAAGTACAGACAGTGTTCGGCCTCACAGAGGGGTTCCCAGTAGGAGTGGGTGTACACCAGGGTTCAGCTGTGAGCCCATTGCTGTTCATACTGGTGATGGACTACATTAGCAAACAGGTCAGAGGGGAGAGATCAACAAAGTTGCTGTATGCAGATGATGTGGCATTACAGGCAGACTCTGAGCTAGAACTTCAGCAAAGGATAGGAGAATGGAATGCAAAACTGAAGGCACATGGGATGAAACTAAGCACAGGTAAGACAGTGGTAATGGCAGCAAACTGGGGAAATCAGAAGAAGCTGAGAATAGAGATAGAGGGGTAGGTAGTGGAACAGGTAAACAGCTTCAAGTATCTGAGAGGGGTGGTTGAGGAGAAGGGAAGTCTGAATGAAGAGGTCAGAGCTAGAATCAGGGGCTGCAGCCAACTGGCATAGTGTCAGGTGTAGTCTATGACAGAAGAAGGCCAAAGAAGCTGAAAAGAAAGGTGTACAAGACAGTGGTATGACCAGTACGATACAGAAACCTGAGAAGCAAAGGCAGAACAGTTGAAGAAGCTAGAGGTGATGGAAATGAAGTTCCTGAGAAGAGTGGTAGGATGCACACTGTGGGACAGACGAAGAAATGAGGACATAAGAGCAGAAGCCAAAATAGCTCCAATTGCAAAAAAAAGATCAAAGAGAACAGATTACAGTGGTTTGGACATGTGAAGAAAAGCAGAAGACAATCTGGTGAAGATGATTTAGGACAGACAGGAAGAAGGTAAGAGGAAACAAGGACATCCAGCAAAGAAATGGATGGATTGTGTGAAAGAAAATCGGTGACAGTCAGGAATGAGTGTTAAAGAAGGCAGGAGTGTGGCACTGAATCGAGAGAGTTGGCGACAGTTAACACAATACCCCCACCCCATGTAGAAAAAAATGGGAAAAAGGAGACTGATGATAATGATGATACAGTAATAATGCTTAACTCTACTATGTTGATTATAAATAGCAGATTGTATGCACCCATATTGCACATATATGTAGTGTATAAAGTACATGTGTAGAAAAACATGAGTGTGTGTGTCTGTGTGCGTGTGTGTGTGTGCATGCATTTAAACATGGTTAAGTACTTCTGATTTCCTTTTCTTAATGTTTTTAATGCAAAAGCACATGGTAAACGTACGCTGAAGTAAATTTAGCTGTGTATTATGGCTGCCATCAATGGTGACATTTCCTTTGTGGACTACAAAATGTCCATGCAATCTAACCATGTAAGGAGTGACTCAAAGTCAGTGGAAAACTCTTAACCATGGATCTGTGTGAACCAGATATGCATCCACCTCTGGAAGGATGTCACAAAAAAGCATAAAAGACCTTTTTATGAACAGTATCAGTGCAGCTAGTCGATAGGGTTGCCACCTGTCTCCCTCTCTCTGCAGTTCTGTCCTGTGTGTGTGTGTGTGGGGGGGGGGGGGGCTTGAAAATGGTAAATGTGCTGGTACTTTACAAGGAAAAAATATTTTCTAACTTTTCTCTAAATGTCACAGAAATTGTTGATACTACATTTAAGTTATCTTAGTGTATAAACTATTATAAATAACCAACATTTAAAGCTTAGCCTTTTTAATAGTGTGTTGTTGCTTTTGTAAATTTGTCAGAAGAGTTGACAATTGCCTTTAAACCCCTGGCTGAGCTAATTGCTTTGTTTTGCTATGAAAGGGGAGTGTTAAATTCTCCTCCCCTCTGCAATAAAAACAGTGGAAAACTGTTCCACAGCTTTCTGTCTTTTTATATCATCTGCTGTCTTCCTGCCATTATCAGGATTAATTCCCATCTAAGACAAGAATTGCCCATCTAAGACTGACAGCAGTACCTGACAGAGTAAACTACAGATTTAACTCTGTTTGTGATGTGGCATGCAGGTGGAGACGAATTCCTTTGCAAAGAATGTGAGAAACTGAGTTAAAAAAAAAAAAAAAAAGTAGGTGAGCTTTTAAAAAGTACAAGCAGGTTACTGGGACCTACACAATGCTGGAACCATATTGTAGGGAGAAAACAAACCTGAAGATTGAGTTAACTGTAAGAGAGGGCAGAGGTTCCTTTAAGCAGTTATCACAAACATGAGGTCACTATTTTTATTACAAAAACTACTCAGCATTTCTCTAATCAGCCAGTAAGAAATTATCTTAAAAAGGACAGAAGTAACAATGTAATAGACTGTGAGTGATGGGTGGTACATTACTGACAGTGTAATAACTTATACGTGATTGTAATATGGTTGTTATTCTGTAATAGGCTGTAAGTGATGGTTGGTGTGGCACTGACAGTGTAATAACTCATACGCAATTGGTAGTATGGTTGTTATTGTTTAATAGGCTGTAAGTGATGGGTGGTGTGGCACTGACTGTAATAACCCATACGTAATTGATAGTATGGTTGTTATTGTGTAATAGGCTGAAAGTGATGGGTGGTACGGTACTGACAGTGTAATAGCTTGTAAGTAATTGGTAGTATGGTTGTTATTGTGTAATAGGCTGTAAGTGATGGGTCGGTGTGGCACTGACTGTAATAACTCATACGTAATTGATAGTATGGTTGTTATTGTGTAACAGGCTGAAAGTGATGGGTGGTATGGTACTGACAGTGTAATAGCTTGTAAGTAATTGGTAGTATGGTTGTTATTGTGTAATAGGCTGTAAGTGATGGGTCGGTGTGGCACTGACTGTAATAACTCATACGTAATTGATAGTATGGTTGTTATTGTGTAATAGGCTGAAAGTGATGGGTGGTATGGTACTGACAGTGTAATAGCTTGTAAGTAATTGGTAGTATGGTTGTTATTGTGTAATAGGCTGTAAGTAATGGGTGGTAGGGTACTGACAGTGTGATAGTTCATAAGTAATTGGTAGTATGGTTGTTATTGTGTAATAGGCTGTAAGTGATGGGTCGGTGTGGCACTGACTGTAATAACTCATACGTAATTGATAGTATGGTTGTTATTGTGTAATAGGCTGAAAGTGATGGGTGGTATGGTACTGACAGTGTAATAGCTTGTAAGTAATTGGTAGTATGGTTGTTATTGTGTAATAGGCTGTAAGTAATGGGTGGTAGGGTACTGACAGTGTGATAGTTCGTAAGTAATTGGTAGTATGGTTGTTATTGTGTAATAGACTGTAAGTCAAGGTTCATAGGCTCACAGGTGACTAGGCTAATGACTGCCATGGAATTTATAAGCCTAATGACATAACCCAACCCATTCGCGGTGGTGGTGCTGCGGTAGCGTTGTCGCCTCACAGTAAGACGCTGTCCGGTTCAATTCTCAGCTAGAGCGTCTTCTGCGTGGAGACATGCGTGAATGGGCGTACCTTCGTTGAAGGTTGTACATCAGGCCTGGCAAGCCGGTACATAAAAATCAACTGCCAATCATTAGCGGACTGGAGTTCCGCTGTGGTGACCCCTAACCGGGAAAAGCCGAAAGACACAAACAAGCATAACCCAACCCAATTGCATCCCCTTGTAATATGTGCATCTTAATTGGAGGAGTATGTTTGTTTGGAGGTTGCTAAAAAGTTATGTGGGGGGGTATGTTAGTTAGGGAATGTTTACTGTTTGCCTATAAGAGATATGGGGCTCAGCCCAGGGATGAATTTATGATTACCCGTCCAGTGTTAGTTAGGCAGTGTTTACTACTGGCCTCTGTCTATGAGAGACATGGGGCCAGCCTAGGGATGAATTTATGATTATCCGTCCAGTGTTAGTTAGGCAATGTTTACTACTGACCTCTGTGTATGAGAGACATGAGGCCAGCCTAGGGATGAATTTATGATTACCTGTCCAATGTTAGTTAGGCAATGTTTACTACTGGCCTCTGTCTATGAGAGACATGGGGCCAGCCTAGGGATGAATTTGCAGTTTCCCATCCAATGGTCCAGACTATGTTTGAATAGGGTTAGGGATGGACTGTGCTGCACATGGATGGGATATGATAATGGCAGTATACTAGGCTGTAAGGGATATGTGACTGTGTGTAGCAGCTTTTAAAACTTAGAACAACTTCTGGGTTTGTCATCTGAAGATGTCTTGAATATTTCCAAGATGAAAACGTTTATTGGATGATTGTCAGATAGTGACTTTGTCAGTTGTGGGTCGAGTTTTTTTTTTTTAACTTTTACTTTTGCATTAAATGTTGGAAAGTTTTATTTTAGCTGCCTGTTGTTTTTTTCTTGGCTGTGTTCATGGTTTTATTAGTATGTTAGTAACTGTGTAATAGGTTATAAATGATGGGTGGTATGTGTAGTAAGCAGTAAGTGCTGGGGAGTGTGATAGTGAATGTGTAAAAGGTTATATGGGTGGTATGATAATGAACATGAAATAGGTTATAAGTTGTTGTTGTTGTGTCTTTCGGCTTTTCCCAGTTAGGGGTCGCTATAGCGAAACTCCGGTCCGCTAATGATTGGCAGTAGATTTTTACGTGCCGAGTTGCCGGCCCTGACGCACAACCTTCAATGAAGGTACGCCCATTCACGCACGTCTCCACACAGAAGACGCTCCAGCTGAGAATCGAACAGGACAACGTCTTACTGTGAGGCGACAGCGCTACCGCAGCACCACCACCGCAGTTATGAAATAGGTTATAAGTAATGAGTAATATTTTAGTGGTTGTAATGTATTGCAAGTGTGATCTGTGGTACAATACTTATGTGTAATAGCTTGTAAGTGATAAGTGATATGTGACTGATTGTGTAATAGGTTGTAAATGATAGGTGGTACATAGTTACTGTGTTATTGATTGTAAGTGGCTGGTGGTACAGTAGGTATTGTGCAATAGGTTATAAGTGATGAGTTTTATGTAGTGATTCTAATAAATTGTAAGTGATGAGTGGTATAGTACTTACTACGTAATAAGTTGTAAGTCATGAGTGATATTTTAGTGACTGTAACAGGCTGTAAGTGAAGGGTGCAATGGTAGTTAGTGTGTAACAGGTTGCAAGTGATGAGTGATATGATACTGACTGTGTAATAGGCTGCACATGAGGGGTGGCACTGTAGTTACCGTGTTGGTTGGTGGTATAGTAGTGACTAACAGAGTGTAAGTGAGGGCTGTGATATCAGTCACTGTCCATGTAGCAGTTGTAATTGTTTTGGCTTCTTAACTAGATGATTGTTCTCCAAGTAATGTGTGTAAACTGATTGAAGACATGTTGGTAAAGTTTATTTGTATGAAGTTATAACCCATCTATTTAGTCAAAGTGTTTTGCCAACACTTTTTACTTAACATTTTAGTAGCAAGGCATGTGCTGCATGCACAGCCATTAACCATTTTGTTCCCTATATGTTAATATACGTAGCTTCCATGTTTTGTGGAAATCTTTCATGAACCTATGTTTACCCTATGATCATGTCATTGTGTATAAAAGTGAACTTTACCCTCTGTGACTTCAGAGTAAGGATAATGTGTGGGTGCACCCACTGAGTTTAATGCATGCACCTTTAGCCATGCACAAGGATGCATACATTAAAGTCTTTGACTGTATCCCATGCTCTCCCAAACAATGGATATAGTAAATTTAATTGTGCTGTGGTTGAATAAAATGTTTGCAAAGCTTTTTATTAAAGTATAATCCAAATATATAAAGGGTGTTAAGATGGAATGCATCATGGCACTGAACATACGCCACAATACAAGAAAGAAACTCAGCAAAAGAGTTTAAATAAGTGCTGAGGTCTCCACTTCTTTAAACCTGTTTATAAAGCATGTAATGGGTAACATAGAAATCTAATAGTTGGCTTTGCTACTTCACAGTGCTTGTTTCTCTGGTTCATTTCTCAGTTGGAGTACCTCCTGTGCAGAGTCTACATGCCTCCATGTGTTGATGTCAGAAGTGTAGCTATGGTGGGGAGAAGGTGGCAGTTGCCCTGGGCACAAGGTGTCAGGGGGCATGATTGGCGGATGCCAGTCAGTGGTAGTGTAATATCATCATTCAGTTTTTGAATGCTGGTATCACATTTGCAGTCAGGGTTGAAACAGTATTACTTCAGTACCCTGTGGGTCATTTGATTAGGGGTGCCACAAAAAAACAGCTATGGCACTTGTTGATGTGAGTTTTCATTGAGTAATCTGTATTTCTCCCTAATCCTAAAGACACGCTATTGTTGATCTGGCAGTGTTCCAGACTGCATAGGCGTGTATGTTTTGCGCAAGTGAGCTAATACGTTTGTGTTTGTGTCCCAAGATACATTGCACCCTATGCATGATTCTTCCTTGTGCTCACTGAGTACTGGAACAGGTCTAGTTCCCCCATTACCCTTAACTGGATTAGTGGATAAAGAATGAACAACTAAAACAACTAAAATAGGTGAGAACAACGATGTACTGTCACACACTAATTAGATCTGATTCATTATCTTGTGTGATATGCTCTACAGAAATTCTGTGGCTGAAGAGTGTTACATGTTATCATTCCTGGTGAAGGTGTGTGTAACAGTGTTGGTGTAAGGTTTCTGGTTTTCTCTATTTATTTGCTCTCATAGTATACTTACTGATTCAGAGAAGTTCCATGGTGACACTTTTTTGTATTCTATTTCATCAGCTTTTTTGCATTCCCCAGCCTGTGACATACTAGACTTACCACATAGTCTTTATTTTTGGAGAGTATGTTTCTTGCATCATGGATTTTTTGAATTAGTATGACCACCTCTCTAGTCAGTGGTAGAGTTTTGTGAAATATCTCCGTAGGTTGCATATGTGTGATGGCCAAGATTCTGGTAATTTGATGATTTTTCTAGTGGCTTTCCCCAGGACATGATTCTGGGAGTGATCATGTCATGGTGCACACCTACATATCAGACTATCTTTCAGTCTGTTGTCTAGTCAGTTAAGGTACCTCCTGTTTGTTGCATTGTATCAAAGTCATTAGCCTACTCTTAGGGAGTTCAGCTTTCTTTGTTATCATCTGTGCCACTCATCCCCAACATGTATGTGCTATCAGCTTCACAGCAGAAACATAGCAGGACAACTAGTCAAAGGAAGGTAAACTGCCTATGAACTATGCAACAAGTACCGTGTCTGTGTGTGAGCATAATAAAGTGGATTCTGTATAATCTATACATTGCAGGAGTTACTTCTGCTTTTCAGCAACTACAAATATTTTTCATTGCATGTGATCAAGCAGAGGGGTGGTGCTGGCAGAGGCAATTTGAGGGGTTTAAAAAAAAGTCTGCATTACCTTGCATTGCGCAATTTTCTTGAACGGCTATGTGTGCCTTTTGCCTCGCTTAGAAATATTGTATGCCACCTCTCAGCACTCTGCTTAGAAGGGCACTGTATGCCAACTATTCTGTACTCAACTTTGCCCCAGACTCAAGTCTTACCCACATGATCAGGCTTTTGCTATTTGTTTTAACATCTATTTTCAGCTCACAGTTCACACAAAATGAGTGGTTGCTATGAGTAACCACAAGGAGATCTCACTGCCAGTCTTGTATTCCCTGTTGCAGAAATAAATATAAATGCAGAATGTATGCTTCTGATTAGTGGCAGCATTAATACAGATTTTGTTATACAGTAAATCTTTCCTCAGCCCTCCAATCGTTTTCTTTCTGTTATCTGCACTGCTAAGTGTCAGCAGTTTTGTGACAGCTTGCTGTTTAACTTTCCCAGACCTATATCTTTTTTGTCATTTCCATTTTGCTCAAGACTTTTCCTCCTCTAGATAATATCAGTGTGTCAGAGATTTGGTTATCATGTCACTCATTTCTTCCAGTCATTTCACTGTTTAGTATACATTGGCAGAAACTTTCTGTCACTTTATGATTATATAACAAAAGCTTCTCAAAGATGAACATCACACGATGCAGTAAATCCTAGAACTTAACTCTTAACTTAGTATATATAATTGTCAATAAAATATGTCTACAGTACAAATTATTAAATATTTCCTTGCCTGATTAAAGCCACCGTGAATTTAATATGAAATATTTTCTTAAACGTATACTGTAACATTTGGAAACAACCATACTTGCAATTTATACTTTGCAGTGTATTTTTTCCAGGCTTTCTACTTGAAATAAACCTTAAGATAGTGTGCCAGTGTTAATATGGTTTAAATAAAGGACTACGATTTCCATTAAAACTGAATGCAGTTGACAGGTCAGTTTGTACTTCACACGTATGTACAAGGCCCTTTTTCATTTATAAACCAGGCTGTCTAGACATCTTCTGCTGTTTGCTCATTTAGCATAACGTCCTGGTCCGTCACACATCTCACTGGTGAAAACTATTCCTATTTTCTGTATTCCCGTTTTATAAAGATAGATGACTAAATACATACATACATAGAGAGAAAGAACTCTACTTCTCGGGGGAGTTGGAAAATTATTTCACCATTACAGTCATTCTGTTTGTGTGTAAGCTGCCTCTAGCTGTGCATAAATGTTTATAGTATGTTTGCATTTTTTTTTGTTAAAATGGTAAATAGGAAATACTAACAAAACAGTAAATTAACAGAAATATAGATTTCTTGTGCATAAAACCCTGGACTATTTTTGTAATACAAAGTAACAGTTCCTTATCTGTTGTTCTGCTTTATGGATGTTGTATCTTTCGGCTTTTCCCGGTTAAGGGTCGCCACAGCGGAACTCCGGTCCACTAATGATTGGCAGTAGATTTTTACGTACCGACTTGCCAGGCCTGACGCACAACCTTCAACGAAGGTACGCCCATTCACGCATGTCTCTACACAGAAGACGCTTTAGCTGAGAATCGAACAGGACAACGTCTTACTGTGAGGCGACAATGCTACCGCAACACCACTTCTGCTTTATGGATACAGTGAGTTATTTTTTCAGGATGATGAAGTCAGTGTGCAGGTCTGTTTAAATGGAACTGCTCTCTGGGAGTTGCTATGGATGCCAAAATGTCAAGATACCTATGAATCACCCAACATGTGTTTCTACCCATACTTTGTGCATTTTATGAATAATTACCTTGGGAACATGGCTGTTTCTCTAGGGATGTGTTCAATGAGCTGCCTACCTGCCTTTCTGTTTTGCATTATTTAGACTGCAATAATTTCAGAAAAAAATACTGGAAAGAAAATAGATTATTGCCTGTAGCTGAAATTTGTTGTTAGGCAGTGATTGAATCTTGATACATACATCAACAGTAAAACAGCAGTATCTCTATAGATGAAGATGTTGCATACGTGCATCTGTTCTTTGTAATAGTACTATCATTTTGAACTGTAATAGTACGTTTTCAACGGTAGTGTTACAATGCAGAAACAGCATTGCTCATGATTCTGGAGTACAGTTTTTACAAATTTTGTAAGCTGTACTATTGAGCTATTTTTGTACATTCAGATGCTGTAGCCGGAAACCTTTAACATCTTTATATTACAGAATTAAACAGGTTTTGGAGTGACAGTTGAGATTCAGATCAGACGGTTTTACATTTCTGACTAGAAGCGTTGATGTTAAAATTTGTGTGTCTGTGTTGGCATTTTCATGTCTGAGCACATGCTTTGATGACACTAAATATGGGAAACATCAAACCAGGCCTTGTTAATACTCAAGAAAGGTTTTTTTCCATAGTCACAGTGGTTGCAGTTTTGTATACCAAGTGTTACTGACTGAAAAGGATGGTTACTTTAGAATTCCAGTACTACAGATGGTACACTGTCTTTTTTTTTTGAAAATTAGAACATCTGAGCAGACAAAAGAAGCACAGGAACCATTACATGAAGTAAATGAAACGAGAGAATAGTATTTATAAGATGCTATTTATTTGTGTATTAACCAGTAAAGGACTCGTAGGCAGAAGTGAATCCTTTCACAGATAGCCTTGAAGCACTTCTGCAATTAAACATCTTGCTCAGTGTCTCAAAGTGCGCAAGAAAGAATAGAAGGAATCACCTTCTACACTGCTGAATGACCACATCTGCTGTAAACATGTTTTAAGAAATATAAATACATCTGTGCTACTGTCCAGTTCCCCATCTAGCGCCTTTGCTTAAATACTTCGTGCTTGCTTCTATACCACCTACCCTGGACTTTTTTGAAGCTGAATGTGACCTTTTTGTCCACCTACTCCTCAGGCAGAGCATTCATCACACGTTCCACTTCCTTTGTAAAACAGTCCTCGTCTGGTTTTACCCTGGTCCTTAGTTTGACCTATGCTGTGTAGGTTTTCTGCATTTCTTTCAGTCCCGCCACTTGTTCCCCTGCTGTGGTCTGTGCCCATAACATGTCTGTTCCCTTTTCTTCAGTAAGTATTGTTGAAGTTTCCTGAGTCTTTCTTTTCATATGTGAATCCCTCCATTCCATTAATCCTTTCTGTTTAGCCTGTCTGCAGACATCTTCCACTGTCCTACTCAGAGTCTTTTTATGCTGACCACAAACTGCACATGGTTCTCCAGCTGTAGTCTGTATAGACCTCTAATTACCTCCATCAGTTTACTCCCTTCCTGACACAGTCCATTGTGTTTGTTATTACCTCTGCTACTATGTCTTAGAGTCTGCTATGCATGTTTAAGCCTTCTGGTGACTATGGTTCCAGGTTTTTTATCCACTTTTTTCCTCCCGAGTAGCATATGCTAGTGCTATATTGTTTTAGGGTTGCAACTTCATGAATTATTAGCACTGAAGCTTAGCTACAAGCTACCTGCCTACTCTGGCAGCTTTAGCAAATAATATTGTAGGCTTTTTACCCAATCTGACACCACCTTCTGTATCTAGACATTGTCTATTAACAAGTTTATAACATTTGCTTTCCCAAAACGTATGTCTGGTGGCATGTGCCTACTAAGTCAAGCTCCAGCACTAACCCGTATGGTACCCTATTTGCTTCTCTGTACTTGGAGCCAGACTCCTTGAGATTCACCCATGTACCACCATGTTTTGTCATCTCTCTTAAAGCAAGCTTTTTACTCACCTCACTCTTTAGGCTCCACTCCTAGCTTTCCCATCTTTCTTCTAAGTGGTGCCCTCACAGAACCTTTTTCTTAAGTCTAGGTAGACCACATCTACTGGTTTAGCATAATTTTTAACAGATAAGAGAAGTGTATGGATACATTATTTTAACACCATTCATCCAGTTATTAATAAAAGAAAATGTTTATTCCAGAATCAGTATAATTGTTTGATGCTGCATGTCTCAAAACAGAGTTCTCTATTAAAAAAGAGATTGCTCCTGACATCTGATTATACAAATGGTGAAGACAACACATGGACTCACAGATAGACATGTATTGAACAAATAAAAACCAAAAACAGAAACAAAGTGTGTTTTGCAGTGTGAGGGAGGGGAACAAGTCCATGTTCTTCGTGTTTCACTGTTGCAGTCATCACACTTGGGTTATCTGCCTGCAGGTAGCCCTCACTCAGCCCGAATACCAGAGTCTTGGAATTTCTGCGTTGGATGCTGTCACTTCTTCAATGACGTCAGGTCGTCAGGGGTGTAAAACAGGCAGCCGACGCCATTACATCAGTCTTTCTTGCCGAGGAGCCCGTAGCAGAAGCAGTTCGCAAGTGCCAGTCGGCCGCTACACAAAATTTTCGTTTTTCAAGTTTCAAACCTGAAGTCTTCTAAAGCTAAGTACCCCATTGGGGATCCTTTTTTCTTGCTCTAACCGATGTCAGAAAAAGTTAACAATTTTCTTGCCTGTGGAAAGCAAATACCTCACAGAGATTTTCATTCATACTGCGTCAACTGTTTGGGCCCAGACCACAATGTCCCTCGCTGTCGGTTTTGTGCCTTGTTTAACAGCCAAACCATTCTTCGTCGGGCTATCTTTGTCACTAAATTCTTTCGCTCTCATTCTCCATATTCCGAAATGGCTTCGATAAGCCATCCGACTACTGATCTTCCAAAAAAAGTAAAGATAAAGACAGAGACAGACCGCATAGGTCGAAAACTGCAGACGATGCTTCCGTTAAACTAGTCGCCAGTCCACCGGTAATCAATGAGGTACATTTGCAGCCCCTGATGCCCACTTCTACAGATTCACAGGCCTCTGCTGAGACCCATTCGGAGTCCGGTATGCCACGAGATGCTTCTTCGACTATGGAACCTGCGGATGTCTCTGCCTTGGATGGGTCCAGAGCCGCTGTGCAGGCACTAGCTTCTGAGGGTGTTTTTCAACCTACTGATGTTCGAATTAAACCGACAACTTCGTTTTTAGCTAAAACTATTGAGTTTCTTAGGCCCAGAGTATGCATTACGCCTAGAAAACTGACAACTAAAGTGCATGCTGAAGCTTCCATGCCACAAAAACAAATGCTTAGAATGGCTGAAGACTTTATTACCCTAAGTAGGGGAAGCCAGCCTTCACCTGCTAAGAGACAAAGAATTGAGTTTCATTCTGATTTTACAGACCAGGAGTCCGATGACTCTGACCCTTGTGATTATCAGGACATGGCCTTATCAACCTATGAGGATTCAGATGCAGAGGAATCCATTCCCTCTGTCTCCCTTCCAGAGGATTTTTCTTTTGGTGAAACCTTGCATACTTTAAGAGAGCATTTTCTGCTGAGAATGCCAGGACTACCCTCAGTCCAAAAAGAGACTCAGAGAAATTTTAGAGTTGCCTCAGCACAGGCCTTTAGCTATACCCCCTGTCCTGGATGTTGTAGATGATGTCTTCATGGAATCCAGTCTTACTCCAGTCACTTTACCCCCGGCCCCTAGAAAACCTGACAGGTACTACAGAGTACCTGATTCTCACAAATTTTTCTTCAAGAATCCTACTGCGGATCCAGAGACCATTTCCCAGGGACCTAAAGGTAATAAGGCTACTACAGCCAAAAACCCTTTCCCTTCAGACAGGGATTCCAGAGCTTTAGACAGATGGGGTAAGAAGGTATATACCTCTGCAACTCTTGCCATCAGGGCATTGAATTGCCAGTTTCACATGTTGAAGTACCAGCAACAAATTATGGAACTAATTAAACAAAAAATGGGGTTACTTCCAGATTGTGCAGAAAATAAAGATTTACAAGAGTTAATGCATTCTGCAAAAAAAGTTAGTAAGCATACCTTGCAGTGTGGCATTGATGCCCTAGAAGCATCTTGCAGGGCTGCAGTCACTGGGTTTGTACTAAGAAGGCAGGCTTGGCTGAAGGAACAAACATTGCCAGATCATGTCAAATCAAAATTACTAGACGCTCCTTTAAATAAAGACTGTTTGTTTGGCACCAAAGCAGAAGAGGTTCTTAAAAAGATGGAAGAAAAAGCTAAATCTATGTATACTGTTAAAGAATTCGTACAAGTGCAGCCACCTCGATTCAGTAGGCATTGGCCTTCTAAAAACTGGTCCTTTCCAGCCCCTTCCAGGCCTTCTCAGTCCAAACCCAAGGGAAACAGGCCACCCAGACTACAGTCTCAGGATATGCAGAAACCTAAACAATGGAATGCTCCCACCTCAAAAACAGGGAGTGGTAAGCCACCCCCTTATGGAAAAAGCTCACAATGACTTTTCAATTATCCTTCCCAGCCCTGCCCAATTACTTGTGCCCCTAGGAGGAAAACTTGCCCTTCATGCAAAAAACTGGATGTCCATTACTCAGGACCAATGGGTCCTAAACATTTTATCCCAGGGCTACAGATTCTACTTCCATTCACTGCCAAACCCCAAGCGGGTTTCCAGACCTTCCTCCAAACCAGTGGGTAGAGACTCAAAAGCAAGTACTTTCCCTACTCAATATCAGAGCTATTCAACCTGTTCCAGTAGAACAAAGGAGGCAGGGTTTCTACTCCAGACTTTTCCTAGTGCCCAGAAAAGAGGGCTCTTGGTGCCCAGTCCTGGATCTATCAATTCTCAACACCTTTCTGGTGGTCCCAAAATTCAAGATGCTTACCCTACAACAGCTTCTCCCTATGCTAGCCAAGGATGCCTGGTTAGTCACTCTAGACTTAAAAGAAGCTTATCTGCACATCCCCATAAGGGAGTCATGCAGGAAATATCTACGCTTCAGGGCAGGCTCTATGCAGTTCTCTGCACTTCCCTTTGGCTTATCTACTGCACCCAGAGTATTCATAAAGTGCCTGGCTCCAGGCATTGCATATTGCAGGCAGAGAAATATCCAAATGTTCCCATACTTGAATGATTGCCTGATTCAGGTGGACAGTCAAGAATTGCTACTTCAGAACCTAGCATCTGTAAAAAGCCTTCTAATTTCATTGGGGTACACTATCAACGAAAATAAATCACAACTGGTGCCCAGTCAAAAGACTGTATTCCTGGGAGCAAGCTTAGGCACACCTTTCCAGATGGCATTTCTCACTCCAGAAAAACAGGTCTATCCGACCAACTACTTCAAACAAATGGCCACCAGAACCCTGCTATCTGCAAGGAAAATACTGCAAGCCCTAGGGTTCATGGCCTCATGTATTCTGCTAATTCCATATGCAGGACTGCATATGTGGAAACTTAAGTGGTACTTAAAAAGCCTTTGGTGCCAACATTCTCAGGACCTGGAAACAATAAGTCCAATCATACCTTGTCTAAGGGCAGAATTCCTTTGGTGTGCAGAAGCATGCAACCACAACAAGGGACTGCCTTTCACTCAACCCCTCACCACCCAAACCCTGACAACAGACTCATCAGACTATGCATGGGGGGGGCGCACATGGCAGGCAAATGCATTCAGAGCCACTGGAGCCCAGGCCAAATTCTCCTGCACATCAATCTGAAAGAGATGCTAGCTGTACAGAATGCTCTGACAGCCTTCAGATACCTAATCCTTCCAGGACAGCTGCTGATAAAAACAGACAACACCACAGTTATGTGGTACATAAACAAGCAGGGGGGAACCCATTCCTACCCACTCTGCAGGTTAGCCATGGACCTGTGGAACACAGCCTTGAGCAACCAAGTGCATATACAAGCTCGATTCCTGCCAGGCAAACAAAATTCACTGGCAGAAGACTTAAACAGAAATCTCCTAGACCCACACAAGTGGAAATTGGAGCCGGACACCTTCAACCTTCTAATCCAGAGGTGGAGGACACCGGAGGTGGACCTCTTTGCCTCCCCCGAGAACCACCACTTGAGCAAATTCTGCACCAGGAACCCTCACAGCAGGGCCTGAAAGGTAGATGCCCTATCTTTCCAATGGGAAAAAAACTCTCAATTTATGCCTTTCCTCCTCTGCCCCTCCTCTAAAAAGTACTACTCAAGATCAAACAGGACAGGCCAAGGGCAATTCTTATTGCACTAGACTGGCCATGTCAGCACTGGTACCCACTCTTACGCAGTCTGACAACTGTGCCACCCTGGCACCTTCACCAGACTCCTACCCTGCTGTCTCAGCAGGAGGGACAGGTTTTGCATCTACACTTGCAAACCCTAAACCTTGCAGTCTGGCTTATCCCCTGAATACACCACCAGCAACCCTCAGCAAACAGGTGCTGGATGTCATTCTTGAAGCCAGAAGGCCTAGTACTAGGAAATCCTATGCTGAAAAGTGGAAAAGATAATGTTCTTGGAATCAGTCTCAAGGAAAGGACACAGCAGTGCCCTCCTTACCTCTAATCCTGGATTACCTAGCAGAACTACTCCACAGAGGCCTATCCTTCTCCTCCATTAAGATTCATGCCTCTGCCATCTCAGCTCATTATAATACTGAGACACCTTTATTTTCTCACCCTCTCATCAAACAGTACCTGAGTGGGGCTAACAACTTAAAGCCCCCTAGGAGAGTACCCGCCTCTGCCTGGGACCTTAACTTTGTACTGGAAAAGCTCACGCTTCCCCTTTTTGAACCTGCTGCTTCACCAGAGTTAAAATTCCTCTCTTGGAAAACCGCCTTGCTTTTAGCCATAACTTCAGCAAGAAGAGTGTCTGAGTTACAGGCGCTAATGGCTGTGGAATCCTTCATTATTTCCCATGCAGACAGGGTTTCCCTCAGGACTAACCTGTCTTTTATGCCTAAGGTGATGTCCAGTGTGGCTCTAAACCAATCCATCCATTTGCCAACTTTCTTCCCTAATCCTCAGAATAAAGGGGAAAAGATCCTGCACTCCTTGGATGTGCACAGACAGCTCAGGTTCTACCTTAACAGGACTAAACCTTTCAGAAATTCTGGCCAGCTGCTAGTCAGCTTTGCTACAGGGGCAGAGGGCAAGGCCATTTCAAAACAAACCATTTCCAAATGGATAGCACACTGCATCCATTTCTGCTACAAGCACCATGGAAAACCTACCCCACAAGGGATCAGACCACATTCCACTAGGGCTACTTCCACTTCTACAGCATTTCTCAGTGGAGTCCCTACCAGGGACATCCTGGAAGCTGCAACCTGGAGTTCTGTACACACCTTCACCAAGCATTGCCACTTACCTATTTTCTCTAAATCCGGAGCTGGATTTGCTACAGCAGTCTTACAAGGTCTGCTAGCCAGCCCTAACACTTCTTGACTGCCTCCACCCTTCCTCAGCTTTGGGAATCAACCCAAGTGTGATGACTGCAACAGTGAAACAAAGAAAATAGTACAGTTGTGTACGCTTACCATAAATGTAGATGTTCGAGTGTATTCACTGTTGCAGTCCTGGTTTCCCTCCCTCCAGCCCCCTAGTTTTCTCTATCCTTTCTACCTCTCCTCTCTATGGCCATTTTTACTGGCAGTGGTATTTACTTTTTACTGGTGGTGTTCCCCACCATATACTAGCTTCCTATTTGGAGGCTCTTGACATTTGGGGCAAGAAAAACTGATGTAATGGCGTTGGCTGCCTGTTTTAAACCCCTGACGACCTGATGTCATGGAAGAAGCGGCAACATCTGACACAGAAATCCCAAGACTCTGGTATTCGGGCCAACTGAGGGCTACCTGCAGGCAGACAACCCAAGTGTGATGACTGCAACAGTGAATATACTCAAACATCTACATTTATGGTAAGTGTACACAACTGTACTTTTCTGCACCTCGGGTAGAGGTTTTGCCCCACAGACCCTTACATTATTATTCTCACTCTGAGGTCCCTGAATTGAAGAGAAACAGCAATACAGTTAAAAACCTGTTTCAGTCTTTCACATGGGGCCGTGAGTGTGTAGACAGTACAAAAACAAAATACACCTTTGCAGTGTTGTACTCCCTTTGTGAAATACTTCTCATCTGGTTTCACCCCGGTCCTTAGTCTGACATCTATGATGTCCAGATTTTCTGCATTTCTCCTGTATGGAGTTAGCAACAACATTATCTATCTGTCTGTCTATTTATCCATCCATCCATCCATCCATACATTTGTAAGTGCACTGATCTGAAGACACTTTTCAGGCACAACCTGGGCCATAAGGCATTGTAAAACATTACTTACAAAAACAACTCAGGACATGTTATTTGCAAAAGTTAGAGAAGAACAACTATGTAGAAATAATTATAGTAGATATTCAAAATGTAGTAGGCAAGGTCAAATAATTGTGATACAAGCAATCTTGCATTGAGAAAGTAGTGAAAGATGTATATCTGAGCACAGTTATGAAGGTTAAACTGTATCAATGGAAAACTGGCACATCCCGCTCATTGTTCAATAATTGCAAGCAGTATTACAGTTCTCTGTTGTCTGGGGGGGCTTCCTCTGTCTGAGCTCCCCTCCTCCTCCCCCTTGGGCGGGTTTCGGTGCGGTGCTTCCTCCCACATCCCAAAGACATGCTGCTGGTGGTGGATTGGACACTCATTGGCCCTAGGTGTGTGTGTGGTGTAGTGTGCCTTCTGTGGAAGGTTACCGGGCTGGCAAACTCGACACCGTAAACTGCCATTCAGTTGTGACAGGTGGTGATCCGCTGCGGGCGACCTAAAAAAAAAAAAAAAGAAGAAGAAGAAGAAGAAGATTACAGTTCTCTGTTGTACAGCCACCTGCCATCTAGTGAGGCAGAAAATTCCAGAGCATATTAAAGCAGAAGATCCAAGTATCTGTTCAAGTTCTACTTCTCCCTTTAGTAGTCTTTCAGGCATCCTTGTGCCTGGTCCCTGTTCTAGCTAGTCAGACATCCTTGCATCAGGTTCCTTTTCTAGCTAGTCAGTCAGGCATTCTTGCATCTGGTTCCTTTTCAAGCTAGTCAGTCAGGGATCCGTGTGTCTGGTTCCTTTTCTAGATAGTCAGTCAGGCATCCTTTTGTCTGGTTCATTTTCTAGCTCAGACTTCCTTGCATCTGGTTCCTTTTCTAGCTAGTCAGTCAGGCATCCTTGCATCTGGTTCCTTTTTTAGCTAGTCAGTCAGGCATCCTTGTGTCTGGTTCCTTTTCTAGCTAGTCAGTCAGGCATCCTTGTGTCTGGTTCCTTTTCTAGCCAGTCAGTCAGGCATCCTTGTGTCTGGTTCCTTTTCTAGCTAGTCAGGCAGACATCCTTGTGTCTGGTTCCTTTTCTGGCTAGTCAGGCAGGCATCCTTGTGTCTGGTTCCTTTTATGGCTAGCTCCATTAACTTTTACTCTCCCTGTTAGAATCCTGGAATTGCTTCCAGAGCACTAACATATGGGGTTCAGCTAGACCATCACTAAGCTGCAGAGCTAATTCTAACAATTATTTCAATTCTAATTAACTTACAGACCTCCCTAAAGAAAACAAAAATCGAAAGCTGCTATAACAAAATTGTCAAATTTGCCATAAACATAACCACTCTATAACTCGTCACAGTAAAGCCATACATTCCCTAAGATGGCTTGAACTCCCGTTCCACCTCCAATATATACAACTTGCTATGGTATATAAAATCATCCACAACCCACTAGCTTATCCTGCTCTTAGCCCATTAGTCAACTTTTATATCCCAAATAAACATCTCAGATCTGAAGGAAAGCATCTCCTCACAACTTATTAGTCTAACAAAACCCCAGGCATAAGCCTTTACTCCTGCTCTGTGGCAAAACTAGGGAAGTCCCTTCCTTTAACTATCAAAACTGCTACTAACCTGCACTCCTTTGAAACTTCTATAAAAGAACACTTCAACAAATCTTGGATTTGCTCCTGTATGAGCTCAGGCTGAGGTACTCTTATACTTTTTTCTACCTCTACTCTCTCTAGCCCCACTACTAACTTACCCTACCCTCCCTTCCTCTACATACTCCCCTGAGGTTGCACTCATATCTTTTCCACATCTTTTCCTACTATCCCCGCTATCACACCCTACCCTTCTCTACTTGTACTATCCTACACCTTCATCAATATTATCTATTACCATATTTCATGACCTCTAGAACATTAATCATTTAATATTATGATAATTTATTATGTAAATAATGCTGCACCTTTTATTTATCAGGCTTTCCATATAATTTATGCTTGAACACTATGACTTTATGTCTGTTGAGTGTTTATTCTGACAAACTAATGTGTAGTTTTTCAAATTTTGTGCTTAAATGTTATGACTTTATTATTTCTGTTAAGCTGTCATTCTGACAAACTAATTTGTTTTCATATTTGTGCTTGAATGTTATGACTTTATTATATCTGTCTAGTTTTTCATTCTGTTAACCATATGTATCTAGAGCTTTTTTTCCCCACCCCTCCGCTGAAAATGGGTATGTCATGACCTGGTTGGACTTTTCTGGTAAACAAATGCCAAATAAATGAATGACTAAATAAATAAATTAATGCTAGTAAAATTGGGACCTACTTTGTCAAGATTCTGTGTATGCAACACTAATTCACAAATGCAAATCAGTGTTGCATTTCTTTCTTATGAATTTAACCTAGAAGGCTTTCATTCATCATCTTCCAAGCTAGATGCACACACTAATCCAAAGAATGTCAACTGTGATTTAGCCACATGTTAGCCTTGTAGTTAAACACAATGTTTTCAGGATTCTTTATGTGGCCCCTGAACGATACTTCTCCATCTTTATTTTCTTCAACCATAATCATCCCATGTTATGCAGCCTTTACTCCTATCTCTGACTCTGTGACACTCTTGGAAGCGCAAAGTTTGTACACTTTTCTGTTGACCACACACTTCTGATATTAAGTTTGGCCTTGGGAATACAAAGGCAGTGGCATCATAGACATGACCCTTATTTATTTAACTAGACCAAAGGAAAATTTAAAAGCTGGATAAAGTAAGCCAGAAAAAGGAATGACTTGAGTACTCCATTCCAATTTTCTAGGGTTGAATTAAAATTTCCAAGGGTACCCATGTTGCACAGAGTTTGCTTACAAAAGCAAACAAGAAGGGATATATGCAAATAGTCGTACTTCAAAGGAGCCAAATAACAAATCCAATAAAGCAGATCACAGCAAAACAACAACCTTCTTGTAAGGCAATAAGAATGTCTCTCCTTATCGGACAGTAACATTCAGTACATTTGTTCATGTCTCTTGACTATGATTCATTGGTTCATTTTAAACAGTAAAATATTTGCTATCCAGAAATCAAATAGTATCAGTCTTCTGGAGGTAAATTGCCATTTTTTTCACTCTGGTTAAATATGTTGTCATTTCAGACTCTCAAAATTGCCAGTAACTGCAGAGCCATGACATGTAACAAGCTTTATAGAAGTTTGAAGGAGGGGCTTAGAACATGCCTCAGTAACTTGGGTTTTCTTAAGTTTATCCTTTCTTAAGTATGATAATCTCTTGGGTCTTTTACTACAGAGACAATTAAGGCAAATAGCGCAAAAAAACTCAGAAAAAGTTCAAGTAGTGGTACTTTCATATCCGAATTTAATAAGCAGTATAAAGACCAATTTGTCCCTTTGCTGAGACCGTTTAACATCTGAGAGCGAGAGAGACCTACTTTTATATTCTTGGGAATACCCCCTGTAGCTGCCATTATCAAATTAGGAAGAAACCCAAAAGATTGTAACACAGTAAGCCTACCTTAATGTTAAATGTGAACTATAAAAATCTATACCTCAGATCCTGGCATAGAGAATGGAAGTTTCTCCATAGCGTTGCCCACAAATACTATGTCTAGCTATAGATTTTATATTAAGATATTGCAACTATGAAACCAATAAATTCTCTTTGAAATAGAGTGAACTGGGATGTCCTCTGGAATAATTACATTTGAATTATCTTTGTCATAGCCATGGGCCAATACAGTTCAGAAATTTTATAACAATTTGAGGTTATTTGTAGAATAAATAGAGCATAATAGGTAGATCAGCATATTGTTTTTTATATTTATCGGAACCACTGGCTCACTAAATTTAGGAAGGTGCTGTAGTCCAAGCATATGCATTCAAGTGTAGGAGCACGAAGCAAACACATGTGGAGGGTTGATATGCTGCAGTAACACCGAACCACAAAAGCATGTACCACACTTGGAAACCATATGCATGGTTTTGCTCACTTCTGCAGATATTGCCTCAGTAAGTCCAAGACTGAGGTAGTGGTTCCTCCTATTATTTGAAGAGTACGTGTTTCATTTATAGTCTGAATACTGGGGATATTACAGTCCATCTGTCCTGGCAACTGTAAGTGCAGAAAAAGTCACTTACAACCCACAGAGATTAATTGCATAGTGGATTGCACTTACCTTCACCTGGGATAAGAAAGATGTTCTCATACAGTCAACAGGAGACTATCTCCCAGGATGTTGTACTGTGTACATAACATAAACCTCACTTTGTACCTTGTGTGTACACTATAAGAGATGACGTGGGTGATTATAGTTATACTTATGAGATGAGGACCTTCCTGAATAGTTGTGTTCAGGTTCACATTCCAGTTTATTTAGGTGCTTGCTTTCTAGACACCGTAATAATCAAAAATAAGCAAAGCTCTCCAAAGTGTTGGGATTTGGTGGTGCTGTGGTAGCGTTGTCGCCTCACAGTAAGACGCTGTCCGGTTCGATTCTCAGCTAGAGCGTCTTCTGCGTGGAGACATGCGTGAATGGGCATACCTTCGTTGAAGGTTTTGCATCAGGGCTGGTAACTTGGCACGTAAAAATAAACTACCAATCATTAGCGGACCGGAGTTCCGCTGTGGCGACCCCTAACCGGGAAAAGCCAAAAGACACAACAACAACAACAACAAGTTGCTGCCCAAAACAAAATCCTCCCTTATGGTCATCAGCTATTGCACAGTAACTTGCAGAGTTGTTAGTAATTTGCTTAAATCATTAACACCTGTGTGGTGCAGAATGTCACACCTCTAGCAGGCTGCACACATTTTGCATTCCAGATCATTTCCTGAAAAGTAAACTTAAAATGAGTAAGATAAACAAATCTAAATATTTTGTGAACAATAAAAGCTATTAAAACTCTGCAAATAGCAATGTTATCAGTGAGAAGTATTCTTTATAGTAATAGTTAGAGCATTCATAGTCTTTTCCATAAATACTGTAATATATTATAATGCACACAAGCCTCAAATTGTATTTTTTGTAAACTTTCACAGATTTTTATATCTTGAAGACTGTACAGTCCAGACATATATTTGTAGAACATTTTTGTTAACCAGGCATAAGCTTTCACATGACAACAAGCAATTCCTCTATATGTGCTTGTTCATTGCACTGTTTACAGAAATATGAAAATATATGCTTAATTGTATAGTTAGCAAAACTACTACTGAATGTCTATCAAAATGTGCAACTTACAGTGCAAATGTCAAAGACAGTTTCCTTCAACAGCATCTAAGGTTTCATTTAATGTCATGCAACAGTTTGTAAGTCATTTGTTTTTTTGAAGTGTTAAGTACACATGCAACTATTGCATATTTTCATAATTGCCAACAAACAACTAGAAATATTTTGAGTATATTGTGATATAAACCATCATTGACAATGAATTGCCCTGTCTCCTACATTGGTTTTTCACACCATATACCTCAATAACATGTAAGTCTCTCAATTATGAAAATATGAGCATAAATTTGTAAATATGAACAGTACATTGGTGGCAAAGATTAATTTCTCTACTGCCAGACATCCTAGCATAACAATCATAGTGCTGTTTTAATAAAGTCCTGTCCTTTCTAATATTAACAGTTATTAGCTGGTAAGTTAGTTAAAGAAGCAAGACTCAAAAAAAATTCTGGACACCATAAGGCTACATGCGTGTGACCTGGATGAATACAAAAAGACGTTTTAGGCTTGCATGAGAGTTGTGGTTAAGCAGTGTAATGTTTCTGCATAAGATGCCGCAGCCTCCAAGAAGAGTTTGTTTGTGTCTTTCGGCTTTTCCCGGTTAGGGGTCGCCACAGCGGAACTCCGGTCCGCTAATGATTGGCAGTGTATTTGCCATAAATTACATCTGCATTTGTATTTCCCATACATTTTACCTAATATAGTTTGCCATTTCATCATGCCTGCCCCCACTTAACAAATACAATAAAATAAAAATAAAAGGATGTCAGATAGAAGGGATAGCATCATTCAATAAGAAATGAAGCAGGAGAGAGAAGCCAATGTGGGGACAGAGAAGGCTGCTGTGATTGGTGATTTAGTAAAGGTTTTATACTTTTTAGTATGGCTGACATTCTATGCAAAGTTACAGTGACTTGGTTTCTGGGTTTAGACTTTGTAAGCTATGGAAAGACATGATTAACGTGGTCAGTAGCAGGGAGGGGGATACAAGTTATTTTACACATAGCACCCCCCCAGACACCTGCCAGAGGAAACTTGAGGCTATAGCAAGCAGGGCCATGGAAGCCACAGAGAAATGCTGGTGTAGAGGTTTGGGAAAAGCCGAAAGACACAAACATTGTCAGAAATGCTACCTCTTCCAGCAGCCAGCACTACAAAGTAACAATCACTATAATGACTGGCAGTAACACACAAAAAGAGAAATCCTGGTTGCCCCTCTAGCTTTCTAGTTTTAGTTTTAGGTAGCACAATCTCTGATTACACTATGGTGTTAAGGGGGAAGGGGGCCTTGGCTAAAGGAGTGATTTTAATGCTTTCATTGAAACTGCTCCCTTGCTCCAAACAACCTGATTATATATAAATAAGGGTTGTTTTTAGTGCTTCTCATTATACTCAGTTAGGATCGCTTGTTTAAGGATATTCCATTTTTAACACAGCTGTGGACTACCTACTATTTTCTGTTTGATTGTTTTGTAGCATGTATTTTACAGTGAGAGTTTTGTTTAAGGATATTCCATTTTTAACACAGCTGTGGACTACCTACTATTTTCTGTTTGATTGTTTTGTAGCATGTATTTTACAGTGAGATTTTTATTAAGTGAACTAAGTGGATAACATCATTTAGAAAAGTGAACATCACACCCTCCACACTGTGAAGTTTCTTTCTGGTTTGCAGTCTCACACACACACACACACACACACACACACACACACACACACACACACACACACACACACACACACACACACACACATTCATTCAATCCCATTCATGCCCCTGCAGGCATGCACTCACACATCCATGCACATGTATATATACACAGACCCCACCCATGGCTTTCTTATACTTACCTGTAGTAGTGGAACGAGCCACAAGTACTCCCATAGGATTGAATAGATGAACATCATCAAAACATGGCATTCAGTTTTTCATGCTAGAGAAAAAAATTAACTCTGCAGAATGATTCTCTGACTTGCTGTAGAAGTTAATTGAGAAACACCACTATTTCGAGGGGAGAGCACATGGCTGATTAGCAGTAGCTACTCCCCTGGTCTGCCGCATTAGCATGCAGTTTCCCCTGGAAAACTGTGGACCATACATGGCCCTTGCCAGAACTGTAGTAGAAGAGTGGTGTCTGAATCTGAAAAAATTACCATAATATGGAGACTTTCCAAGTTACGGCTTCTGCATTGCCGAAGCCTTTCTAAATCCAACATCTTGTCTTTTATAAAGCCTACATTAAAAAAAAAAGAGATAGAGAGAAAGAAATAAGAAAATGTAGGTGAAACTCTATACTTGCTTCAGTGCTGTTTTTAAGGTATGGGTTTCTTATACAGAAAAGGTAATGATATAAGATGACAGTAAAAGATAAAAAAAGCTACATCGACATTATTGCTGAATTTCTTGGTCAACCAGTACCCTAGGCAAAAGGTATCCACAGTGCCCCCTACACCACCCGGTGCCCCCATCCTGGTCTACCTGTACCATCTAGATTACTGGAAAAACGCCACTGCTAGAGTGGCGCCCTAGGTGGCCACCTAGTTGGCCTATGCCTAAGGCTGGCTATGATTTCTGGCTTTGTGTTAATTTTTTCATGCAAGCAGTCTTGATACAATGTGAATAGTTATCAGTGATTTGTGAAATACAATATTTTATTACTTCATCATAGCTTTGCTAATCAGTTAGGTGTGCATATCACAAATGCCCATTTTCAGACATACCCTGGCATATAAAGCTGGTATACAGCACAATTAACATAAAAACAAATAATTTGCAACACTATGACACACAACTGAATGTGTAATAATTATAAACCTGCATACAGTACATTTTATATAGTATTATTTGTTATTCATTATCGAAGTAAATTAAAATGGCAGTATTTTGCCTTACTTTCTATACATTATTTTGATTACTGTGTAAAGAATAAGTAAAACATTGGTGTACTGTTTCTGATGTCTTTGCTGTGTACGGTAATATGCTATATTTCCAACCAAATCTTGTTATAAAATCAGTATCTTACCATGCTTATATGCTGTGTTTTACATTGCTTCGTATGAAGAAGTAACAAAAAGAGTTAAGTAAACATGTAAAACTGTTACCATAGCAACACTGAACTTGCAGTGTTCTCAGAAGTGCTTTTTTTTTTACTGCTGCGACACTGTACAGTTGTAGCCTTATTATTACAGTAATGAAGTGGAAAGGGTAAATTCAGATAGTTTGCTGAACAGCAGCTCTCTCTTGACTGTGGATTAAAATAATAATGATACAGGGTTCCACAAAATGAATTGTAATGCAGTGGCTAAAATCATTGTTACCTACTGGGATTTATTCTGTAATCGCAATTACTTATGCCAGAGTGTGCATTAAACGATTAACAATGCACCTCTGTAGATATAAAGCCTTCAGCCTTGAACCTTTGTGCATCACTTATAATCATTAGTTAATCTTCTAATGCACTCCAGATTGTGACTCTTTTCTCATTTCTGATATTACAAATTGTTTTAGTGGAGGGAGGACATCAGAAAAGCAGAAGCAGTGGATTCATCATTTTGTACACTGCATGGCTTAAAGGAAATGAAGCCTTCACATTACGGTTAAGAACCGTGTGCTGCTCATGCTTTTTATGCAGTTTTGATCACCATGATCTTGTGATTTTGTGAATCCATACAAAATTGTGTTGTCGCCTCACAGTCAGATGCTGTCCGGTTCGATTCTCAGCTAGAGCGTCTTCTGCGTGGAGACATCTGTGAATGGGTGTACCTTTGTTGAAGGTTGTGCGTCAGGGCTGGTAACTCGGCACGTAAAAATCAACTACCAATCATAAGCGGACCGGAGTTCCGCTGTGGCGACCCCTAACCGGGAAAAGCCGAAAAGACACAACAACATTTATTTATCCCTTCTTTATTGACCAGGTTAGTCCTACTATGCTAGTAGCCTCTTTTCAGGGGAGACCTGAAGTTGTATTTTATACTACTAGGGGAAATTTGGCCACAGCATCAGGGAGCTTTCTGTACTCTTTTTTGATAGGCGCTGTGGGATCTTTTACATCCACTTGAGCTAATAACTGTGGAAGATGGAACCTCAGTTAAACAGCTCATCCAAAGGGCAATCCTGTCTGGAGTGCAGTGTCCCCTTGTGGTACACTGCAGTGTCAGCATAAGAGGATACTTGTGCACCAAAGTTAAGTGTGTTACCTGTTGCGCCAGTGTGCAGATGTTAATAATGTATATAGACATAAGGGCCCTTAATCCTTTCTGTTATCAAGTTGTTGGTTCTTGTAAACAGTTAAAGGCTAGCAATTCGGGGAAGTTTTATAAAGTATTATAAGCTACTTTGGGAATCATTTTCAAAAACAAACCTATACTCAGTGGTAATGCTAACTATAGAGGGTTTATCTCCCTGTTTCATTGACATGAACATTATGTGCTGTTTGACATTCATGAAGTGATTGTGTAGCTAACTGCTTTCTTAATCTTAATTGATTTATTTTTGACACATTTGGCTTGATTCCAGGAGAGAAATGATAATCTGATTATTATTGCCATTTATTAGTGGTAACGAGTTCCATAACAGAATGCCTCATACTGAATACCAAACTGACTTAAGACGTAATGTGAAATGCCAAACATATTTCCTTCAAAAGATGTTCTAGGGCATAAATTAATTTGCCAGGTGAGATGTAAAGCACAATTCAGGTGGAAATATATTGGCACAAATGTCAAAAGAAAACAACTTGGAGGGTCACTGGCATACCTAAAATTAGTCACCAGGAGTAAAGTGTAAGATGAATAGCAAGGGTCAGCAGAATGCCAGGATACTTTTTTCAGGAGTAGCAGATCTACTTCTGTCTGCTTTCTTAGAACTGGATGAAACTAGCCTGGGGAAGCAGTGTAGCAAGATGGGGTCGGGAAAATCAGCTACAGTAGGGAGATGTGAAATTATATCAAGGAGGATGACATGGGGGTAGGAAAACTATGTAAGAAATAATGTCTGATAGGGTGGGTGGGTGCTATTGGAGAAATAACATTCACCCAGCTGTGTTGTGAGGCCTGATGCTGCAGTCAGAGGGCATGTAAACCCCTGGGAGAGTGTTATTTCCTTAATAACGCCCTTCTAGGAGGGTATAATTGCGCTTAGACAATGTGCTATCTGTTAAATTATTTCATATTCTTTTTTTTGGTAGGATTCACATTTTTATATATTCTTGATGTAAAATAGCTCCTCCACCTAGTGTTTCAAAGTTATAGCATATGTAATTGTTGTTGGAGAAAGTATTTTACATGCAAAATCAAAGTTATACAAGTATTAAGTATCACAACACGCACAGTTACATAGCTATACATAGACACACACACACAAACGTATATATATATATATATATATATATATATATATATATATATCGATATAGATATGTATGTGCGCGTTTAAAACAAGATAAACTTCCAATTGTTGATATTAGTTTTGTCGGCAATGTGTTCAAGATTGACAGTCCTGAGGTTTGGGAATATGCCCATTACCCAGAGATTGTGCAGTCTCAGAGCTGGTATATATCTGTATATCTGTATATAAAATTAGCAGGGGGTGTAGGGGGTGCAGTCTCCCACATTGAGGAGTGTGGAGGGAGGCTTAACCCCTATTCAAGAAGCACTGTTTTAGACTTGGCATACTTTGAGGTAATGCTTAGACATGCACAATGACTTGTCAACGTTGTCGATACAAAAACATTGGCATGCACATTTGCTATATCAACACATCAGAGTTTTGTCTAATTTAAAACACAGTGCCAAGTACTGCATTATAGTGTCTTTTAGGGAAAAAGTCCACCCAGGTTAATTACTTCATCGATAAGACACCCCTAATATTTGACCTAGTTGTGAGGAATCTGGGAACACATGCAGACAGTAACCTGGCCTTTGACCAACATGTAGCCAAGGTGGTAAGAAAATCATTCTGTCGCCCACCTTTTAAGTAAGGGTAAAAAATCCAGTTCTAAGAAAGTTATAGTGCCACTTTACTTAGCCATTATCAGACCCATCATTGAGAATAATGTTCCCTTTGGCATTTACCTGACCAGGTATATCAATAGTGGGGAATGCCCACAGTGGTTCCTCACCAAAACAATCCAGGGTATTAACACACTGTATTATACAAATCTCCTTACAGTACTGTCTGTAAAGTCAGTCTTCTACAGTTACTGAGAGTACTGAGAGGTGATATATGCCTGGCCTGTAAGGTGTCTTCAGATCCAGCTCTGATGGAGCATCCACAAAATGATTAGCACCAGAAACACTATATCCAGTGATTTAAACTTTGTTTGTGACATACATAGAACATGCTGGTCAGGCAGATATGTGCTTCAAAGGATCCCCATGGTCTGAAAAAGGCTCCCCATCCATGTGAAGCAGAGTTCATCCCTAACCCTCTTCAAATGTAACCTTGACCATTGGATAAGAAATTGAAAATTTACCCCAGTTCTGGACCCCATGTCTCTGATAGACAGAGGATGAGAGTAAATATTCCCTAAGTAGCTGCCCCCCAACTAAACCTTTAGCAACCTCCTAACATACCCTCGAGAAAGATGGCCATGTTACATGGGGACACAGTTGAGTTGGGTTGCACAGCTATATATATATATATATATATATATATATATATATATATATATATATACACACATCATCATCATCATCTTCTTTCGGCTGTTCCCGGTTCGGGGTCGCCACAGCGGATCATTTGTTTCCATTTCTTCCTGTCCTCTGCATCATGCTCTTTCACACTAAACGCCTGCATGTCCTCTCCCACCACATCCATAAACCTTATCTTAGGCCTTCCTCTTTTCCTCTTACCTGGCAGCTCCATCCTTAGCATCCTTTTCCCAATATACCCAGCATCCCCCCTCAGCACATGTCCAAACCAACGCAGTCTCACCTCTCTTGCTTTGTCTCCAAACTGTCCAACCTGAGCTGACCCTCTAATGTACTGATTCCTAATCCTGTCCATCCTAGTCACACCCAGTGCAAATCTTAACATCTTTAACTCTGCCACATCCAGCTCTGACTCCTGCCTTTTTGTCAGTGCTACTGTCTCCAACCCATATAACATAGCTGGTCTCACTACCCTCTTGTAGACCTTCCCTTTCACTCTTATTGGTACCTGTCTGTCACAAATCACTCCTGACACTCTTCTCCACCCATTCCACCCTGCCTGTACTCTCTTCTTCACCTCTCTTCCACACTCACCATTAATCTGAACTGTTGATCCCAAATACTTAAACTCATCCACCTTTACCAACTCTACTCCCTGCATCCTCACCATTCCTCTACCCTCCCTCTCATTTAAACACATATATTCTGTTTTAGCCCTGCTGACCTTCATTCCTCTCCTCTCTAAAGCATATCTCCACCTCTCCAGGGTCTCCTCAACCTGGTCCCTACTCTCACTACATATCACAATGTCATCTGCAAACATCATAGTCCACGGGGCATTCTGTCTAATCTCATCTGTCAACCTGTCCATCACCAGTGCAAATAAGAAAGGGCTCAGAGCTGATCCTTGATGTAATCCCACCTCCACCTTAAACGTATCTGTCACTCCCACCGCAGACCTCACCAATGTCACACTACCCTTGTACATATCCTGTAGCACTCTTACATACTTCTCTGTCACTCCCGACTTCCTCATACAATACCACAACTCCTCTCTAGGCACCCTGTCGTATGCTTTCTCTAAGTCCACAAAGACACAATGCAGCTCCTTCTGACCTTCTCTGTATTTCTCCAACAACACTCTCAGAGCAAATATTGCATCTGTATATATATATATCTGAAGTAGTTTACTTAATTTGGTCTTCAACCTGTGGGAATACAGATCCAGATTGGATCAGAGCTGGCAAAAAATTACTAGCATTAGCTCTGAGCTCCAGACTCCTCCCCTTACCCATAATATACCTCCACTGCCTTCCATCCCAAGATCTCGTTTGCCGCGATTTGTAAAATATCGTGTCTCTAGAGCTCCAACTAGCAGGGTGATTCTGATACTCATTGTAAGTTTTTCTAAATTTTCTGTTACTTTTAGCTATTTCAGGTTAGTATAGGTACCTTTTCTCCCCTCCCATCGCTTTGGCGTCAAGTGTAGGTTTGTAGTTGTAGTTAGTTTAGAGTAGTTTGTCTGTGGTGCTCCCTCTCTTAGTCAGTCTAGTGTGGTGAGTGGGTGTGTTATTAGTCTAAAGAAAGAAAGTTTTTGGTCTGTCTCTTTCTTTTTTTAAGGCTTCCTGTTTGATAGTATGGCTGAAAAGCTTATCTTTAAAAGCTGCATAGAGTGTGGCCATAAGCTCTCCCCAGCGGATGTCACACTCCGTGTGTGTTGTGCTTAGGTGTGGTCCACCTTAATGTGGAGTGCTCCATATGTGCGGGGTTCAATCCCCGAGCTTTGAAGGATAGAAAAGCCAAGTTGGCTCTCAAAGGTCTTCTGCCTGCCACTGATCCTCCTTCCTCGTCTTTGGCTTCAGTCACAGCGGCTGCTGTGGCTGTCTCTCCCACTTCTCTCCCTCTGGCTTCTCCTTTCTCCCAGGCTGGGACTCAAACTCCTGCATGTAAGCCTGTGGTAGCGGAGCAGAGGAGAGGTAGAGAGTGGGAGAGAGAGTCGAAGATGAAGGAAAAGAGGAAGAGGTCCCCGGACCTCTAGTCCCTGAGGACGTCTGCACGGACCCGTGACTCCCCTCAGCTCCAGTCTCCAAAGTCCTCCCCGGAGCTGGAGGAGGTACATTCAGTCTCCGTGACCTCGGTTCCCCGACCGTCCAGGTCAGAGTTCATGGCGTTGTCTCGGTTGACCCATTCTTTATCGGACATAGATCTGGATAAGATGATGAGACACTTTATCCGTACACAGTTCCAGATGGGGGTCTTGCTAGCCCCCCCTCCCTCAGCAGGGGGAGTTCGCTTCCCTTTTTTCAGCCCATTTCTCCTTCTCCGATCCTTCCTTCGGCTTCTGCGTTCTCGGATCCGAGGTTGGCCTTGGTCAGGGGGTCGACACCGATGGTCCTTGCGTCCTCGATGCTGACAGCTGCCTGGAGCATCTCAGATCTGACCAGTTCGGATCTGAGCCGCTCTCAGAGCTGGAGCGTGGGTGTCAGATCCGAGGGAGTGGAACCTTTGCCATCGGCTCTGACGTTGTTAGGCCGGATTCCCTCCCTCAGAGCTCCGTCCACTTCGGGGTCTGGCTCCAATTCTCGTGTCTGATCCAGGGAGACCAGCCTCCTTATTAGCTTCCCAGGAGGTCCGCTCTCCTTTGGCATTCAATGTGGTAGAATGGGTCCTCTCCATTGGATTGAAGCCCCTGACTGCCCCCTCGGACTCTGCCCAGACACCCTCAGCTCTGTCTACGATCCTCATTGTCTTACCAGAGGGACAACCTGTGCCAGAAGAGCCCCAGACGGTTCCCCCAGAGGAACAGATGGCTTGCGAGCGCTCCCTGGAGAGCCCCACGGGAGATGTGCCTCACAAGCATATGTGCAAGAGGAGGCACTTGGACAACCCCGAGTCCCTAACCGAGGACACAGATTTAGATGATGGGGAGGGGTCCCCAAGATCACCTTCTGATGATGTTTCCTTTGGAGACATCATGGAGATCCTGCACCAGCGGGGAGGTTGGTCTGCCCCCAAGCCCTCCTCTGATGAGTCTGTGTTTCTGGAGGCTTTCGGCACGTGCCCGTCTATGTCTTGGGTGTTCCCTCCTGCGGATCCGTTAGTGGATTTGATCACCTCATGGGCGTGGAAGGAACCAGATACCATGGAGCCGATCTCCAAGTGCTCCGATAAGGTTCTGAGTCCCCCAGGGCTTCCTGGTACAAGGGCTCCCCAGTGGACACCATGGTGGTAGCAGCAGCCACGAAGAAGGAACTATCTCAGGAAAGTTCCTTGGTCCACCCTCCTGACCGAGAGTCATGGATGATGGACCGCCTAGGGAAGCGGGTGTATGCTTCAGCTACCCTTTCGATAAGGGCGCTGGACTACTTGGCTCTTGTCACGAGACTCTAACGTGACCTAGTGAAGGAGCTGGATGAGTCTCCACCCAAGTCCATGTCATAGCAGGACAAGGCTTTATTCTCCACGCAAATGACCACTCTGAGAACAGTATCAAATACGTCCATGCAACTCCTCTCCCATGCTGTGGAAGGAGCAGCTAGGGTGGCTGGGTCCGGTGTGTCCATGAGGTGTAATGCCTGGATCAGGTTGTGCCAATTCACCGAACCCTTTAAGGCGTCCTTTGCCAATGCCCCTTATGATGGCTCGACTCTTTTCCGTAAGACCGTCAAGGAGACACTACTCCAGAGTGAGAAGGATGGGAAGACACTGTCTGCCATCGGGATCCACTTCTCTAACCCTCAAAGGTCCTTTTCCTGGAACCAGAGAGGGCAAAATAAGATGTGGTTCTGGAAGTCTCAGTATTTCCGGGACACTCAGGGCTCTTCTTCCCCTAGAGGCAGAGGGAGACAGAATGGACATCAGCCCAGAGGCCGAGGGGGTCCGCGAAACTTTGTGTCTCGAGAACCATTCTCGGACAGACCAGGGCAGCAACCCTGAGGGGTTGCCCGGCTGCTCTACTCTGGAGGTAATCAGGGCACAATTGTCCTTGCACCCAGTGGCATGGGAGTCCATAACAATGGACCACTGGGTGCTTCAAATCATATCCAGAAGATATTTTATCCCCTTCATGGGTTCCCCCATACCTTCCAAACACCTCCCGGATGTTCCACCCATGCAAAGGGAGGCAGCAGCACAGGAAATTTCCAAGCTGCTAGGAAAACGAGCCATTGAAACCGTCCCCCCAGATCAGTCCAGATCGGGATTCTACTCCAGGTTCTTTTTGGTGCCAAAGAAAATGGGGGACTTAAGGCCCATCCTGGACCTCTCTACCCTGAACCTGTCAGTTGTGAAAGAAAAGTTCCGGATGGTCACACTACACTCCATCATGCCGTACCTGTAAGAGAGCGACTGGATATGCTCGTTAGATCTCCAGGATGCTTACTATCACATAAAAATGCACAAAATCTCCAAGAGGTTCCTCCTCTTCTGGCTAGGGCCCAATCATTATCAGTTTCGAGCCCTACCCTTTGATCTAATCACAGCCCTCAGGGTGTTTACCAAAGTGATGGCGGTTGTAGCGGCTCACCTGAGGCATCAGTGGATTCAGGTCTATCCGTACCTGGATGATTGGCTCCTCCCTGCTGCCACCAGGCATCTACTTTCCCAAACCAGAGATTACTTTCTGACACTTGCCGTGAGTTTGGGTATCACAATCAACACAGTCAAGTTTCTGCCAGAGCCTGTACAGGTGATAGATTATATTGGTGCCAGGATAGACACACTACAGTGCAAAGTGTTCCTGACCTCAGAGAGAAATCAAAACCTCAGGATGCATGTCTCCCTAATTTACCGTTCTCACCTCCCGACAGCGGAAACAGTGTTGAGGGCCCTAGGCTCTATGGCGGCAACCATAGCTCTCCTTCCATGTGCTCGGCTACACATGCGGATTCTTCCATGGCTCTAGCGGTTCAGTGGTCCCTGTTGGATTTACCACTAACCTATCCTATCCACCTGAGCCAAGTGTGTCAGTCGTCCCTCAAATGGTGGATGAGCTGTCCGGACATTTTGGAGGGACGATCCTTTGTTCCAGCCCCAGCCCAAACCACAGTGACCACGGATGCCTCCCAACTCGGGTGGGGTGGGGGCATTGTTCTGGCAGGACAGTCCAAGGCCTGTGGTCCCCCTTAGAGACCAGCTTGCATGTTAGTGTCCTAGAGATGAGGGCAGACCTTCTAGCGTTGCAGGCCCTTCATGCCTTTCTTCCTCTGGGGACAATTGCCATTTAATCAGACATCATGTCAGTGGTCTGGTATATCAACAAACAGGGAGGGACCAGATCTTATCCCCTTTGTCACGAGGCCATGAGAGTGTGGGAATGGGCGATCTCCACCGGTCACTTTCTCATTGCAATGCACATTTCGTGAAGGTCCAACATTCTAGTGGACAGGCTAAGTCGGACCATTCTGATGCCTTATGAGTGGTCTTTGAATCTATCAGTAGCAGAACAGATCTTCAGTGAGTGGGGTCAACCTTGGTGTGATCTCTTCGCATCTCCTTCCAACACGAAGTGCAGCAGGTTTTTTGCTCTGAACCCCCTGCCAGGGGAGTCCCCCAGAGATGATCTAGTTCATGCTTGGCCTCCCGGTCATCTGTATGCCTACCTGCCAGTTCCTCTCATCCTGAGGTTTCTGCAGAAAGCTTGTCAACTAGGGAGCAAGGTGATCCTCATTGCCCCATTCTGGCCTCACCAGGTATGGTTTCCCTTCCTTTGGTCTCAAATTCTGGCTCCACCTTGGATTCTAGATCCCATTCAGGATCTGATTTCACACCCATCAGGGGTGCCTCATCCGTGTCTGGACAGCCTGAAGCTCACGGCTTGGGTGCTCCAGTTTCCGTGATTGCTAGGACTCCTGGACTTTCCTCCTCAATTAATTCTGTTTTGGAAGTTGCTCATAAGTCTTCTTCCTGAAAGGTTTATCGCAGCAAATGGAAACGTTTTTCTTTCTGGACCTCTCATAGGAGTTTAGATCCTTTTATAGCTATTATTTCCACCATTCTTGATTTTCTAGCTGATATTTTCCAGCATGGAGCTAGTTCTTCTACTGTCAAAGTTCAGTTGGCTGCCATTTCTCATTTTCATGTGGGTGAATATTCTGCATCCTTGGCATGTTCTAGAGTGTAAAGCCTTTATTAAAGGCACTTTTTTGCTATGCCCCCCTGGTCAAAGATCCTGTCCCCCCGTGGGACCTTTCTATGGGTCTCCAAGCTCTAGTCGCTCCACCTTTCGTACCTGCCGCAACTGCAGATCTAAAATTTCTATCGTGGAAAACAGCTTTTCTGGTAGTGATTACCTCTGCTAGAAGGGTTTCAGAACTACAGGCCTTGTCCATAAAATTCTGGTACATGATTTTTCATAAAGATAGAGTTTCCCTTCGAACCTGCCCATCTTTTCTTTCTAAGGTGGCGTCACCAGTCAATATCAATCAGACTATAAATTTGCGTGTGTTTTTTCCCAATTTTACCAACAGGATGGAATACAAACTACACATGTTGGATGTTTATAGACAGTTACGATTCTATTTACACAGGACAAAAAATGTTCGTAAATCTGATCAATTGTTTGTTTGGTTCTATAGACCCTTTTTGGGCAAACCTATTTCCAAGGTCACTGTAGCTAGATGGATTTATTCATGCATCCTGCACGTCTCCTCCAGGTCAGGTTAAAGCTCATTCCACTAGGTCCATGGCTACGTCTGCAGCTTTCTGGTCTAGGGTGTCTTTGGATGACATTTGCTCTACAGCTACTTGGTCCTCATCTCATACATTTATTTCCTATTACAAATTGGATTTGATGTCTAGAAGGAGAGCATCCTTTGGCTCCGCGGTCCTCCGGAATATCCTTCCATGAGGGCCTCCCAGGAGTTTAGTAGCTGGGGACTCTGTCCCACAGGTTGAAGACCAAATGAAGTAAACTACTTCAGATAAAGAAGTTATGTACTCACCATAACGTTACATCTGAGTAGTTGTACTTCATTTGTCTTCAACCATCCCTCCCCCGGTCCTTGGCGCATGTTCAAACTACGGGCTGTAGTATAGGTCACAAGTATGTTATCAGGTCGGGTTCTAAGTATAAGTTCTGCAAACTCGATCTGGGGATGGAAGGCAGTGGAGGTGTATTATGGGTAAGGGGAGGAGTCTGGAGCTCGGAGCTGATGCTAGTAATTTTTTGCCAGCTCGGATCCCATATGGATCCATATTCCCACAGGTTGAAGTACAACTACTCAGATGGAACATAATGGTGAGTACATAACTTCTTTATATATATATATATATATATATATATGTTACACACACACACATGTATACACAAAGATGTGCCCAGCAATCGCAGCCACTTTCTTGACTAAATACACCACACCTGGCCCACAAATCACAGCCACTTTCTTGACTAAATACACCTCACCTGTCATTTTAATCAAATGAATGATAAATAAAATCATGCAGTTCAAAGCACTGTAACGTCCTCTGCAGGCGTCCCTGATTTTGCAGACTGTGTCTGATTTGCCATCTTTATTTTCAGTTAAGTTATTGAGGATTGCAATTAGTCAATAATGACTTCATAGTTTCATATTTCTTATTGTTCAAATAATGCATGTTAATGAAAAGACCCTTTGGATCAAATTATCTCTCTTTCTCTCACTCACGTGCTCTCTCTCACTCTCACACATTGGGTTTGGCATAATGGTTAAGGTCTTCACCTTATTGAAACAAGGTACAGCGTTTGATCCTAATCTCAGGATATTAGCTAGGTTTAAAATAGCTGTTCTGGACAGATAGCCTAATATTCACATATGAACCATACACACACTGTGCTTAGAGAGGTTTCACTTAAATATTGATTATACTTAGAGAGGTTTAAGTAAAACAGCAAGTCCTTGTAACTCCTGTTGCAGTTACTTTTGTTGGATGAGTTTATATTACAGTTATTAAAAGCAAAGCCTCATGTAATGAGAAAATAAATATGCCAGTCATTTGTTTTCAAAAATAAAGTATTTAAGGTACTTTATTTTAATAGTTAAAGGGGGTGGCAGAGACTGTAGAGTACAACCTTGTTTCCTTCTGTTGAGTAGGAAAAGGACTCAAAGATGTACGATCCTGTTTTAAGTGCTGCAGAAGAATTGCTGTATAATGAGAGTGTATAACTTGTGTTGGGAATACTGTTTTCTTTACAACTAAACTAATATATTTCCAGCTTCCAGCACCCAAAGCTTTTTCTAATTCTAAACTAAGCAAATGTCCTCCCTTAGTGGCACTGTATTTGTTCTTAGTTAGTGACAAGGCTGTCTCGATTATGCGTTTAATTTGTCCCCCCAAACAAATCATGGTAGATCAATCCTGATGTAAGAAAAATTTTTTTTTAAGTTTTTTTGCATACATCTTCATGAAACATTTACACTTATTCAAAGCAAAGCTGCATATATTGAGCATAAAAAAATGCCAGTCATTTGTTTTCCCCAGGACTGTCCCCTGTACTACCAATGGACAGAGGCAGCTCCTAAATGCTCTATCCCATGTGTCCCCTCAAATTATCTATATTTTGCTCCCAGTTATTCTCACTAGGGGTGATATATAATTATCGAACATGGGATGGGTAAGTCCAGTCTCTAACCAAATGTATTAGGTTAATTCAAGCACAAGAACAGAAACTGGCCAGGCTTAAAAGGGACCACAAGGGCAGCTAGCCTAGTACTTACCTATGAACCTATTTATATTTGATGTGTTTAAGTGTTGTTGGTTTCCATGAAGACCAGAAAGTAGAGTCTTTGTTAGTTGTGTTAAGATGCATAGTCTAATAGCCGTATCAAAGGTAATATCATGAAGCTAGAAAATCAAAGAGAAGAAAACATTATTAAATAAGGTTAAAAGTATATTAAGTATAGAGAGCAGTCATTTCTCATATTTCAGCTGGAATGTCATTAAGTGTAGGATGTTTGTCATTGTTGTGGGATTTTACACACAGTTGCAGCTCATCATTGTAATAGTTTGTAGTAGTTGCTCATTGTGGTAGTGAAGTCTCCGTAGGGAAGGAGTTCATATGCCAGGAGGAATAATGAAGGAGGCAGAGGCCATCTATGCTTGCTTCCTCTTTCAAATGTGCTAGCTTACCATTTGTTAGTATAGTTGCAGTAGAATCAAAATACATTACTTACACGGATTGGATGCATTTTGAGACGATTTTAAAAGCCACCAGAGTTTTCCACGCATAAACCTACCTGACTGAATCATACGTTTTTTTAAAACATTTAAAATAAGCTATTTCATGGGTGGTTATAAAAAAATTTAGAGGAAAAGGGAGCAGAAAGGTCTGCTTTATAAAACTTGTAAATAACTGTAACTACGGAGCAAGGTACTTGCAGGTACATGAGTGCCTGTGTGACCGGATCAGTGATGGCAATTGCAAAGATTTTATAGCAGTAATTTATTTTCAACCTATTGGGCCTGGAGCTTTACCCTTGAGGAAAGAGCAAATGGTTATTTCCAACTCAACGTCTTGTACAGGTGCTTGTAACAGTTTCTTGGTTTGACAGATAACTGTGGTAGATCCTTAAAGAAGCAAGAGGTGATTGCATTAAGTCCTAGTCTAACAAGGAATGGAGTAGTGGGAGGCGTAGAATAATCTGAAGGATAGTGCAGCAACTAGTCCTTACAAGGTTACCTTGTGAGTCTCAGAAGCACAGCGCTACCTTCTTTGCTTATAGTGGTTAGCCAAATAAGTGAATAGTTTACATGGAGATATAGCCTTTGCCAGTAAAAAGGATGCTATCCTTTTAAGATGCACGTAGGCCTTCTTCTGCAGTAGTTGGTCTTAAATCGGACTTGGCTGCCTTAAATTCCACCATTGCAGCTTTTGAGTGGTATGAACTGCCTCTGTAACTTTCCTCTGCCGTAGGCATACAGATTTTGGCTTGCTTCACCTTCTCAGAGTACCAGTACCTAACTTTAACTGTAACTGCTCTATGAACATCCTTTGTGTCTAGCTTTAGTCGCTCAACATGACTTTAAGGGGAAGTACACCTACTGTGCTGGTATCTGTATATTACTTCATTATGTGGTGCAGGCTTTCTTATGAATATACAGAAAAGTCCACGCTTTGTAGTGATGGTGATTGTGCAAACACCCTGCATCCCTGTAGACAATTAAAGATGACCATATTGTGGACAGATGAGACTTCTATAATGTGTAAGTATATCATCCAGACTAGAAAGCCTGAGGATACAATTAACGTTCGTCCTGCTGCCTTGTTTAGCATATGTAACACCATGAGTTGTGCAGTTACTGACCCTTCTTACATCAGTAACTAAGAAGGCATGAATTCATTTGTCCAGCTTCCATGAGCAGACTTCTCAAATTCCCTGTGCATGTAGCACCACATCTGTGTTCCAGGGAGACCATTAAGACTGACATCTCCTACAATGTATTTTGGTATATTTGTTTGAATTAAATCAAGAGTGGCCATAAAGAAAATGGAGAAAAATGCAAAAATGTCCTGACGGGAGGACAAATAATTCCCTATCACAGTGTTTTCATTTTACCTAACAATCATCTTCCTAGTGTATCCTGCTTGTTGTCTTACACAGACAACTCTACTTTCCTATTTGAAAGAATGAAGACTCCTTTAATGTAAACGCAGCTCCATTATGGAGTAGTGCATCTACTCATTCCTTGCAGAAAGAGACTCTCGGCTTCTGTGTCAAATTTGTTTAAGTTTCGGTTCTTGTAAAAGCACATAGTACATATAGGAGTGCTCTGGATAGCCATAGACATTTCTTTCTTTTGGTATGTTCATCTGACAGACATCCCTTATGAACAGATTTGGTGGGGTAATAGAGTTACACCTGTAACTGAGTGGTTACTGCATCTATTAACTGCCATCCTAGAAACAACCGTACTAATCTCCTAACCCACTTGTAATTTTAAGGTTATGGTAATATTTGTGTAGCCTCCCACCTCCCCCTTACTTAGACGTATGAAGGCATGTGTTTAGCGAGGGTAGAGTCTCTTTCTGCCTACCCCCTCCCATTTCTTCTTACAATGTTGTTGCTATGTGTAGGATTCCTACTGTACACCATCTGTTTGCTTCTGAAGTACTTTTCCCCAGAAGCCTGTGGGGACAGTAACTGGAGGAGGATGAGTTATGCTGCAAAGCAGTAGTGCTGTCAGTCGTGTTCCTTTCACAGATGCATCAAAGTAAAACAGTTCGAGAGGGACAACAAGAACTCTTTTTTATTGTACAATGGAGTGCACTTTGCATTTCGTGTTCTGGCATTGGCTGTATAAACAGCTCACCAGTAGTAGGATGCAAGTCTTTGTGATTAACTGTGTGTGTGTGTGTGTGTGTGTGTGTGTGTGTGTGTGTGTGTGTGTGTGTGTGTGTGTCTGTCTGTCTGTCTGTGTGTGTGCATTTTCTGTCCTCTGCCCTTCTTCTGTTTTCAGTCCTGTAATACTATCTGATGTGTTGTTAATCCATCGTTCTTATTACCTGTTTTTTTTGTACCTCATCATGCAAGTCATTATTTCTATCATTGTCAACACTGTTAACTCTTCTACCCCATAGATTTCATAGTCAGTCTCTTTTAATGTTTAGTAATTATTTATTTCTATTTATTTTGCAGATTTGTGTCTTGCCGATCTCTTTTCTTTATACCCTGTTAAGTATTGCTATTTGTCCTCTGACAAACACAGCCACATATTTGTTGTTGGTGTAGTTTTTGATCTATGTTTGGTTTGCCTTTTAACGTAATTAACTTTTGCCAATTTTTTACATGCCATGGCTCCTACTGTCTGACAGCCTTCACACTTATGATATGTATGGTACACTTGATTCAGTTTTTTTGTTTGAGGGCCCAAATCATTTAATTTTGTGTTAAACATTAATTATCTGATTACTTCATGTCTCTTTTCATGGAAGTTGAAATGATAAATTGCTTTAAGTACAAAACCAAAAGTGTAGTTGCAGAGAATGTTGTGAAGATCAGGATTCTGAGACTCTAATGCAGTCTGTGCATTTAGTTCAGTTTAAAATACTGTGGTGTTATTTCCAAACAAGATACAGTACTGTAAGACTGATTTCAGATGAGTGCTCTTAAAATAATTTAAGCAACACTAGGCAATTCAGCATTCAGTATTCTGCTGCTAGAGTTGACCAGACATATGTTGCAGTGGTAAAGGATTATCAGACTATTCTGGCACTACAAGAAGGCTATTTTTTGTTGTCGATTTGAAGAATAACTGCACTAGGCAGAAGAGTTTGCTAGCAGTCTGTGCGTAAACGAAGAAAAGAAACTGTAAAAATATTGTCCTGGCTATTGGCATACCTTTTGGCTCTGTGTGTCTCTTTAACTGTTGTGTGCTCTTTCATTGAAATCCCAGGCACATTACTTGCTAGAACATTAAAACATTCAATGTATTAAACATAACTGTTATTAAAAACAACACTATAAAATGCTCTGGAAATTAGCATCAGTATTAAGTCAGAGCATAAACAAAAAGTGCCTGAAGCATTGTAATTTAATTTCAGTGGTTGAGCAAATGTTATATAAAAAATGGTCTTTGGCATGCAATTAGTGCAGGGTTATAGTGTAACATTTGCACCGTTAGAGGATGACGTTTGACAGAGAACAGTAAAGCTGGTCTGTTAGGAGGAGAGGAGCTTTTATAACATTACTGTGCCTACCTGTTGTATTTCAGTGTTGGAGCCCAACTTTTGGTGCAGATGCCTTGTGCATTTGTCTGCAGTATGAGTGACCTGGGCTAAGAGGATAAGGATCCTGTATAAAGCTACACTTTATAGTCGAAGGTAGTTGAAATATTTTATACATTTCTAGTTTATAGTAGTAAGCATGGATATGTAGTTTAACTGTCTCCGATATGGAAGATGAGGTGATAAGAGTATTCACCTGGTAGACTGAAGAAAACCTGTTTAATAAGTCATTTGACTGAAAACTGTTGATTTTAGTGACATTTTGCACTTTCACTGTAGAGTATTGTAGAGATTTCCCTTACCTTCATGTTGTGACGGCCTCAGAACTGATGAGATTTGGAGGTGTTACAGATGGTGTGGCTTTCCAGGTGCAATTTCCTTGTTTAATGTACTCTTCACTTCAGTAAACAGTACATGTAGATGTGGGGAGTGCAGTGTCTATATGTTAGCCTTTTGAGAAAATCTTCTGTCAGATGACTGCAGATATATTAGCACTGTGCAGGCTTGCTATCACGAGCACAAGGAAATAGAACTTCCCAGTATGACTTCACAATGGCTACTCATCTACTGCTACTGTAGTTTTAGAGTCACTCTCCATAATCTCAGCATTCACTGACCACAGCGTTTGACAAAGAATGGCAAAAATGTTGGTAACTTTTGAAATCACTGCAGCTTGTTGGGTTATATTTTGTTAGCAGCTGAAATGTAGTGCATGTTAAAGTGGATTACTTTCATCATCAGTGTCTCAGTTTATACCACATAGTTTTGCCAAGAATGCTGTGTAATACATGGTATCTCTATGGTCATGCCACTCAGAGAAAAGAGTTTCTTATTTGTTCATTCATTCATTCATTCATTCATTCATTCATTCATTCATTCATTCATTCTCTGGTCTTGTGTGACCTCAGAGGCATTATGTTTAGAAGTCAATGATGTGGGGTTATTAGAACTCCTACATCGGGGGGGGGGTGCAGTGTGACCTGATTTAGATGTCTTTGCTACTCTGTCTTGTCTTGCATATCATCTAAAAGAGATATGTTTAATTGAGATCTGCTACTTTCTTCAGAGGAATATGGCCTTTTTCTGTGCTGTAATGTCAAAATGTCCAGATGAGGGGAAGGGAAGTCACAACATGGGAAGAAGCGAGTAGTCAACGGAGTGAGTGGTGAGTTCAATATTAGCAGTACTTTTTGAGTATGAGAATGATAAAACTAATGGAGGAATTGATCAAAACAATAACTGAAAAGGAAAATGTTCTACTGAAGATTGGATAGTGATGGTGGGTAACCTGAAATGATTTATGTGAAATAAAAGTTGAATAGTTATAGAAGGAATGCAGAACATGTCATCTCAGTGTTATGTAGGTAGCTTGTAATGTATTCTACCTGCCTTTTTCTTAGGCTGAGGTGAGCGATGTGACAAGAGGTGACATGTAGTGAAGGACTGTCTCACTTCCAGCCTTTGTTGAACTAGCTATTACTAGGTCCATATCTCCTTTTTCATGTTCTACTCTTTGATTCTTCCTAAAATTATCAGTCTGTCAGTAATCATTAGTTTGAAAAGAGGACTCATTTTCTGATGTGTATACTCAGCAAATAATTTTAATTGTAAATCTTAATCACAATGTGTGCTGCTTTGCACCATTAAAGCAAATTGCTATACAAACTTGACATTTTCCACCCTTCTCCTGGCCTCATAACATAAATCCATTTAACTACACAATTTTTGTTCTCACCAGTAGTTCTTTTGTTCTGTAGAAGTACTGCAAAAGGCAGCACAGTGTGTTCTGTGGTATTTGTGCAGTTGCCTATTGGAAATTAAGTCTGAAACCTTTCCTGACACGTGTCTTTCTGTTTCACAGCAACAATTTCATGGTTACATGACTAAAATAAGCTCATTGTAGCCAATGAACAGATACTTCTTGTAGTCCTGGGTGGGTACCACTGAGCTGTACTGCTGAAGGATGTGCTTACATTCTGAAATCATTTTTCTTTGGTTTCAGACAAGTAATTTGCCTGCTGATTATGTATGAAGTCATTTTTTTTTTCAGTTTCAAAAATGTAATTTGTTTTTTTTTGAAAGCCAGTGGCTAAATGAAACTTCTTCAAAATGTAGACCGCAATAATGAGAATCATTTATTTGTTGTACATCAAGCAGTGCAAATAACAAAGCCCTGTACTTCAAGAAAAAGAACTGCTGTTAGATGGAATGTTATTAAAAACAGAAGAATTTCAGAAATCCCATTTTTTAAACGGCTTGCAGTTTAACAGTTTGTGCTATGGCTACCTGGAAGGCAGTGACAGAGGGCAGGCTGCACGCAGTAAAATAGACTAACAATTGGCGTAACTCAAGGGTAACGCATTAAGAATTATTTACTTACTGTGTTTGTGTGGGGTTATAGGTAGGTAGCTTCTGAAGTCTTTTCGCTATGAGTATTGATGAATGTGAAATAGTTTGATGTAGTAAGATATGCTTAGAGCATCCTTCAGACAAAGACAAGTAGAAGAACCCGGTTGTGATGCTTAGTGGAAGATGTAGCAGCTCTGCTACTGTATTTGACTATATGTTGGTGTCTCTGTGTCAGCGTTTTTAGAACATCTTCGATCAGGTCTCAGCAGATATATTTTTTCTACAATTATTGTAGTACAGAGCGCTTATTTATTCAGTTTATTGATTTATTTTGTCAGTTTATTGATTTATTTTGTTGGAATTTGACTTGTTTTCTTTGGTGGCTCTGCAATGTTGGTTCAGTTAAATGAACTAATGGTGATGTCTCAAAATGGCTTTACAATAAGTGACAAATGCTGAAGATTTCTTGCCAAAGTCTGTTTTTTGGAAGCTATACCCATTTAATCAAAGTAACCAAATTATCTTGTCCCCTTGAGTGAGCCATAAAACCAGACCAAAAAGCCTTTGCAACCAATTTATTAGCAGAATTAACATTGTCACAAATGTCAAATACTATTCCAAGAAAACACTTTCTATATAAGCTGTAAAAGCATACTGAAACATGTCATCCAGTTGGCATAACCACACCCATTTTGGGCTCTTGCTGTGTAATCCAGGTGCATACCTGTCACCTCAGAGAGATGTCATTGTTCAGCCAGTATAGGCTTAACCATCTTTACCTTAAGGAATTGCTTTGAAATTAAATCAGCTCAGTCTTCCTGGTCTGCTAACCCCAAGAGGCCACTGAATTATAAAAAGAAAAGAGGGGGAAATATGAAGGGGGGTTAGGCCACAAAGTAGTAGCCCACCAGTGTGCAGGCTGCATGCTGATCGACTCTGCTGGAATCACAACTGGCCACCTTGGTATACAGGGTATTCACAGGGTGTTCACTGGAACTGTAATGTTTAAAGTATTCATTGGCAGAAAGGGCTAATTGCAAGTTGAACAAATCATTGCAGAAGTGATGGATGCCATCAGAACTGTAAAAGTCCTTATCTGGTATAGCTAGATCGCTGAGTTCACTATCTTGGAAACCAATGGAATTTGCTGTGAGACCTGCTTTGTGATTGATGAAATGCCTGGATATCTCAATTAATAAAGCCTTTTTGGCACCCTTCCAGTGAATTCAGGGTAAAATGTCAGACCTAAAGATCACCTGATACGGCCGTGATTTAACTAACCTTTGAAAGTCAACCAAGATTCTAGCTAACAGCATTGTCTTTGTAACCTGGGTTAAATTATTGCTTCCAAGGTGGATAATTACTGAAGAAGGCCTAGATTAAGCAGAAGATAACTGGTGCCAAATGTTCCATAGCTGAAGCCAAGATAACCCTGAAAAAAAAGCCCAAAGGAGCAGCCAAACATACTGATCCAGCAAAGATGATTGGCTACGGGGGGAGGGGGGATGAACTGCTGATCTTGAGGCTGCCCTCAGAGCAAAAGAATGCCCAAAAATCCATAAGACTTTCTTGCCTGAAAAGAAAAATGCCCCATTATTTCCTGATGTATGATAGAAATACATCAGACATCCATCTACATGTCTGCTAGATTATCTTAGCTGAGTGCCTCTCATATGCCAGGTCAGAGCCTCTGCTTATGCGAAAATAGTGAGAGAATACCCTTGGGGGAGTACATTGTTGAACTAAGGCTTTGTGCATGGCTATATTGACCTCAGCAGTTGAGATTATGTGCCCCGTTTTCAGTAGAGAGTACCTGAACTGATCTCTGGAGAGCCAGGTCCAGCGGATGGGGAAAGTGACATAAGATCTATGGTCTTTTCTAAGTATATTTGATGGCTGTGTCTTGAGCGATCAGTCTTGGATTTCCTAAGCCACATCATAGCATGTTCTGTGCTTAAAATTATGTCCATGCTATTCATTTACCCTAAAAGCCACAGCATAAAACCAACAGAAAAATGTGTCTCAAAGGAGGAATGAGTAAGTCTTCCTGAGAAAAATAGCAACTCCAGATAACATGACTTAACAGCTGATGGTCTCTAGGTTTTCTAGGGCCTTGCAGAGTATCTCTAAAGTTCTTCCACCCTTTGAGTATTTTTATAACCAACCAATGGCCCATAATATCTGGGAGCCCCAAGGCTAACTGGCTCAGCACTTCCAAATGAGTACTTAAGTTCTTGGCACTTCTTTCTTTAGATATCTTTGATTTAAAAACTGAAAGTACAACAGAACAGACCAATATCTAGAGTGTTGGGAATGGCTGTTCATAAATTCTTTGAACCCCAGTAGTGAGCCAGAATAAGCTTTTTTGGTAGTGTTAGTCCATGCCTTGGATAGGAGTGTACTGTCTAGTCCTTGCCAATCAACCAGATCTCTGGAAGGATAAGGGTTATGAAAGGAGACACGTCTGGTGCCAATTTCTGGAACTTGGCAAACTGGAACCAAGATGAACTGTCTGCAATGCCATTATCTGTGTCTCAGATATGACAGCTAGAAAAACTCAAATTGATTTGTAAGCTTAAAAGAACTAGCATTTTTATCACTGAGTGGACCCATTTGGATTTTGAAGTTCTACTGCCTAAAGGCCCATACTACATCTAGATTGTCAGAGTAGACTATAACTCTTTTGTTGCAAAAGTGTTCCTTCAAAATTAATGTGGTTACCCAAATTGCAAAGATTTTCAGGAAGGTGATGTCCTTTTTACTCTCATCCAACCAGGAGGAGGGCCATTTGGTCACGACCCATTTGCCTTGGAAATAGCCTCCAATTCCTAGCTCTGCTGCTGCATCACTGAAGAGCAGTAGCTCCTCAGAAGAAGTCCAAGGACTCTGCCAGAGTGTAACTCTATTATATTGGAGCAGGAAGTCTTCCAAAGTCTGTGTTCTTCCTTTGTCTGCTGATTAATACGTACCCAGTAGTGTTTTAGTTTGCTGCCTCTCAATAAGTTGGATAAGGATCAGAGGAAAGTCCTTCCTGAGACAATGACTTGGCAGAAAAAAACATTTGCAGTCCGTGTAATTGCATCACTTCTTTGACTTTTGCCTTTGGGATAGAGGGAACCTGTCTGTCGAGGAACTGAGTTCTCCAGTTTGTCAGACGGGAGTAAACTGCAGTAACTGGGATGTCAGTCAACAGTCATAGAAATCTGATGACTTGACTAGATCCTTCTAACTTACTTGAGCTAAGGGTACTCCCAATTCTAAGCAGTTACATGAATATACACATGCCTTCCTTGACTCCTTTTTTGCCATCGCCTATGATCAGGTAATCTTCTAAGTAGTGTATGGCAGCTTGCCTTGGTGCATGCTGCTGCCAATATCAATGTACAGTGGAGCTAAAAAATTTCAAAAATTGAGCAAGCCAGCAAGAAACTTATGGGCATTGCTTGATGAAAGAAAAAAAAAATCAGTTAAAAGAAAAACCTAATGAGGGTCAATTCCTCTTCCTGAATGGGAAGGAGGTAAAAGGCAGACTGAATGTCTAATGTGCATAACCATGGATTTGGAATTTTTCTGAAGCTTGGTCTAAAGAAGCATAGCGGACTTTGCATTGTTGCCCATCCGTAAAATTATTGACAGAGGATCTGACTGGGTGAGGGAGATGGTGAATTAGTTGAAATTCTCCCTTTCGTCTTAGGAACTAGGCCAATGGGTGAAAGCTTAAAGGAAGTCCAAGGAGGGCAGGAAAAAGGAGCCAATGATTCTTCCTGCCAAAAAATTTTTCTTGATTAGACTAAAAGCCACAGGTTTCCTCCCCTTTACAGAAGACACATTTTTTTATGACTGTGGAATACTTGTGAACTGAGCATGCTGTGGCAAAACCTGAAGAGAAACCTTTAATGCATAATTTTGCCACCTACTTGATTGTGGTATTTAACCAACTCCTCAGCTAGTAACCTGTATAAAGGTACCGGAAACCAGCTGGTCCACTCCACAAAAAGGTTATTAGTTCATTTTTGGGCATTTCTACCACTTTTTTCATTTATCAACTCCTGAGCTATTTCTTTGACGTTGACCAAGGAATGCAACACTCAAAGGTTGTATCTGTCTCCAAGAAAGGTTACCTCATTGGCCTTGAAAATTAGCTTTGTTTCTCAGGGGATTGTCAAATCATCCAGTGACATGTTTCTTGCTTAAACTTATCCTTGTTTAGTAATAGGCTGCCTTATCTTTGACCAACACCTAGCTGCAGCATGAGACTTTCCACAGTGCGAACAAAGGTGAGAAAATCTGCATGCATGTAGGCCATGAACATTTCCTGGTATTGAAAGTCCAACAGTTATTCATGTGTCATTGCTCCCATTTAAGTGACTCATCAACCACTTTTAAATTCCTGAGTCATTGGTCATAGCAAGACCAGGATGAGCCCCATACCCCCCGGATGTGGTGAGCTTCTCTAATGGACAGAAAATAAGCCAACAAGAGCAGGCCCTGACTGGGGCCCTTGTTGACAAAAATGGCCATATACATATATATACATATATATATATACATATATATATATACATATATATATATACATATATATATATATATATATATATATATATATATTATATATATATACATATATATATATATATATATATAGATATATATATAATATATATATATATATATATATATATATATAAAATATATATATATATAATTAATAAACCCCAGAACCTAATTTTCCAAATTTCTAACAGCTTTCCTGGTAGTTTTTTCCTGCATAGAGCTGCAGGGGCCACTATAAGGTCTTTTGACCCTGAGTTTTACACTTTGAGGATTCTTTGTATGCCTTCCATATCAGTCTAATCAAAAACATGTATAAATTCCCCGGAAGTGGTCTTCTCTGTAATGTTCTGGAGGAACATACCAACTTATACTCTGCTGTATGACAGTAGGGTATTATTTGTCTGTTTGTTTCTGTTCTTCTAACCTAACAACTATGTAAAAAAATATATTTTTTATTCTTGTTATCATGATTTGTATTTGTGCTTGCATATTGTGAACTAGCCTTCTTGTAACTTTTAATCAAATATTTCTGTATTTGTACCACATATGTGATACTCTACTGTATTTTTCCACTGCTGTTTTTCTGTCAATTACTTGTTGGAGCTTTTCTTTCTGGGTCTTCGGTTCACACAGCCTATCTTGACCTCGCCAAGGCTTTCAACACCATCCGCCATTCTGGAATTATAGTTAAACTCACTAAACTAGGTATAAATCCCTACGTCACAAGATGGGTTGCCAACTGGCTCAGTGACAGAACCCACACTGTAAAAGTTGTAGACTCCAAATCTGACTTCAAAGCAGTGACAAGTGGAGTACCACAGGGTTCCGTCCAGGGACCCCTCCTGTTTGGTATCTACTTCTCTGAAGTACAGACTAACACAGAAGGCCTCTGGCTAACGAAGTTCACAGATGACTGCAAACTAGGAGCCATAGACAAGCCCCCAAATGATGTGGACATCCTACAGAAGGGCCTCACTGAGACAGATGCCTGGTGTCATAGCCGTGGCCTCAAGCTCAGTCCCAAAAAGTGCAGTGTCATCCCCTTTGGTAAAAACTCTGTACCCATGAACTACCACATAGGCAGCAATCTACTTAACACCGAATGCATGATAAGAGACTTTGGGACCCAGGTGGACAGTAGTCTCTCCTTTGATAATCACATCGCCACAGTAGTCAGGAGGTCTTTCTACGTGGCACACCTCATCATAAAAGGGTTCTCATCCAGGAAAAAAGAGGTAATTGTTCCCCTCTACTCGTCACTCATTAGACCCATTATAGAGTACAATGCCCCTTTAGGAATGTACCTCACAAGACATCTGCAGCAGCTGGAAAGGCCACAGAAGTACCTCACAAATAGGATTACTGGCCTCAAACAAATGTCCTACACTGACCGCCTCAAAAAACTCCAGCTTTACTCCGTAGCATATCACCTACACTGAGGTGATCACTGCCTAACATATAAAGCTATGTCAAACCCAAAGCTGTTGGACATGCTTCACCTAAAGAAATCCCAATCCCTCTGAGCTACACGCTCTAGGGACCTAAACCTTGTCACCACAATAAACAAGACACGCTGGAGGGATAGATTCCTGTCCCAGAGATTTCCTGTACTCTGGAACAAGCTACCCATCTATGTCAAGCAAAGGTCTTCATTAGCACTCCTCAAGAAAAATCTTGATGAGTGGATGGGAAATAGGAAATACACCCCGGGGATCACTTCTGTGTCTCTGCTGGACAGTGGCACAGGAAAATAACTTTCTTGGGTGGTGTAAGCTATGGAACCTTGCTGGCTAGGCTTATGTAGGCCCTTAGGCCAATAGCCTAGTACCTACCTATGAACCTATAAAATGAGCTCCTGGCCCAGGCGGACACTACCTGGTAAACAAATGTAAATAAATAAAATATGTGAGATGTAATGTGTGAACACAGAAGGGAGGGCCCAGAGTTGCTTGTTGTCATGATGGGTGCCGAAAATGTAGTTAGATTGAGGTCTGGGTCAAGTGGCATAGTCTTTAGAGTGAAGGAGGTGGAGTGTCTTGGGTTTGGCTTATTGTTGTTGTCACATGCACAGAGCTAGACTGTAAAGGCCATTGGTTATCACTAATAGATGGAGAGTAGGTTGACCCAATATGTCTGTCTAATACTGGATCAAAAATCCTAGACCTACCCTCTTCTGGCAAAAAGTCTAGAAACTTCCACAAATAATCATCCACAGCTTGTTCACCTCCTGCTACATTAGTACTAACATTCCCTCCTTCCTCACTGATTTCTTGTTCCTAACTGCCAAGAACTGCTCGGACCTGTAAGGTAGAGCCCATACTGACAAGGCCTGCATTCTGGATATCTTTCTGTGTTTGCTGTCTTGACTTCTTTGCTGCAATCTCCATGACTAGAAAACTGTTTTTTGTGAATAGTTGGTACCTCTTATTGTCAAGTGAAACTCTGTCCTTGTCCTGAATGGCTTCTAATTATGAAAAAAGGCCATGGACTTGAGTTTCAAAAGTTACCGTTTGCCATCTGTCCTTCATGGTTTGAAGAGGATTGAAGAGAAAGACAATATGTAAGAAAGAAGAAAATTGTCATTGTTAAGCAGATGAAGATTGAGTGTTCATATATCTGCTTATGACCCACAGTATCTCTAAATCGGTTTACCAAGATGAATGGAAGTGTTAAAATGTAAGACCAAGTCACTCCCCTCACACCTATAGCCACGCCCATAGTAGAAGTCGTCTAAACAACCAACATAGTGGGAAAGATGAGCCCAATGTTTTGGGATGGCTTTTAAACTATTACTTTATAAATTTATGAAGAAACAATGTAACAGGTTTGATAGACAGCAATTTCTGAAGGATATGAAGACTATAAATTAATGCCTGCTATTTTTAAGCAAAGTCAATACACCTTAATTAGCACGAATGTCATCATTTTGCACCAGATCAAGTTAAAAGGTATCTCTGAACGTGCTATGAACTGTGGACGATTGAGAGCGCCAAGCTGTACTGTAACTTCAAAGCCTGGAAGGGATGTAAACTAAGCAGAATGGAACTGCCCCCTTTGAGAACCTGCTTACTTAAATTTAAAACACAGTAGGGCACAGGTTACCAAATGATTGTGGGACTAGAAAATTGCAGGGTATTGCTTAATCCAGGCCTAGGTGATGTTAATTAACTTCAAAACTAAGCAGACAACTACCGTAATTTTGTTAAAATCTCATTGTGATTCCTTGAAATAGCCCATGTTCATATGAAGGCCAGTACCTTGTATTCAAAATTGCATAACCAGTGTCCTTCGTGTTCAGAATTCTATTCAAAATACCAAGGAGTGGAGTAAACTTGCTTAAAGATAATTAAACCTGCTGAGTGCAGAAATCCCTCATCCTGAATGCTGTATTATTGCAAGCATTCCAGAATGGGTCTTCCCACCTAGCTTGACAACCTGACAGACTGAGCTGTGGAATACCATTCTAGTGTGAGATCTATGGACTAAAAATAGTTTTCAAGTGTGAGACCTATGGACTTTAAAAAGTTCCTGTCCACTAATAGCTGTAACATCCATGCATGTTTACATTAAAGCACTAAACTTGTTAATGACTGAACTCAAGTCATGCACTTGTTATACAATTAAACTTAAATGCTGTACTTTATGTAGAATAGTAAATAGTGATGGGGAGAGCATCACCCACTTCTTACAGTGTTTTGTGTCGCTTTGATATTGGTAAGCAGGACCACATAGCCAGTGTGAGTGGAACCTGTGCTGCCATTATTAGTCCAAGCCAACTGAATAAAGCTGAAATTTATTTATTTATTTATTTTACATTTGTTTACTGGGAAGGTCTGACTGGACATATGTCCTTTTTCAGCGGAGGCCCGGGGAGTAAAGCTCCATTTAGTAAGTAGACATAGAGTAATACAAGACATAAAGGTCATACATTTAAATGTGATTAAATACAAATCAATACAAGAAGGAGAAAAGCTCCAGTTAGTAAGTAGACACACCAAATAAGAATAAAGAAGAACATGGTCATAAATGGAGTAATACAAAGGTCAAAACTTAATTGTGATGACATATAAGTCAGTACAAGGCACGTAACAGTAGTATGTGCAATGTTATACAGTGTGTTATGGCAGCTAGTAGTGTATATTCCATTAGTAAATTAGAGGAATTTTATGCAAGGATGTGGAGTATAGAGAGTCAGGAGGAGAATATGATTGTGGTATATGTATGATCTCATTGTGTATTTCTGTTGAATTTAGACATCAGTGGAAGAATGTTGTTTGAAGTAGGTCACATTGTGGTGTTAAAAATAATCTTAGTTTCTGTGTTTAACATTAGGCAGGAGCAGTTGAGAATGGGCTCCTATATATCAACCGGGGTTGAAGCATGGGCAGAGTGATTTACTATGGAGATGATTTTTTAGGCTAGTTTTAAATAGTAGTAAGGCTTGTATAGAGGTCATGTTTACAGGCAGTTCATTCCAGATTTTACTTATGTAGTTCGCAAATAGGGAGCCCCTGCTCGGTTTTTGAATAAGTGGGTTTTTATTTGTTGTTTGTATGAGGAACGGAGTGATGTTCTTCGTGTTTCACTGTTGCAGTCATTACATTTGGGTAATCTGCTGGCAGGTTGCCCTCAGTTGGCCTGAATTCCAAAGTCTTGGATCCTGCATCAGTTGCTGTCTTCTCTTCCATGACTTCAGGTCATCAGGGGTATAAAACATGCAGCCAACGCCATTTTCTTTAGTCTTTCTTGCCGCGTGGTGCCCGAAGCAGAAGCATTTCGTAAGTGCCGGTCGGCCGACTACTGAAATATCCGCGTTTGAGTTTCAGAACCGAAGTCTTCAATAAAGCTAAGTACCCCATTGGGGAAACTTTTTTCTTGCTTTTTACCAGTGTCAGAAAATTTTAATAATTGTATTACTTTTGGGAAGCAAATACCTCATAAGGATTTCCATTTATACTGTATTCCTTGCCTAGGCCTTGATCACAATTTGCCTGGCTGTCAGTTTTGTGCTAGATTTAACCAACGCACTATTAAGCGTCAGTATATTTTTGCATCTAAGTATTTTGGAAACAGATTTAAATACCCAGAGATGTCGTCGAATAGCAATCCGACTACCGGAGTACAAAAAAAACGCAAAGAAAAAGACAGAGAAAGGCAGTCGAGATCCAAAACCAATGCCAAAGCTTCTCCTAAGCCAGTCGCCAGTTCGCAGGTACTCAGTGAGGCGCTTTTGCAGCCCCTGATACCCGCTACCTTCGAGTCGCAGGCCTCTGCCAGCACCCATGTGGAGTCCGGCATGCCGCAAGATACTCAAGGTATTGGACCGACGGATGTATCTCCCTCGGATGGGTCCGGAGCCGCTGAGCAGGCACCGGCTTCTGAGGGTGTATTCAGACCTCAACATTTTTATATCAAACTGACAAAAGCTGCAAAACCAAAGGCAAAGACACCTTCTAAAACTAAAAAAAACGACGCCTGAGCCACAAGCACAGGCCTCGATGCCTAAAAAACAGGTGATCAAAATGGCTGAAGACCTTATTACCTTGATCAGGGGTACCCATCCCCCTCCAGAGGCCTAAGCAAGACACTGACTATGAATCTTCAGATCAGGTTTCTATTTATTCTGATTCCTCTTCTGATCAGGAATTATCTTTACCTCCCTATGAGGATTCTGATGCTGTGGAGTCTATTCCATCTGCATCTCCTCCTGAGGATTATTCATTTGGAGAAACCTTGCATACTTTGAGGGAGCATTTTCACTGGGAGAGTCAAGACTTCCCAGAATCAAAAAAGAGGCTCAGGGATTTCCTCTTTCTCCCTCACACAAGCCTCTAGCCATTCTCCCTATGTTAGACATTGTGGATGATGTTTTCTCGGAGTCAAGGTACTACAGGGTCCCTGACTCTCATAAATTTTTATTTAGAAACCCTGCTGCTGATCCTGAAACTATTTCACAGGGTCCAAAGGGAGTTAAGGCCTCAACAGCAAAAAACCCTACCCCCTCTGACAGAGATTCAAGGGCGCTGGACAGATGGGGAAAAAAGGTTTATACATCTGCAACCTTGGCAATCAGGGCCTTAAACTGAAAATTTCATATGCTTAAGTACCAGCAACATGTTATGGGATTGCTGAAGCAGAGAATGATGTTGATTTCAGAATGTGCAGAAAATAAGGAATTGCAGGAATTATTGCATGCAGCTGAACAAGTTGGAAAGCATACTTTGCAATGTGGTTTTGATTCTTTAGAGGCCTCCTGAAGGGCTGCAGTTACTGGATCTGTGATTAGGAGGCATGCCTGGTTAAAGGAACAAAATCTGCCTGATCATGTTAAAGCTAAATTGCTAGATGCACCTTTACAGCATGATTCTATGTTTGGTATTAAGGCAGGAGAGGTTTTAAAGAAAATGGAAGACAAAGCTAAGTCTATGCAAATTGTTAAAGATTTCTTACAAGTGCAGCCACCTAGATTCAGTAGACGCTGGCCTACGAAAAATGTGTCCTTTCCTGTGTCAGACAGAGCACAAAGGGACAAATCCAGATGCCCTAAGGGTTCCAGGTACCAGGCTCAAGACTCATACAGGTCAAAGCAATGGGGCGCATCCACCTCCAAATCTGGAGGAGATAAAGCGCAAACCTACAGAAAGCAGTCCCAATGACTTCCCTCTGCCTACACCAAGCACTTATCTTTTGGCAGCACCCATAGGAAGAAAATTAGCACTTTTTGCTCAAAATTGGCAGTTAATAACCCAGGACAAGTGGGTACTGAACATCGTATCACAGGGATACAGATTCCATTTCCACCAATGACAAATGGTTGGCCAGACCTGCCAAAACAACAATAGGCAGAGGCACAGAAACAGGTTACGTCCCTCATGGATATGGGGGCCATTCAGACAGTTCGGCTTAATAAAACAGTGTTGCCTCATCTAGCAGTGGTTTGGGGTGCTTTGTTTGGTTGGCCATTCAGACAGTACCAGAACAGGAAAAAGGACAAGGTTTTTACTCAAGACTGTTCTTGGTACCCATAAAGGACAAGGCCTGGTGGCCAATACTGGATTTATCAATTTTGAACACATACCTGGACATTCCAAAATCCAAAATGCTCACTTTGCAACAGCTTCTGCCCATGCTGGGCATGAATGCTTGGCTGGTGACTTTAGACTTAAAAGAGGCATACCTGCATGTCCCAATAAGACGGTCGTGCAGAAGATACCTCAGATTCAAGGCATTACCAATTCTCTGCACTGCCCTTTGGCTTATCTACTGCGCCCAGGGTCTTTACAAAGTGCCTGGCACCAGTAATTGCATTTTGCAGACAAAGAAGTATTCAGATATATCCTTACTTGGACGACTGTCTCATTCAAGCAGAGAACAAGGACACTCTTCTACGACACCTGGCGTTTGTGAAGAGGCTTCTAGCATGCCTAGGGTACACAATAAACGAAAATAAATCACAACTGGTACCCTTTCAAAAGATAACATTCCTGGGTGCAAGCTTGCATATAACTGCCCAGATGGCTTACCTCACGCCAGACAAAGAAAGGCAACTGACTACTTACTTCAAACTGATGGCAACAAAAACCCAGTCTTCTGCAAGACAAATTCTGCAGGCTTCATGGCATCCTGCATCCTACTAATTCCATGTGCAAGACTGCATATGAGGAAACTTCAATGGTACCTAAAAAGTTTATGGAATCAACATTCACACAGCCTGGAAACAATGATTTCTCTCATCCCTTGCCTGCAACGGGAGTTTCTATGGTGGGCAAAGGCCTGTCACCAAAACATGGGACGGCCCTTTACTCTACCCCTGCCAGCCAGACCTTAACAACAGATGCATCAGATTATGCCTGGGGGGCCCACATGGCAGGAAGATGCATTCAGGGCATATGGGCACCAAATCAAATGCATCTACATATCAACCAGAAAGAGATGCTAGCTGTTCAAAATGCCCAAACAGCCTTCAAGGACTTACTTCATCCAGGACAACTACTGATAAAGACGGACAACACCACAGTCATGTGGTATATACACAAGCAAGGGGGCACACATTCATACCCCCTTTGCAGATTAGCCATGGCACTGTGGGACACAGCTTTGACCTACCAAATAAATCTTCAAGCTCAATTCCTGCCGGGAAAACATAACACTCTGGCAGACGATTTAAGCAGAAACCTTATGGATCCTCATGACTGGAAACTAAATCCACAAGTATTCAGCATGATAACAGAGAAATGGGGGAGCCCAGACATAGATCTATTTGCTTCTCCTCAAAGTTATCAATTGAAAAGATTCTGCACAAGGACTTATCACAGACAAGCATGGAAAGTGGACGCCGTATCCTTCAGTTGGAAAAACCTGTCAGTTTATGCCTTTCCTCCTCTGCATCTTCTACCCAAGGTCCTCCTAAAAGTCAGACAAGAGAAACCAAAGATGATTTTAATTGCCCTGGACTGGCCCCGTCAACACTGGTACCCAATCCTAAGGAACTTGTCTCAATACCCAGCTTGGACCTTGCCTCAAAGACCACAACTACTGTCCAGCAAAACAATCAGATCCTGCACAATCAACTACAGACTCTGAACCTGGCAGCATGGCTAATCATGTAATCATACGAATGACACCTCTCAGTAAAGCTGTAATGGATGTCATTTTGGAAGCCAGAAGGCCTAGTACTAAAAAATCTTATGCTGACAAATGGAAGAGATTGTGTGCTTGGAATCAAGCACAAGGAACTGATACAGCAGAACCACATATTCCTCAGATATTACAATACTTAACTGAGAAGCTTGACAAAGGCCTATCTTTCTCATCAATCAAAATCCATGCCTCTGCCATTTCGGCTCATTACAATACAGAGCCACCAATCTTTTCTCATCCTTTACTAAAGCAGCATCTTAGGGGAGCCAAAAACCTAAGGTCTCCTAGAAGATCACCATTACCTGCATGGGACCTCAATTATGTGTTGGAAAAGCTCACTCTGCCTCCATTTGAACCAGCCGCTACCGCTGATATAAAGTTCTTATCATGGAAGACAGCTCTGCTAATAGCAATTACTTCAGCAAGAAGAGTTTCAGAGCAATAGGCCCTCATGGCTGTAGAGCCTTTTATCATATTTTACCCATACAGGGTGTCTCTGAGGACAAATCCTACTTTTATGCCTAAGGTTGTTTCCAGTGTGGCTCTTAACCAAACAATTCACCTGCCAACTTTTTATCCAAATCTGCAGAACAAAGGGGAGAGAATTCTGCATTCCTTGGATGTACACAGACAGCTAAGATTCTACTTGAGCAGGACTAAAGCTCTAAGAAAAACTGAGCAATTACTAGTGTCATATGCTGCAGGATCAGAAGGAAAGGCCATCTCAAAGCAGACAGTTTCAAAGTGGATAAGCCACTGCATCCGTTTCTGCTACTTACACCATGGTAAACCTGTGCCCAAGGGCATTAGGTCTCATTCCACCAGAGCTGCAGCTACTTCGGCAGCCTTTCTCAGAGGAGTACCAACCAAAGACATTCTAGAAGCTGCTACTTGGAGTTCTGTTCACACCTTTACAAAGCATTACCATTTGCCTCTCTACTCTAAGTCCAGGGCAGGCTTTGCCACTGCAGTGCTGCAGGGTCTTATAGCCGCACCTAATGCTGTTTAGCTCCAGCCTTCCAACCATAGCTTTGGGATTCTACCCAAATGTAATGACTGCAACAGTGAAACACGAAGAACATAGTACAGTTGTGTACACTTACCATAAATGTAGATGTTCGAGTGTATTCACTGTTGCAGTCCAGGTTACTCACCCGCCATCCCCCTGTCATTCTACAGTTTATCTTTCCTTCTCTATCTTCTACAACCCCTGTGGTGTATTTGCTTGTAGATGAAGGAAAGTTTATATTGATGCATGTATACAGATATATATATATATATATATATATATATATATATATATATTTAATATTGCTACCTTTTTGGGCACCTGACATTGGGGTTAAGAAAAACGAAAGAAAATGGCGTCGGCTGCATGTTTTATACCCCTGACGACCTGACGTCATGGAAGAGAAGACAGCAACTGATGCAGGACCCAAGACTTTGGAATTCAGGCCGACTGAGGGCAATCTCCCAGCAGATTACCCAAATGTAATGACTGCAACAGTGAATGCACTCGAACATCTACATTTATGGTAAGTGTACACAACTGTACTGTCTGCTAGCAACATAGGGTTGAAGAAGAGTTTCTAATGCTGGTATTTTATGTGGCTCTGACCAGATTTTGTGAGCCATTGTTAGTTGAGTATATTTTAGGAGTTGGGGGAGCTCTAACCAGTTAAGTTGTTTCAGTGCGAGGCAGTGGTGCGATCTAGCTGGTGAATTTGTGGCATATCTTACAGTTTTATTGTAGCAGGATTCAAGTTGTTGTAATTCAATTTTCTTGAGATTAGTGAAGATGGGGGCTGCATACAATAATGTGGAAATTAAGTGTGTTTGTGCAATGGCTATTTTGGTATTTTAGGTAAAGTAGCGTTTATTCCTATATAGAGTACCAAGTTTGTTATGTACTCTTTTCACTGTCTGGGAAATGTGAATATCAAATTTAAGTTTGCAGTCTATTTCTACTCCTAAACGTTTAGTGTGTGGTGATGGGGTGATGGTATTATTAGTTGAGGTAATGAAGAAGGTGTTAGAGGGGGATGCAGCTTTATTAGGGAGGAAGACCATTAGTTTTTTTTTTTTTTTATCGTTTAAGATTAGGTTAGCGTTTGTAAACCAGGACTCAACTTCATGAAAGGCTTTTTGAGTTTGAGTCTGAAGCTCCAACTGACAGGGTGCAGAACTAATCACTGTGGAGTTGTCTGCATTTTGGATGAGAAATGCATGAGTGGTTGCTAGATGGAGGGTGTTAGTAAATATAGAGAATAGAAGTGGGCCTAACATAGAACCCTGAGGTACTCCAAGGGTGACTGGTAGTAGGGGAGAAAGAGTTTGCTGCCAGGAGACTGCTTGCTGCCATCCTATGAGGTAATCTTGGAACCATGCAAGTATGGGGTTTGAGAAATGTATTTCAGTGAGGGTATTAAGTAGGTTAGTATGTAAGACCATGTCAAAGGCTTTTGACAGATCTAGGAAGATAGAAGAGAAGTAATTATTATTAGTCCTGTGGAAGCTGACAGTGTTAGTGAAAGACGTTAGTGAGGTGGTTGTGCTGTGGTATGGTCTGAAACCACGTTGGGTATTAGTTAGAAGAGTGTTAGTGAGTAGGTAGTTGGTAACCTGTTTATTAAATACTCTTTCAAGTATTTTAGATAGAGGAGACAATATTGCAATTGGTCTATAGTTATTTAGTTCTGTTGATGGGCCACCTTTATGTAGGGGAATGATATAGGAGGTTTTCCAGATGGGGGGACCTGGTGTTCAGCTATGGCTCTATTAATTAGTAAAGAGACAGGATATGCTATACCTTCTGCTGTTAACTGTAAGTATTCAGCAGATAGGCCGTCTGCAGCCAGTCTGGTGAGTTTTAATTTTAAAGAGACAGGATATGCTATACCTTCTGCTGTTAACTGTAAGTATTCAGCAGGTAGGCCGCTTGCAGCCAGTCTGGTGTGTTTTAATTTCTTCAGTAGTTTTTTGATAGTATCAGTTGCTACTGGTTGTAGCGAGAGTAATGGTGAGGTATTATTTGTGGGGATGTAGGGTTTGGTTGTGGAGGGAGTTTGACTCTTGAATAGTTCTAGTATGGTTTCTGTAAAGTATTTGTTAAACTGGGTAGGAATATTGTCTGAGTTGTTAGTATGGGAGGGGGTGTTCCTGTTTTCCCTGGTAGAAAGATATTGTTTATAGTGGACCCAGAATCTGAGAAACAATCAGTGCGGATGTTCTCTGGTAAGAAAGTTAACAGGTTTGTAAAACAAAGTCCTGTTTGATACCAAGTAAACCCTCACGATTAGCTGGGAAGGGGAAATTATTAGTTAAGTTAGGTAATGTCTTTCTTTTTATAATAGTGGATAGTGGAAGAGCCTAAATCAGACTAGAAAACGGACGGTATGTATAACAGCTGCCGTCCTGTGTGAGGCGAGTAGCAACAGTATTTATAATAAACACCAGTTAGATTTATGCGCTTAGACAGTATAATTTAGGTACCTAATAGTGCTACAGCTCATATTGCATTTTACATTTAAATATACATTTATAGGGTATAACATATAGTTTTACTTTCCTGGCTGTTAATTCTGTCAGTTTTTAATTGTATCCCGACTTGGGTTTACAGTGTCCTGAAGTGCTTTGTTATCCCTACAGGTACGGGACTGTTCAGTAGGATGGCAGGGACTGTGTAACTACAAAATGATGAAGAAAGGAGTATAAATTAAGTAAAAAAGTACAAATTGAAGATCAAACACTTCAGTAATATACATATACCTCCAGCGCATTCACAGACCTAAAAATTCATTGGTACAAAGTATGTTATCATATGCTAGAAAAGGATATTAAGGTGAGAAAGAGCTGTCTAAGCATTAAAATTGCCTACCTTACCCAGGGTTTACTAGGAATATATTTTTGAACTGATCAAACTAAATGGTATCAGTTAAGCACATTAATGACAGAATGAGAGATGAAAAATGTGCCAAAGTGCCACCATACCTTATTTACAACCCAAAAAACTGCAATGCCAAAAATGTGCAATAAAAATCAAGTTGGATACCACTCACAAAATCACTAAAATGTTAAATAAATCAATTAAACGGCTTCAGATGCCTGTAACCTGTAAACTTTATGGGTACCAGTAACCCACCTCAGTCACTGGCAGTCAGCTCCATGGATCAGCAGAAGTCTTGGAATATGTATAACTACTGTTAAAGTGCTGATTCCCCCAAAGAAGGGATGTTTAAAGCCTGTTGAGGTTTTACCCTTTAGCTAACTTTCTCAAGGGCAAATGCATTTTGAGAGCAAACAATTTTTGCACTATGAAGTTTTAATCCAGTAATGCTTCTCTTTACATGCATTCACAAGCATACACACACATGCACACATGCACATAAACACGTGTAAACACACACACCACACAACTTGAGGACATACCTTCAGTTCAGTGAGGCATTTGTTGTGCAAATGGCTTTTGTGTGATTTCTTTGGATCATGGTTTGTTGAAATTGTGTAGACTTGTGTTGTGCAAGCTAATTGTGCTCTCCATTTTTTTCAACCTCTTCTCACTGTAATATGAATATGTTGATGATATACAAATGACTTTTTGTGTTTCTACACTTTTTCAAGTTACCCTTGTCAGTGTTCAAAAGTCGATGAAGTGTGACTTGTAGAATGAGTCAAAAGAATGGAGGGAAAGCCATTGTGAGGTTTGGAATGTTTATCCTTGAGAAAAGTGGCTAGCAGTGGCTAGCTTTAAGAGTGAGTAGCTTTCCTTTGAAACTATTGACTTCTGCTGAACAGCTCTGTGCAAAGCACAGGGTTTCCACATGTGCCCCTCTTGGACAGAGGCAATAGGTTTTGATTTTAGTGTTTGCTTGAACCACACACCCTTAGGAACACAGGTTGAACTTGGCTAGGCTTGTAAGGGCACTGGGTAGTAGCCTAGTAACCTCCTATGATACCAGAATATTATTGGGGCAGACTTTTTCCTCTGAAGGTTTCCTTTATCTTTCCTTGACTCATGTGTCATACCTTAATGTTCAAGGCACAACAACAACAACAAAAATGAGTAGCATTTCTAGGTTGTTTGCTTCTTTATGTATTCATCATTTATTTATTTTGTGTCTGTAAATGTAGCTGAAGAAAGAGTTGGTGTCATCTTAAAATATATGGTGCATAATGCTGAGAGCAAAGTGCTTCACTGGGGCTGACCTTTTTCATAAATGTGAGCAGTGCAAAAGTCGCTATCTGTACACACTGTATTCTAAGGGCAGAGGCAGTGCTCACAAGACAGAATTTGTCATGAGTAACGAGGCAACTATAGTGAGGTTCTTACTGTTAGTGAGTAGTAAATAGTGATGGGGAGAGCATAGCATAGCATAGCCCACTTCTGACAGTGCTGCTTTTTGCTTTGGTGCTGGTAAGCAGGACCACACAGCCAGTATGAGTCAACTGCACAAGCTGTTGCACCGTACTCTGATACCTATTTTACAATTCATAAATGCAGTATACTCATGAGTTCTTATTAATGCAGTCAGCACGCAGTGCTGAGTGAAAGTTAAGGTCAGTGCCTTTTCTATCTTATTAGAGGTTATCTATACAGATGTAGCCTATCTCATAGCCTGTGTTGGTGGCATAAAGGAATGAAACCCTGACTACAGCTCACATGACCTAAGTTTGATTAGTCATTTTTGACATAGAGGGATACAGTCCTGACTACAGCTCACATGACCTAAGTTTGAGTATTCATTGGTGGCGTAGAGGGATGAAACCTTGACTACAACTCACATGACCTAAAACTGATTAATTATTGGTGGCATAGAGAGATGAAGCCCTGATTACAGCTCACATGACCTAAGCTTGATTATTCATTGCTGGCTTAAAGGGATAAAACCTTGACTACAGCTCTGGGTGGTTCATGGCACAGAAGATGTTTGTCCTTGGGGAAAAAAAGAGTGCAGAAGTGGCAGATTATGCCTCAGCCTTGTGGAAGACAGGGCTGGAGGGGGCAGGCCAGCTGAGGAGGGATATTTGCCCAAGGGCTCAGAGCAGAGATGTTCTCAAGTGCATGCCTCATTGCCTGCCCAGCTATCTGAGGTTTCATCAGCGGGGGGGGGGACTTGGGAAAATCCTAACATGAATGCAGGAGGATGATGATCCTGACTCCTCTGGTCCACCACATGGTCATGGGGGGAGTCAGGCTGATGCAGCCACTTAGGCTTCTGTCATCCAGAGGGATGGGATCCACTCATTAAAGGGGTAACATCATGGTACCCTTATTGGGGTAGATCTATGAAGGGTAAGAAATGGGGCAAAGCCAGGAATCAAAATTACCAGTAAATAGGGCCCCCCCCCACAGAGGTAGATGTACTATCTCTCGTATATGAATGGTTGCTGTGGAACAGTGATGCCGTTGCTATATGATAATAGAGTGACGCTCCCCTTCTGTTTTGTGACACAACGCTTGTTCTTCCTGATATTGATGACACATAAGACTCTTATTAGATGTGCCGCATGTGAGAAAACTCATTGAGCTTTGCTGATCCATAGGCTGGTTGTAGCCTGCTCTTATTTCTCCAGAACCAGAAAGGCCACATAGCATATCAGCTGTATAATTAAAGGAACGTTAGGTACATGGAGTTTTCTTGTCTGATGATGACTTTTTATACTTCATGAGTCATTGTCCTGTAGCACTGGTAATAGGCTAATGTGTAGCAAAACAGCATCTGCTCCTGTAAGTTTAGAACTGCAGTCATCTTACCAGCATATGCAGTAGGACTGTTGAGCTAAAATGGGTTAAAGTACTGTACAGAAGTTAAAACTGCTGACTTGCTTGAAGATCAGATCTTCAGTGAACTTATGTCCCATGTGACACCCACCCATAGTTAAAGTAAGCATACCTTGTCCTATGGAAAGTTTGTAATCAGCCTTGGTACCACCTAATATGATTCAGTATGACATGTTATCTCTAGCCAGTAATCTCATATGATAGTTCATACCTGTGGCTGTGCTTCACATACAGCATACAAGTTGTCTTTTGCACAGAAGTGTTGCACTTTTCATTGCCTACATCTGTTTTATTCATTTTACTCTGATCTGCATGAACTTAATTCATACACTTAATGCTTGAATGAAATAAATAGAATAACATGAATTGAATAAAATAAAAATACAAATGGATTTAAAGAATAAAGAAAATGTAACTCCTTCATGTTAGAAAAAATAGACATGGGCTTGGAGCAATTAGCCTCCAGAAATCTGAGTAGATTTTTCTTTTAGATGATAAAACAGTGTAACCATGCATTTTAACCTAAGCAGCGTCCTTTATAATGTTACTTATAATAGACTCAGCATGTGAATGTTTCCTGCATTTTTTGAGAAAAAAAAAGTGTCATAATAGGCACAGATGATACCTTTTCAGCAGCCCTGACTTTTTATACCCCGTGCTGGGCAACAAAAGAGAAAGGTCATTTAAACATGTAATAGTTATCAAACATCTTTTTGTCATCCCATTCAAATGACAAAGCCACAGACTTTTTATTTGTACAGTAAACAGTATGGAAGGCTCATATTCAACCTTAGTTGGAGGAAAATTTGTAAATGTCATGATAGTTCTGAAAGTATAACATGCATTGGTGATGGTAAACACAACACCTGAACCCAGTGTATATGCAATTTTGAAATTGCAATGACCCCCCCCCCCCCCCCCCAGCATCATGGCATGGAAGAATGTGGCCTTGGCTACTGTTGATTAGCCAGTTGCCAGTGCCATATTTCTTCCTAAAGATGTGGAAACAAACTAGCTAGGTTCTGTGTATTTCACAAATGCCCATTCATTTTTCAAGTTGTCCAAGTTCTAGGGTGAGAAAATGGTCTAGGATGTAATATTTTCAGGCTCAACAGTTTTACAACCTTGTATGTATTCTTACCTACAGAATGGCTGGTGATGGCAGCTGTCTCTCAAGGAGATGTTTATGCATTCCAACAGTGGTAAAGAAAATGAGAGCACGGCATTTATTACAGGACATATCCGCGCTATGGTGTGAATGTCACTTACTTACCCATACTCCCATTCCTTTAGTTACCTCTGCCGATTCTGACAAGAACAGGTTTCCGTGGTTATCCTGTAGAACTGGCATATGGTTTTAAAATATGAATTATCTAATAGTATGTTATATTTGTAAATACATAAGTGGTTTCTGTATTGACTACAAAATTATTTATGGTGGCTTCTGTACTGTTCACTTGCTGGATGCTGTCCGTGATTGTAGCTTCTTTCTTTGCCATGGACATCAGTGTGCTTTCACTGATTGGGCTATTGGAATCTGATCGGTTTAGCTATTAGTTTACTATCACTGATTAGTTTAAGCCATGTCAAGCTGTGCTTCATCTAAACAAATCATTTCTTATTCATATTGCTTGTTGGTAATATAGCATTACCACTTTCCATCTAAACACAGGATGGTTTGATCTGATGAATGTCCACTTTTAAGGAAGCATGTGGCATTACATTCTTAAGAAAGAACTTCTGATATTCCAGAAACCATTAATGCTGCAGCTTTATGCCATATCATTTTTATGATCAGTACACCTCTTAATGCCATACCATACACAATGTTGCAACTTCCCACAAGAATTACCTCATTTTTAAACTGCACATTCCATTATAGGATTTCCCCAAACTGTAATTTGGGTGGTAATATTTGCCACTCTTGGTAGTACTTTAGAAACTCTACAATAACAATATGCAGGATAGATACTCTTTTTTGTTTGATTGCTGCTAAGGCTGATTAAGGCAGAGTACACAGTCTGTTCAAAATAAAAATAAACACATACTTTTTTAGCAGTCTAGTGGAACTTTTTTACAAGATAGATCCGTAACACTTGTTAAAGATGAAATACCCCTATTTAATTTTCTACCATTGGGAAGCAGTTCACTTTTCTTTTAGCTTGGCCCTATCTGACTAGAATTAAAAATAAACCATTTTTCATGCCACAGTGACTATCCACAGTGGCCTCTGTGAAGATATGTGAAGGCTGCCAGTCTAGCTAGATAGAATTTTGTAGATAATTCTGTCATTTGTAAATATTAATGTAAGCCACATGCTTGTTCTCTTAAATGCAAGAAAATTATGGTAAATGTTGAACTTCAAAATATGTAACCACATTGCACTCTGCTGAAGGAAAGCTGATAAGTCAAACATTGTATAATTGTTTGATCTCAAAACTTGAAGCCAAGATGTCTGGATGAAGGAATTCTTGCTGTTGTTTTGAGACCAGAGTTAATTGCTAGAATTTGCATGTATAGTGTGTTTTATTGCTGTAGCTTCTTGACCAGGTGCAAGATCAAAAGGGCTGCTAAACTCTGAGTTTATATTAGCCTGGGAACCAGAGAAAAAAATTATGTAAACTGAAATGAGTCAGTAGTACTGTGCTATCAATATAAGGACAGAGAGACTCAGAGCATTTTGCGTTTGTCTTGAGAACATCCAACTCACCAGCACTCTGCCTGTGCCCTGTATGTAAGTAGTATCTTAGACTTTAGTGTCTCTCTTAGAAATAGCTTGGAAATAGGAAGATTAGACTAGTTGTTTTCTATATTGATGTCAGAACTATTCTACTGTATTATTTTAACAATTTTCCTGTGATCTCTGAATTCTTGACTAGCACTGTGTAGTAAGAAGCATTGTCTTGTGATTGTATTATTTATTATTAAATATTTTTAAACCTTTCAACTATGGCTGTTTTGTGTAGAGATAATTTAATCTCTAGAGTATATTACATGTATATAGTGATACTGGCCAAGCCACTCCAGTTAGCCTTAAAAAGTTCTGGTCACACTTACTAATTGGATAATAATATTACACAGTAATAATTGGACACCCTTTGATAAGGGCCTTATTAGTAGCTGGTATTAGTGATTGGTGGCAAGTAGTACTACCATATAGTCCGGGCAGAAGGGGCATAGCTGGAGAACCTGTGCCAGCCTTCCCCAGGAGTGTCTTTCTGTTTATATATAACTCATATCTCAAAGTGTGTGTGTGTCAGCTACTTGGGCAGGGACACAAAGCACTGATTGAACAGAGAGGGTGCTGGAGGTTTTAGCTTGACCACTAGTCTGAGATCTGGACCATATAGCTGTGCCAGTGGGGAGTCTTATTGGGGATCTGGAGAGAAAGGGAGAAACCAGCCCCATACTGACTGTGATCTCTGTATGCTCTTAAGGGAAATTGTACTTTACTGTGTGTGTATTTGATATTCTTCCCAGTGTGGATGCCCTTCACTGGTGTTAGTGGTGAGGATTGAGGTGCCTTGATTACTGGGCCACTGCACGGGCATCACATATTAATTGTTTGGCAGTGGTGGGATATCCACACCACATATTAATTGGTTGGCAACTGGCTTGTAGTGGTGTGGATAGTGAATTCCTGTAGCTTGTGTACAGTGATCACTGAAGGTGTTTCTGTACTCTAAATCAGCCACGCAGTGAATATTCAGAGTTCAGATCACAATTGTTTTATTTCTTTTGTTAGCTTAGTTAGTCAGGGAGATCAGGCAAGCATGTATGCAGAGGAGTATGGCAAGCTGTCAAAGAGCCAGTTGGCTGAGATCTGCCAGGCTAAGGGACTGGTGCATGGAAACCTGACTAAGGCAGACATGATTGCAGCTTTGGTCACAGCTGTATCAGAAAACAGCAATCAGGAGGGCATTCAGGCTGTCCGTGGACATGTACAACACTCAGAAAATGGACAGCTCAACCTTTCTGTAGAGGACTTAAAAATCCATCTGGAGCTAAAGAGATTTGAGTTGGAGGCCAGATGTTTGGAAACAGAAGCAGCAGAGAGAGACTGAGACGTCTACAGGCTGTGCAGAATGGGAAACTGCTATGCCTGGAAGCTGAGGAGAAGGAAAGGCAGAGGCAGCATGAAAAGGAGATGCTGACTCTTCGCCAGAGTCATGGAGGTAATGGGAAAGGGAGTAACCAGACCCCAGAAGCACAAAAGGTCAGTACATTTCTTCCGCAGTTTACAGAGGGGGACAATTTTGATAGTTTCATTCATATGTTTGTTTGTAAACAGTATGAGTATGATGTTGACCAAAGGCTTTGGGTACAGTTCCTGACTCCCTTTCTCCATGGTAAAGCTGTAACTGTGCTGTCTAAATTAACTGATCGTGAATGTTTTGATTATACTGCTGTTAAGAATTGTTTGTTAGAATTGTTTAAGTTAACACCTGAAACTTATAGGAAAAAGTTTCATGAGCATACACACAAGGCAGATAAAAGTGTGTGTGAATATGGAACTGAGCACTTATTTTTATAGATGGGTGAGTGGATGTCAGGTCACCACTTTTAAAGGGCTGGCAGACCTTTTGGTGAGGGAACAAGCCCTTAGCACTTTGCCTGAGGACATGAGGATATTGTTAGTTGTTAGTTGATAGACAGTTTGCTACTTTAGAGGAGTTGGGGAAGAAGAGAGACCTATATCTAGCAAGCAGGGCACCCCTGCACAGGAAAGAGACCCCCAGTACTGCTCATGGTCTAAAGGAACCCATGGTGGGCAGCCCAAACTGCCACAACAGAATCTGCCAGTAGCAGGGAAAGCCACGAATCCAGGTACATGTCCAGGACCTAGGGTTAAATTTTGAATGCAACCCATGAGGCCATGTGGATACAGATGTCCACGGAGGCAAGGTGGGGAACAAAAGGTGAGAGAGCCAGTAAGTGGGAAAGACAAAATGCCAATAGTAGGTTGTCTTGAGACAACAGGGGTACCAAACTACCATCCTGCAGATGTCCTTATAGGGAAGGATTTTGATGAGGCAGTACCATGTATTTATGTATTTACACGCAGTCAGGCTTTGAGACAAGCATGTGGGTCTGATAGCCTGGGGGAGACGCAAACAGACCACATACTTGCAGCCAGGACTGGTGAGGTGGTTACTTCAGGGAGGGAGCTACTCTGTAGCAGTGACTGAAGGTGAGCCACAGCTGCTTGTGGGTACTGATGTTCCCTTGGACAGAGTGACTGCAAAGGTAGAGGTGAGTAGTTGTACCCAGGCTGACAGTGAGGCACTGCTGTCAGAGGATGCCAGACTTCCTGTGGAAGGGGAGCTGGGAAGGGTTACAAAGAGAGAGTTGAGACAGGTTCAGCTCTCAGACCCTACATTACAAGGCCTGAGGTAGGTAGCTAGTGAGGCACTTGATTCTCAAGGAATCTGTATACTGGGGCAAAAGGTTACTTGTATAGAGAGTGGACCCCTGAGGAAGGGCTAGAAGGTGAGAGGATACAGCAGTTGGTAGTGCCTAGAGCCTACCGTCTGTAGCTTCCAGCCATAGCCCATGATATTCCCTTTGCAGGTTATATGGGCATTAAACGTACAAAGAGACGTAATATGCAGAATGTTTATTGGCCCAGAATTTTCAGAGATGTAACAAGGTACTGCAGGACCTGTAAGCAATGCCAAGAGGTAGACAAGGCAGGAGACAAGGTGAGAGCTCCTTTGATGCCTTTGCCTGTGATTGAGGACCCATTTCAGAGGGTAGCTATGGATATTGTGGGGCCTCTGAGTACCCTAAGTTCCACAGGGAAAAAGTATATCCTAGTGGTAGTAGACTATGCTACAAGATACCCTGAGGCAGTGGCTTTGTCCTCCATTGAGGCAGAAAAGGTGGCAAATGCTTTGCTAGAGATTTTCAGCAGGGTAGGTTTCCCAAAAGAAATACTGACTGACAGAGGTGCCAATTTCATGTCAGATTTGCTGGCTTGTCTGTGGAAGTACTGCGGGGTGAAGCACCTGAAGACCACCCCCTACCATCCCCAGACTAATGGTCTTGTTGAGAGGTTAAACTCTACAATCAAGTCCATGCTACAGGCATTTACAGACCAGTTTAAGAGGGAGTGGGACAAATATTTTCCCCATCTGTTTTTTGCTTACAGGGAGGTTCCCCAGGAATCCACGGGTTTTTCACCCTTTGAGTTGCTGTATGGGCATATGGTAAAAGGACCTCTAGATTTAATTTGTGATGAGTGGGAAGGTGAGTATGAATCTCACAAGGAGTCTGTTGTGGCATATGTCCTAAACCTCAGGACAAGGGTCAGGGAACTCATGGGCTTGGCTCAGGAGAACCTGGCAGAAGCTCAGCAACAGAAAAAGGTATGGTATGACAGGAATGCTTGAGGTAGAGCATATGCTGTAAAGCAGCAGGTAAAGGTTCTCATTCTGGTAAGAAAGGTAAGTGATGTAGGATGTTTTAACTACATAGTAGAACTGCTGTCAGCCTTTGTGACTCATTTTGGCTTGTATGAGTTCACAAAGATGCTCTTTGGGATGAAAAATGCCCCAACATCTTTCCAGAGGCTGGTAGATCATATCCTAGCAGGAGCAGGAAGGTTTGCCCTTGCTTACCTAGATGATATTGCCATCTACAGCCATTCCTGGCAAGAGCACCTTCAGCATGTCGGGGACGTGCTGGGCAGACTACAAAGGGCAGGATTGACCATTAAGCCCAGCAAATGTCAGGTGGGTATTGCAGAGATCTCCTACCTGGGACATAGAGTGGGGAGTGGTAAGATCAGGCCAGAACCTACCAAAGTAGAAGCCATTCTGGCATGGCTTGCACCTGTTACCAAAAAGCAGTTGAGGGCATTCTTAGAGACAGCAGGGTACTACAGAAAGTTTGTCCCCAGTTACAGTACTATAGCCGCTCCCCTCACAGACTTGACAAGGAAAATCAGGCCAGATAAGGTAGTGTGGACCCCAGCATGTGAGCAGGCATTCCAGAAGCTTAAAGACACTTTGGAAGGACCCCCTGTGTTAGCCAGTCCAGATCACAGCAAAGAATTTGTTGTGCAGGTGGATGCTTTGAACCATGGGGTGGGGGCTGTACTCAGCCAGATTTCTTCAGAGGGAGAAGAGCACACAGTGGTTTATCTCAGTCTTAGACTCCAACCTAGGGAGGATGCTATGCAGCTGTAGAAAAGGAATGTCTAGCCATAGTGTGGGCACTGCAGAAACTTCAGCCTTACCTGTATGGAAGAAAATTCACTGTAGTTACAGACCACAATCTCCTAACATGGTTACACAGAGCCAGACAGCAAAGTGCCAAGTTGCTAAGATGGAGCCTAGGGTTGCAAGCATATGATATGTCAGTGCAGCACCACAGTGGGAGTAGCAATGCCAACACAGATGGGCTCTGAAGACAGGGAATGGGGTAAGGTGCACTCAGATCTGACTCTCTCAAGCAACGTTTCTCAAGGGTCACTTAAAACACTTTCTTGAGTTCTCCGGGGGGGGGGGGGGGATATGTGAAGATATGCGAAGGCTGCCAGCCTAGCTAAGTAGAATTTTGTAGATAAGTCTGTCATTTGTAAATATTAATGTAAGCCACATGCTTGTTCTCTTAAATGCAAGAAAATTATGGTAAATGTTAAAAATGTAACCACATTGCACTCTGCTGGAGGAAAGCTGATAAGTCAAGGATTGTATAATTGTTTGATCTCAAAACTCAGAGCCGAGATGTCTGGATGAAGGAATACTTGCTATTGTTTTGAGACCAGAGTTAATTGCTAGAATTTGCATGTGTAGTGTGTTTTATTGCTGTAGCTTCCTGACCAGGTGCAAGGTAAAAAGGGCTGCTAAACTCTGAGTTTGTTAGTCTGGGAACCAGAGAAAAAATTATGTAAACTGAAATGAGTCAGTAGTACTGTGCTATAAATTTAAGGACAGAGAGACTCAAAGCATTTTGCATTTGTCTTGAGAACATCCAACTCACCAGCACTCTGCCTGTGCTCTGCATGTAAGTAGGATCTTAGACTTTAGTGTCTCTCTTAGAAATAGCTAGGAAATAGGAAGGTTAGACTAGTTATTTTCTGTACTGATATCAGAACTATTCTACTGTATTATTTTATGCATTTTCCTGTGATCTCTGAAGTCTTGATTAGCACTGTGTAGTATGAAGTATTGTCTTGCATTTTTATTATTTATTGTTAAATATTTTTTAAAGCTTTCAACTGTGGCTGTTTTGTGTAGAGATAATTTAAACTCTACAGTACATTGCATGTATATAGTGATACTGGCCACGCCACTCCAACAAGCCTTAAAAAGTTCTGGTCACACTTACTAATTGGATAATAATATTGCACAGTAATAATTGGACACCCTTTGATAAGGGCCTTATTAGTAGCTGATATTAGTGGTTGGTGGCAAGTAGTACTACTGTATATTCTGGGCAGAAGGGGCATAGCTGGAGAACCTGTGACAGCCTTTCCCCAGGAGTGTCTGTGTGTTTGTGTATAACTCATATCTCAAAGTGTGTGTGTGTCAGCTACTTGGGCAGGGACATGAAGCACTGGTTGGACAGAGGGGGTGCTGGAGGTTTTAACTTAACTACTAGGCTGAGATCTGGACCCTATAGCTGTGCCAGTGGGGAGTCTTATTGGGGATCCGGAGAGAAAGGGAGAAACCAGCCCCAGACTGATTGTGATCTCTGTATGCTCTTAAGGGAAATTGTACTTTATTGTGTGTGCTTTTGATATTCTTCCCAATGTGGATGCCCCTCACTGGTGTTAGTGGTGAGGACTGAGGCTCGCTGGGCCAGTGCATGAGCATCACAGCCTCTTTCCTGGTAGTGATTCCAAGACATAACTTTTTCTATTCTGCAGTATTTTCTTTTTTTTTAACATTTTACTGTTTTTTTGGATTAGACATGTGGAAGGGATCACGGGGGACATTTTCACTAGAAGTTGATAAAAATCAGTCAAAAGGCATTAACATCAATAGTTTTCAATAAGAGAGGCATATTAATAATTAAAGAACCCAGCCACTGGGTATGCACAAGCCAGTGCATTTTTTCTTGCCGTTCCCAAGCCCGGATAAATGGGGAGGGTTGCGTCAGGAAGGGCATCTGGCGTAAAACATCTGCCAAATGAGATATGCAGAAACCAATACAGATTTACATACCGGATTGGTTGAGGCCCGGGTTAACAATGACTGCCACCAGTACTGTTAGTCGACAGGGTGCTGGTGGAAATTGGGCTAGTGTTGGCCTAAGGAGGAGAAGGAGAAGAAGAGGGGGAAGGCATACCCGAAGGCAGGAAGAGAGGGGAAAGTTTAGGAGTGTGGTAGTGAGGGTAGGAACTTTGAATGTTGGCAGCATGACTGGTATAGGGAGAGAGCTAGCTGATATGATGGACAGAAGGAAGGTTGATATATTGTGTGTACAAGAGACTAGGTGGAAGGGAAGTAAGGCCAGGTGTATTGGAGGTGGGTTCAAATTGTTCTATCATGGTGTGGATGGGAGGAGAAATGGGGCAGGGGTTATCCTGAAGGAACGGTATACCAAGAGTGTATTGGAGGTGAAAAGAGTGTCGGATAGAGTGATGTTTATGAAGCTGGAAATTGATGGTGCAATGATGAATGTTGTTAGTGCATATGCTCCGCAAGTTGGGTGTGCGATGGATGAGAAAGAAAAATTTTGGAGTGAGTTGGGTGAAGTGGTGTTGACTGTACCCAAGGGTGAGAAAGTGGTGATCGGAGCAGATTTCAATGGGCATGTTGATGAAGGGAACAGAGGGGGATGAGGAAGTGATGGGTAGGTATGGTGTTAAGGAAAGGAATGCAGAAGGTCAGATGGTAGTGGATTTTGCAAAAAGGATGGACATGGCTGTGGTGAATACATATTTTAACAAGAGGGAGGAGCATAGGGTGACATACAAGAGTGGAGGGAGATGCACACAGGTGGATTATATCCTATGCAGGAGGGCCAGTTTGAAGGATATCGGAGACTGTAAAGTGATGATGGGGGAAAGTGTAGTTAGGCAGCATAGAATGGTGGTCTGTAGAATGACATTGGTGATTAAGAGGAGGAGGAGGAGTGTGAGGGCAGCACCAAGGATCAAATGGTGGAAACTGAAAAAGGGTGATTGTGAGGTTGAATTCAGGGAAGAGTTAAGATAGGCACTGGGTGACAGTGAAGTGTTACCGAATAGCTAGGTAACTACAGCAGAGCTAGTAGGGGAGACTGCTAGAAAGGTGCTTGGTGTGACATCTGGATAGAGGACGGTCGACAAGGAGACATGGTGGTGGAATGAGGAAGTACAGGAGAGTATATGGAGAAAGAGGTTGGCGAAGAAGAAGTGGGATTGTCAGAGAGATGAAGAAAGTAGACAGGAGTATAAGGAGATGAGGTGCATGGTAAAGAGAGAGGTGGCAAAGGCTAAGGATAAGGCATATAGAGAATTGTATGAAAGGTTGGACACTAAGGAGGGAGAAAAGGACCTGTACCAATTGGCTAGACAGAGGGACCGAGCTAGGAAAGATGTGCAGCAGGTAAGGGTAATAAAAGATAATGAGGGAAACGTTCTCACTAGCGAGGAGAATGTGTTGAACAGATGGAAGGAGTACTTTGAGGGGCTGATGAATGAAAGGAATGAGAGAGAGAAAAGGCTGGATGATGTGGTGTTAGTAAATCAGGAAGTGCAATGGATTAGCAAGGCGGAAGTAAGGATAGCTATGAAGAGGATGAAGAATGGAAAGGCTATTGGCCCAGATGACATACCTGTGGAAGCTTGGAGGTGTTTAGGAGAAATGACAGTGAATTTTTAACCAGATTGTTTAATGAAATCTTGGAAAGTGAGAGGATGCCGGAGGAGTGGAGAAAAAGTATTTTGGTACTGATTTGTAAGAATAAGGGTGATGCGCAGAGCTGTAGTAACTACAGAGGAATAAAACTGATCAGTCACAGCATGAAATTATAGGAAAGAGTAGTGGAAGCTAGGTTAAGAAGGGAGATGATGATTAGTGATCAGCAGTATGGTTTCATGCCAGGAAAGAGCACTACAGATGTGATGTTTGCTCTGCGAGTGTTGATGGAGAAGTACAGAAAAGGTCAGAAGGAGTTGCATTGTGTCTTTGTGGACTTAGAGAAAACATATGACAGTATGACAGGGTGCCTAGAGAGGAGTTGTGGTATTGTATGAGGAAGTTGGGAGTGGCAGAGAAGCATGTAAGAGTGGTACAGAATATGTACAAGGATAGTGTGACAGCGGTGAGATCTGCAGTGGGAGTGACAGATGCATTTAAGTTGGAGGTGGGATTACATCAAGGATAGGCTCTGAGCCCTTTCTTAATTGTACTGGTGATGGACAGGTTGACAGACGAGATCAGACAGGAGTCCCCGTGGACTATGATGTTTGCAGATGACATTGTGATATGTAGTGAGAGTAGGGAATGGGTTGAGGAGACCCTGGAGAGGTGGAGATATGCTCTAGAGAGGAGAGGAATGAAGGTCAGCCGGACTAAGACGGAATATATGTGTGTGAATGAAAGGGAGGATAGAGGAATTAGAGCTGGCGAAGGTGGTTGAATTTATATACTTGAGATCAACAGTTCAGAGTAATGGCGAGTGTGGAAGAGAGGTGAAGAAGAGAGTACAGGCAGGGTGTAGTGGGTGGAGTAGAGTGTCAGGAGTGATTTGTGACAGATGAGTACCAGTAAGAGTGAAAGGGAAGGTCTTCAAAGGGGTAGTGAGACCAGCTATGTTATATGGGTTGGAGACAGTGGCACTGACAAAAAGGCAGGAGTCAGAGCTGGATGTGGCAGAGTTAAAGATGTTAAGATTTGCACTGGATGTGACGAGGGGTAGACAGGATTAGGAATAAGTATATTAGAGGGTCAGCCCAGGTTGGACAGTTTGGAGAAAAAGCCAGAGAGGCGAGATTGTGTTGGTTTGGACATGTGCTAAGAAGGGATGCTGAGTATTTTGGGAAAAGGATGCTAAGGATGAAGCTGCCAGGTAAGAGGAAAAGAGGAAGGCTTAAGATAAGGTTTATGGATGTGGTTAGAGAGGACATGCAGGTGGTTGGTGTGACAGAGCAAGATGCAGAGGACAGGAAGAAATGGAAACAGGTGATCTGCTGTGGCGACCCCTAACCAGGAAAAGCCGAAAGAAGAAGATTAATATATAATTAAAGCAGGAAGGCAAATTCCAAAATAAAGTAACAGCAGCAATCTGCAGACAGATGATGATGGGAATGGATATCTGCCAACTGTATATTAAACTATTAGTAATCATAGTACATCAGCTTTAAAGTGTACCTTTCATGTAGTTCCCTCATAAGACTCATTTCTGATAAGTTGCTGGTTAAGGTCTCTGGGAATTGATGACTTGCAGTCTAGATGCAAAGTCGAAGGCTGTGGGTGAAAACTGAATGCTGCTTGTTACACTATTCCTTGCCAAAAGGCCATGTATCCTTGTAGCTTTGGAAGATTCATTGTATGAGTACATGCACTGTTGGGGTTGACAGAGAACTCATAGGAGACAAAGGTCCTGAACAAAGTACAGATCTAAGTCCCTGTTATGAAAAAGGATGGTGGTCAGAGTTAAGGAATTTATTAGTAAATATTCCATTTAGTAAGAAGTGATCTGTGCTTGGTACATAGCCATCTGATTTGGGGAGTCATTTAGGTGTTACCTCACGAATAACTTGAACCTTCCAGATGTGTTCATAGTAGGATTTAGCTGTGGGCTTAGTACTAAAGATGAGCAGGGCATTGTGGTATAAGCACTCCATTACCAAATGGGAGACCAGTTTCCATGCTAAGAAAGATGGGTGTTTTATAGTAGGACCTGAGGAAGAGCTTAATGTGTGCTCTGAATAAACAAGTGGAGAATGAGAGGGTGGAGCACATGCATGCAAACATATTTAATATATTTTTCGTACTCCAGTGTTTCCTTCAGGTGAATTAGCAAGCCATTTAGAAGGCACCTCCTTAAGTAGTTTAGTAGTAACAAAAGCCATGGTGTAAGTTTTATTAATATTTATTTATATTTCCATGTACTTACTTATTTATTTTTGCTTTGTTAACCAGGTAAGTGAACTGGCCCAAAGACTCTTTTCATTTTTTTTCTGTTTTTGAGAACCAGTCAGGATCCTTGAGAAGGACATGCTTTGGACAGCACATGAGCATAACCAGCAATTGTCTCCTAAGAAACTTTCCCCACAGAGTACTGTGTAGATTGCAAATAAGCCATTAATGAGTACTGTGAATGTTATGCAACAGTGGATGGATCCCTGCTGGTTAAAAGCTTAGACAGTGCCTTGTTGACTTGTACCTTTTATGGTCTAGAGCTCAAGTAATTGGTACAGCATTTGACAGCATTGTGATCAAGACCATATACTTCCAGTTCCACATGAACCAAAAACAATTCCGTTAAGGATCAAGGAGTCTATTAAAAAAGTTGTTATTATTAAGGGTGACTAGACCTGTGGTGTTGCTTTAGCCATTTAAAAAGCTGCACTGCTGATCCCATAGAAGCCCCTGGGTGGGTACATGTGTCTTCAGCTGAATAGAGGTGGGGTGAATCAGTACTCTAGTGCAGGAAATTCATGGTGGTCTGTAGTGATGTGGCAAAATGAGTGGCCCAAGTCTCACAGGGGTATGATAAGTGATACCTTCTGTAGCACTGGAGGAAATCAGTCTGTAAGATAAGTAACGTAATTATGTTTAAGAAGCACAACAAAAAGCTGCGGTGGTATAGCAGTAGCATTGTTGCCTCACAGCAAGAGGTTCACCTGTTCAATTCTCGGCTGGAATGCCTTCTGTGTGGAGTCTGCATGTCATCCCCACGGTCGAGTGGCCTACAAAAGACATCAGTGAATGGGCGTGCCTTTGCTGAAGCTTTGGCGCCGGGCTGGCAACTCGGCACCATAAAAATCTACTGCCAATCATTAGCGGACCGGAGTTCTGCTGTGGCAACCCCTAACCGGGAAAAGCCGAAAAGACAAACAACAACAAGAAAGGTGTTACAGGCCATCAGGCATTATTACATCTACCATGGTTAAGAACCACCTGCAGCTGCATCAAGTTCTCTTACAGCAGGAACAAGGCGAAGAGCAAATACTGTATCAACACCAAATAGCTCTGTGGTAGAATAAAGGCAAGAAATCATCTCTTGATGGGGAGTGTTGTTTGAATTGTAGTTATAAGGACTTCACTAAGGCATTTGCTGATGTCTTAGGGATTAAGTAGCATTGCTGGGTGTGGTGAGAGCTTTGAACCAAATTGCAAGGCTGTTCTTTCCAAATCTCCAAATGTTTGTTTAGGTAGCTGAGTTGTGCTACATTGTTCATTTTTAGCAGCCATTCCTTAGTATATAGTGGCTGAATGAGCTATCACTATTCATACTAAGTTTGGATTTTTTTCTTCACTGCCATCACACTGGAGTTGACCTTTGTGTGGTTTGAAAAGTAAATCTTCTAGTATTGTTCAAAATGGATGGACAGTTATATTTGTCCTTATTTTCAGTGGTATAATATAGAAGATTATGATCGGGTCACTGATCATAACTTGCTTATTTTGTGTTTGACACATGGATGCCAAGAAATTCGACTCAACAGTGAAGCTCAGGAGGAGAATCTTGCCATCCATGTCAAGAACACATAGTTACAGGTTACGATCAGAGACCTGATCATAATTCTTTTTAGTGCATGGAGCTTTATTTGCACCATGTACTTCTAGTTACAGGAAAGTAGAAAAACATGTTAAAGTATTTTACCAGCTTTTAAAGTCATAAAGCACTCATCATGTGCTGTCAGAAAGGCAATGTAACACAGTCCCTTATGTTTCACTCACCCTGTCAGATGTCCAGATTTTTGCCTCATATGTTTAGACTGTTCCTCATAAAATATTTGGTTTTCAGACAAATTACTGAGAGAGTCACTAAATAATGACATGCATCATTCTTCATGTCCTTCAGAAAATGCAGGGAACACACATCCTGTTATTCTAGCTAGTTTTTTAAGTTTATGAGAGGAAGTGAGGGACACGTTAACTGTACAGGTAGCGGACAGAAACAGATCTGCTTTTCATTCTGATGCTGTGTTTTGCTGGTCAGGACTGGTAGACTTGAATGCCTAGAGTGAGACCCAAACATAACAACTTAAGCAGGGGCTGCTTAATATTTGTTACAATCGGGTCTCATGCTATAGTAGCGCTTAACTGATTTGTCCTTTTCCAAGTACTGGAGCATAATCAACACCCTCCATGCACTACATTTCTGTTGAGCCCAACTCATGAACAACATTAGGTTAATCCCTTCTCTTGTCCTTGTCATGTAGTGACAGTTCCACTTATCTGGACAATAAGCCACCATCATTTGAACTTATCTTCTCAGCAGTCAGAGCAGGTTACTAACTTGCCCTATTCTACCTCAGTAGGACAAACCGCAGCCTTTGTCAGATGTTGTAGCAATCCATAGTGGCTACAGTTTCCCTTTTTAATGTATGTAATCTGATACAGACTAGTTCGTGACTGGCAGGTTCAGAGGGAGAGTGCTCCGGTCATAGGTGTAGGCCCTCATCGAGAACCACAGGCAGATGGAATACTGTCTAACATGGTGACAGTGCAGTGTAACCATCAACACATTAAGTATCATCTGTTTTGTGAAAGTTTCATTATTTAATGCAGTCACTGCAGCAAGGGAAGTTGCAACACCATGAAACACCAGAAGTATATTTACTTAAATTCTTATAGGGAATTGGTTCTCATTGATAGACCACTGCACCATGGAAAAGAGGCAAGACACAAGCATTTTAATTCTTACAGGGATCACAACTTCACTAGCTTGCACTGTGTGCTGCTGACATGTGGTACACTGAACTGTTATTTCCAGCAGTGATTGGCTCTTTGAGCTAGTACAGTAGTTTGCCATATGTTGCTAGGAAACTGAGTTCACATAGGGATTTGTGGCCGTGATTTTACAGTATGCCTATCTGGCTGATTTACATGTTTAAACGAAATGTCTCTCAAGGGGATTGTAGTACGTACTAGTATATGACACAGTTCCTCTTGGATAAGTTTCAGTTTTGCATCAAGAGGCACTGTGTCTCTCCTAGCTTCCCTGTGTGGTGCACATAGGATTCAGTGTCCAGACAGATGGTGTTGTCACATCAGGGTGCATTTTATTCATGCACAATAACATTTTCTTCATACACATAGATGGCACTGATTACAGAGTTCTTAGTGCTGTCCAATTTAAAATGTTTCATAGCCATGTTTAAAGGCACTTCATAGAAAATGAATGTACAATTTACAGTATCCTGTGTACTGCAGTATGTCTGGGGAAAACAGCATTGAACTTTGGCAGTTTTTCTGCCAACCTATTTTTTAGAAAAAAATACTTCTGTCCCAATAAATATGCATTGTGTCAGCAGTGGCGTACAGTTTGGCATCACAAGCCCCTGGAGATATTGTAGCTGCATACAGGTCAGGGGTTGTAATTATGCAGTACAACACATTACAGAGCCAAAACTCTGGGCTTCTAATATGTATGCCTGTCAACCACAAGGCTGGTTATAGGCATTGTGCCAGGTAAGATTCTCATGGGTGAAGGAATAATAGATTTGCAAACGTCATCATTAAATTGTTTATGATGAGCTGTAGCAAGCAGCGACAACATGCAGGCCTGCCTATGTTTAGGCTTTGTTAAGAGACAGTCTATGCAATGCATGGCTGCATTTACATCACGATTAGGAATTTAGCCTTTTAACACAGACATCCTTTTTTATATATTTTTCTACGTTCCAGTTCTGTCATAGTCAAAAGGACATGAAGATAAAGAGAGTCCTTGTCTTTGTTTCTTCACATTTTGTCCACTTTTCCTTCTTCCAACATAGGCATAGTGAATGAGTACAGATCAGAGGACACAAAGCTAGATCTACTTTTTCATAAGATTTGTGGCAAATCAGTTACAAACCACCATGTTGAGATCTATTTTTTAACTGAGTACTCTTGGAATTCAGGTTAGCTATTCAGCTGTGGCTTGGGACAGGCTATAGCATAACACTGAATGATTTTGTAATTCCTGAGCTATGGCTGAAGTGGGCCTCTTGTGGGTCAGCTGATATGTTGTTCCTCAGAGAGTCCTTAAGAAATAAGATGTTTTGAGCAGTATTTTCATGAAATCTGGATGTTTTGGTTTAGAGAAAGTAGAGGGATAGGGTCATAGCTCAGCTGTTCATGTGCCTAATGTAATTTCCATGGTGTACAGAATTGTCTAAGCTTGGCTAAGAAGGAATATACTTAAAAAACATACATGAAACTGAATGATTCTGAGTCATTTTGGAAAGATGTAGTAAAATACTTATGTATGGAATAGGTTGCCAAAAAGTGCAATATGGTGGGAAAAGATGACCTATTCAAAGTTTACTGATAGTTGTAAATGTCGATGGTATAGACACAGTGAGTCTGTTAAACCATCTAGTTCAAGGGAGATTAACAGTAAAGCAAAATGAAGATAAGAGCGTAGGATTAGAAAAGGTTTAAAAATTAGGGCTAGGAGAATAGTGACTTGGACAATAAGCAGGAGGGCGGAGGGGTAAACAGGTCATACCAGCTACATTGATGCCATTTGCTGATATACACTGCTAGTTAAAAGATAGAAGTGTAAAAAGGTGTATCAGTTGGCTGGAATAGACTGCTAGTGAAAAGAATAAATTATAAAAAGGTGTATTTACTGAATGATGGTAGAGTGAAAAGGTAGGGTATGCACAATATCAAATAGGCAAGTCATACAAGGGGGAAAGGCAAGCATTTAGTACATCAAATGTATTTAGAAACACCATCTTCAAAAAGCTGAAAACAGAAAGAACAGATGAGAAAAAACAAAATGGGTTAGAGGAATGGTGAGGAACTAACATCGGATAGGTGTTTGAGCTATGATACATGACATGGCAGTGAGGTTTAGGGACAGCAGTAGTGGAAGTTGGTGCAAAATCTGCAGGAGGATGTGGATTCTAGAACCTGGAGTACATCAACTGATGAGCACAGTCAGGAAGTTTACAGCTTGTTATATTTATAAGCACACAGACAGGACCTAAATGCAGAGTGAGCAGGTGAGTGGAGTTGGATCAAAGAAGAGGTAGACAACAGGTTTAAGAACTGTGGGGTGTAACTGACAAGGAACAGCTCATTGCTGACTCCAGAGTGACAGAGGGGATAGGCAGATCAGGCTGGAGAGAAAAAAACGTGCCAGATACAGAAAAGATGGGATAAACTGCTACATGCATGTATGCATGCTTGACTAAAGGTACTGCTGAGGTGGAGAAATGCAAGGAAAAGGAAGGGGAGTCTTGGTACAGAAAAGTACAAGAAGAGAGCAGGGGGTTCACAGAGCTGAAAGGTAGTACTCAAACATTCAGGTAACTTAGGAAGGATTAGCACAGGTGGGAGAAGATGAAGTGATAGAAAAACAGCTTAGGAGAAATGGCCATGTAGGTTCCCAGTCTTGAGTGAAAGATTTGATTTTGTAAATACAGCCAGTTTGAAAAAAAAAAAAAAACAACAAATTCCAAAGCTCACAGTTACACATTTAATGTTTTTTTTTTGTAATGGGACTTCACTCAAGTACACCCCCCTCAAACAAAGCCCTGCTATTTGCATGTACCAACTCTGTCGCTGTACCTCAGAGTAAAGATAATATTCTGAGATACTCTAAGTTCAGTCTTAATATGCCTGTCCACCAGTTTTCAATTTGATTTCCGCTGTTCCAAAAATTGCAATTACAATGTACATTCTAAAATAGCACTTTACTCAAGGATATGTCTAATAAAGTGATTTCTAATGGAAGCCTTGACAGGAGAACTTGTACAGTCAGACTAGGAAAAACTGCAGCAGGGTGTGGAAGTAATCTGCGACTCGGTCACCAGGTAGGCAGGCAAGACAAAATAGTTTGTGCACATAAAACATTCCCAGGGCAAAGGTTAGATGTGACAGCCCAGGAAGTGAGAAATCTTCTCCTGGATGGCAAGACCTGCACATGTTATTGTACATGTGAACCCCAGTGGTTTAGTGGGTGGAACTAAAGAAGAGGCCACAGCAAAGGGCACTGGAAGTGCAAGAACATGCAATGATCTCAGTTTTGTAGTGGCCAGTGGAGAGGTATTGTTAGTGCCAAGAGCTTAACACAGCAAAAGGGGTAAGATTTGAAATTATACTGCCCTGATTTGAAAGTGAACTGATGAGGTCATAACTGGCAAGCTGATAAACAGTGGCATATGTGACCTCCAAACAATGGAACCAAAACAGCTTGGATGTGTGCAAGATAAGCTATGCCTACTAAGCCTAGTTTATTTCTTTGAAAGAGTCACTGAAGCCCTGGATGAGGTCCTGACAGTTTATACTGCTTGCCTTGATCTTGTCAAACCTTTTGATACCATCCCACAAACTGATATTGTATATACTTTTTCTGAACTTAACATAAACTCATATTTAGTCCACTGGATACTTATTTGGCTTCCGAACAGAAGCCACATTGTTAAGGTAGAGGGTACTTCTTCTAGCCACAGGAGAATTTACCAGCAGGATCTCATAGTGCTTTAATGGGATGGTCTACCGGAGCTATTTCTCAAATGTGAAAGGTGATATCAGGGGAGTGTGGTTAGATAACTTTGCTGATAACTTCAGACTGGGCACAAGTGTTAAACTCCCCTCAGCCACTGAAATGCTCTAGCAGGGTCTGGTCTAGAGCATTACCCCAGAGTGTCAGTCATAGACTCGCCTTAAATGCCAAAAAAATGCAAGATAGTTACCTTTGGGAAATACATCATATCTTTCCATTAAATAAATGGATAGTGCCCTCTCAGAACAATTATCCAGGACTCGGGTACCCTTGTTAATAAGTCTTTCTTTTCATCACCATGTCTTAGCTGTGGTTAGTAAGTATTTCTAGCTTGCTGAACTGATCTGTAGAACTGTCTCTACCAGGTCCCGTGCAGTTTTTGTCTCTCTCTACTCTTACCTTATTAAATATATCCTTATGTAAAGTGCCATTTTAGAATGTACATTATAAAGCACCTTAATACATTTGGAAGACATCAGAGGTTTCTGATGGTGAAGATTTCCGAACTACACAATATATGCTACCTTAAAAGACTAAAAGCCCAATCCCTCTAGTCTGTTTTCTAAAGAATCTTGGGGTTGATCTCTGCTTAGCCATTCAAGAACTTGAACAAGGTTTTTTGACATTCTTCAGCTTTACAGAAACAATGGTCATTTTAACACATTTGCCAAATATTTCAACTTCCAGCACAAGATCAGCAATACCGGCTGGTGAGATACATTTATAACTCAGCATTTTCCCAGCCTTTGGAATAACAATGTGACACTCTACCTACTTTTGCTGAGTTGGAGTCATAAATTCATGTCTAGGGGGTTGTGGAAATAATCTTCTTATCAGTGGTAATTAATATAGGCCCAATACCAAGGGGTATCATTAATAAGCTTCTTGATGGCCCTTCCACCGTAAGTTTAGTATGAATCTGTTAACCTGTGATATCATCAAGTAACCAAGTAGCACACGTGCCAGTATGTCACAGAGATAGAGTGCCACTGATAGACTCTTAAATTGTTGGTAGTGGCAATGGTACAGATATAGTCATTCGGGAAACATTCCCCCTTTTGGTGGAGACATGAAATAATGCCTCTCTCACTGCAGAGGTCGGCACCATAGGTATGTGTTCCATTAGTGCATAGTTTGTGCATTCATTGTTATAGAAATAGGAAGCTGTACAGACTTGCAGGCCATCGTTCTTTCCCTACTGAACCAGGCAAAAGAAACTACCTGTATGTAGCATAAGATTTTTGTATACAACATAATGTAGAAATCTGTTTTTGTTTTGTTATCTCATAGTGTTTTGTATAGCAGTTTTTACTTGTTCTGTTGTACAGCTTTAGTCATTTGGCATAGTGTTTTCTGAAGAAAGGGCCATTGGGTTAGTATGTTTTAATTAATTACATGAAATAAATAAAAAATATCAATACCATGCTTGTTAATGCATTTTGGTTCTTTTCATTCATTACTTCACTAAAACATCACTCAGCAACTGACCTAGAAGAATATTGATACATGTACTTATCCCTGCATTTACATTCCTTGGTTATTTGCTTTTTTACTCTAGTTCTGTTGTCCAAATGTGGATGGATAGGTTATTTTCTTATTAAAAAGGTTAACAACTCTTGTTATGATATTTATTTTCATGTTTTTTCATTTAACTGATCAAATGTGTGACTATCTAGATGTATATTCCTGGTGTTAATTAGTCTGCATTTGTAATGCCTAAAACTTTATTCGATAAGGACTGTATTGTCAGGATGATGTATATTATTTAATATAGTAAAGCAGATAAGTTAATAAGCAGAACATTAAAAATTAATTAGAATTTCCTTAATTCCTTAATTCAGTGTAGCAGTTATTTTCTCAGGAGTTGTTTGCGGAGGATTAAGATTGGCTGCACCATTGTTTTTAAAATCCATTAATGACCAGCTGCAAATCAATGGAGTATATTTAGAGAAACCTGCTTTATATGACGGAACATTAAACGTGGGCATTAATAGTGCCCTGAGGGGATATGTTCATTTAGACACAGCATACTTTTGGATCTGATAGGCAGACATTTGTAGACGACTGTTGGAGCAGATAATCAAAGATGACTGTTGGAGCAGATAATCAAAGACATCTCAAGCTGTCCAGCTGTTCCCATCTGGTTAACTTAGGCTGTGTTAGGACCCAGCTTGCCTACTCGTGGTACTGATGTGTTGCAGTTGTGTGGTATGTATATGGTGCATCCAGTTATATTGCTTACTATTATAATATGTATATATAGAAACATCTGTGACAGACACATTTTGGAATATTCAAGATATACCTTGTACCGTAGTTAATTAAATCATCATGTTGCATGGCAGAGTTTGTGTAGTCGTGGTGGACTTATTTATTGGATCTGTAATAAGAATTATGCCAGAGACCATGATTACACCAGCTCACAGGACACATCAGTGCAGTCACACGTGTGCACGCACACACACACACACACACACACACACACACACACACACACACACACACACACACACACACACACACACACACACACACACTAATGATCAGCACTGATAAAGCAGTAGGACAAAACAACGGCCTGCAATGTTTATGAATTATGACTGACACCATGCTTATGTCAGCTCACAGAACACATTAATGCATTCACACATACAAACTCATAAACTCACAAATTCATAAACATTGCAGGCCATTGTTTTGTCCTTTATGCCAATCTCAAACTAAACCCAAACAAAACAATTAATATATTAGGATGCTATTTCCCACCAGGGCAAAATATCACACCCCTAGAAAATCTCCTGAGCTGGGCTACTGTATCTCTACCCCAGGAAACCATCATTCTCGGTGACTTTAACATCAATTGGCTATCCTGTAATAGTCTCCCAAACATTCACCTTAATCTCCATGGGTTCACTCAACTCATTCAGTCCCCTACCCAAATCTACAAAAACCCTAACAATCATACCTTACTTGACTGGATCCTAGTCAACAAAGCCCCTCACTCTTACCTAGCAGGCCACTTACCTGACAGTCTTAGTGACCACTCCCCCACTTTCCTAATTCAGCACCTCACAAACAGTCTGAAGCCCATTATCCATAGGCAAATATGGAACAAATCCAACTTCAACCCCAACTCCTTCATCTCCTCCCTGCAAAAAATTAGCTGGTCACCACTAAAATACCTCAACCTAGATGAGGCTGTCCACTTCTTTAACAGCACCTTCCTCTTCATCCTAAACACCCATGCTCCTGTAAGAAATGCCAAAGTCAGATCCAGGCATGCCCATGGTTACAAAAGACCACCAGAACCCTAATGAAATCCAGAGGTAAGGCCTGGGAGCACTGGCGACTAACAAAAAGTAACTCAGATAGGCAATCATTCCTTGAACTGCGCAATAAAGCCAAAAAGCATATACAATTAGACAAATCCCTCTACTATAAATCCACCCTAAACTCTACCAACCACAGCCCTAAGCAATTCTGGTCCACTATTAACAATATCCTCCCCCCAGGGAAGGTTGATACCCCCCAGCTGTCCATTCCCCCCTCCTCCAGCAGTATTGCTGAATCCTTCAACAAACACTTCACTGAAACTATAACATCTCTAAACAAACAACACTTCCCTACAACAGCCCCCCAACTCCTAACCCTAAACCCCCCACTCCTCTTTTCTTCTTCACCTTAGTACCTACCTCCAACATAAAAAGACTATTTTCAAAACTTAAACCCATCAAACTCGCAGCTGACAACCTCCCCTCTGAATACTTGAAAATTGCATCTGATACACTAGCCTACCCAATTTCAATTCTAATCAACCATTCCATAACAGAAGGCTATGTTCCCTCAATATGGAAAATATCTCACATCATTCCCCACCACAAAGGCACCCCCTCCACTAACCTCTCCAATTACCGCCCCATTGCTATCCTCTCCCTTCTGTCCAAGACACTTGAAAAATGTATCAACACCCAGGTCTCCAAGTACCTCCTAGCAAATAATCTCCTCTCCAAAACCCAAGATGGTTTCAGGCCATATCACAGCACTACCGCTTCTCTGCTCTCCTTCTCCAACACTATACTTCATCACAAAAACAATGGCCTCTTCTCTACTGCCATATTTCTAGATCTCTCAAAGGCCTTTGACATGTTATCTTATGAGCTACTACTCTCCCCAACCTCTCCTTCTTACAATCAACCTGCAACTGGTTCCACAGCTGTCTACATGGACGCCAGCAATCAGTAATCTGGGACGATAACATATCACCTCGCCTCCTAGTTACTCTGAGTTCCCCAAGGGTCTATCCTTGGCCCTCTGCTATTCTCACTTTACACTAACAACCTACATACTGCCACCACACAAGCATCTCTTATACAGTATGCAGATGACTCTACTCTCATCTGCTCTGCCCCCACTCTACCAGAACTGCAACAAATCACACAGGAATCATTCTCTTCTGTAGAAAGCTGGCTATCCAGTGCTCGGCTCCTACTCAACCCAAATAAGACAAAACTCCTGTTCCAACCTTCCAAAACAGCCCCCACTTCAACATTTTTGTCAAAGACAATACCATCATCTCTCAATCAGAACACACAAATTACTTGGTGTGGAAGTAGACAACAAACTTAGATTTGACACCCACATATCTCTCACAATAAAAAAAGTTCACAAGAAACTTGGTGCATTATATTGAAACCACCAATTCCTAACCAAGGCGGCTAGAATCTCCATAGCCAATTCCCAGGTAATCTCCACCCTTCTGTATGCATCCCCCATACTTACCAACCTTAAACAGACAGTCCTACACAAGCTGGATGCTTGTTACAACAAAATTGCTAAATTTGCCACTGGAACCTCCTACCGCAGCCATCATTGTATCTCCTTTAAAGAACTAAACTGGCTAGAACTCTCACAACTCCTTCACTTTAATCAACTCACCCTCGCTCATAAACTTATTAACCATACCCTTAAGAGCCCTTCCCTTCAAACCCTTCTCCAACCCTATCACCCCACTAGGCCCCTAAGATCAAGCAACAAAAATCAACTCACTGTTATCAAACTCAAAAACTCAGCAGGAGAAGCCATATTTTCATGTACCATATCTAAACTTTGGAACCATCTTCCACTCTCTATAACTACTCTACCTTCCAGCAGCCTTTTCAAGACTGCACTCAAATTCCACTTAAATTTGCACTGGCTTTGCCCTTGTTCTAATCCAGACTAACACCCCCTTACCCCCCCCCCCCCCACCTAGACTTTTAACCCAACTATACTACCGCCACTACTAACCACAGCCAGAAATAGCTAGTTGTCTTTACATACTTTAACATCTTGTCTTACAACTTTGTTACTAATATTATAAACAACAAGAAACTATCTTAACTTGCAACATTTTCTGTATATACTGTTGATAAACAATATCTTGTTATTGTATAAAGCCAACAACCTGTAATGTTGTTTACTATTGCTGCAACTTTGTATCTCTATTTATCATGTACATGATGTGGAGCTTATCTCCCCGGGCATCCGCTGAAAAAGGACCTGTGTCCAGTCGGAATTTCCCAGTAAACAAATATAAATAAAAATAAATAATAAACTCGCGCGCGCACACACACACACACACACACACACACACACACACACACACACACACACACACACACACACACACACACACACACACACACACACACAATAATGATCACACTGAAAAAAGCCATACAACAAAACTGTAGCGTGCAATGGTTTTGGTGAGCCTTACAGTAAAGAAGCCATCATTCATGCCTTTTTTTATGGTGCTGGATTTTTTTTTTTTTTTTTTTTTAATTTGGGAAGCTGACCCCAAAGTTATAACCAAATAGGCGACATCTGTGCTGTAACAATGGAAAATAAGGAGTTCATCAGGAGAAAAGGAAAAAAAATATTTCTCTGAAGCATGCTAACTGAAAAAATCAAATACCTGCAAACAGAACATTTATTACATGACAGTGTGCCTAACTGAGACCAGGAAATGTTCTGTGGTAACACTGTTTACTGGGGGATATAAAATAGTTATAAACCAAATAATCTTATAAAGTCCTCCTTTTGTATATGATATTAGTAGTTATGTACTCACCATACAGACAACACTGGGTCAACAGTCAGAATGGACCAATATTTTATAACTATATTAAAATTCACAAAACCAAATTGTGTTTTCTGAGATGTAACTATTGGGCCATTTCCTCTCACTTTATATTTACCTGCTAAGGCTTGCAATTGAGTCATACATCATAGTTATAACATTCACAAACAAACAAATTAATAATTGTAGAAGCTTCTTCCAAAAATCACATCTTTATTTATTTATTTATTTATTTTACATTTGTTGACCGGGAAAGTCCGACTAGGTTCCACAGAGCCTGTTTTCAGCGGAGGCCCGGGGAGAAATGCTCCAGATGCATGTCTTTGGAATGTCTTTAATGACATCTGTCATTAAATGCCCCTCTCTACCCCTTAGCAACTTGACCATATGGGAGTGAAAAGAGTAGGTGGAAATGGTGATAAATGCATTCCTAGCAGCAGAAGACTTTTGAAACAACTTTGTCTTGATTGTCTTATCTTCTGTAGCAATCAGTTTAATAACTACTTTTAATTTGTTTTCTCTCTTAATTTTATACACAATCATGCTCAGAGTGGCAATCAGTATAATATTACACATTCCATTCAACCCCCCCAACCACCAACCCAGCCACTTCCAGGTATGAAAAAAAAATCTGTTCAATACTCCTTAGCCTTTGATGTGCTGCTTTTCATATTGAGCAAACAGCTGAGTTGGTCTAGTGGTGCGTTGCTCTGACTGTAGTGCAGAGGGTCCTGGGTTTGAGACTTGCCAGAGCTGGTTATTTGGTTGGGAGGGTGGCCTAATGGTTAAAGTGTTTGCCTTACAAACGCAAGGTGCAGGGTTTGAGTCTCACAAGGGATAATTGGCTAGGCTTGCAAGGGCAGTTAGCCTAGTACTAACCTATGAACCTGTAAAGTACAGTAACCACTTCTGTAATGGAAAAACAGCATATCTGTCAGCTATTTCTTGATTCTAACAATCTAAAATGATTATTTGAGTAACTAATCCTGCCAAAAATAATACATTGGCAACATGATTCATATATGCAAGTGTATGCTTTAGGAAACATTAAGAAGAATAAAGATGATGTCAATTGAAACATTTTGTGCCACCATGATGCGATACAAATGCACTCTCACCATACATGCTTCCAAGTGCAAAACATTTGACAACCATGCCAGCAAAATTTATAATTTTTGACCAACGTATACTCAAAAGTATATTGTATAGTGACTAATCCTATTTCTGTATGATTTTAGCCTTGATTTATATTGTTTCCATATAAAAAAGCAAGTCTGTAGGTTTCAATACACAAGGTAATTCTGAGTTCCACTTAGCTGAAATTCCATTTAACTCTTCCAAGTGTGTATCTTGAATAAAACTGAAAATTAAGTTTGGCTTTATCTTCCTACAGTTATATAGCCATATCGTAGTTGAATCAGGAGAAGAAGCAATCCTACATTTAAACATTAATTCAAATAGTGGAGTAATTTTTTTTATATCATTCCTTAGTTCTATCTGTTCAAAAAAAAAAAAATAAGTCAGCAGGGAGAGATCTTATGGCTTATTGACAACCTTGGAAATTGCCTTTAATGTTATTAGGGAAGCAAGATTTTACAGAGAGGTTAAATTAAAAGGAAGTGTAGTTTGAGTAGTAATGCCACACATTTCTTAGTAGGATATCTCAGATTTGTTTAAATAAAGATCCTGGGATTCTTATAGGTCATAGCTTTCCCACCATGTGGAGGATTTCAATTGCCATAATAATTTAACTCATTACATCCAAGTGACTACATCTGCAGTTAATTCCTACTGACGCCTGTAGGCGTCAAATATTGCCAGTTCATATTTGCATCAATAATTCCAAAACCACGCTATGTACAAGGTTTTAAAAGATTTCATCTTAAAGCTTACATAATGGCAAACCCAACTGCATTAATATTTAACCTTTGTCTCGTGGCAGGTAAATCGATATTAACTGTTGTTTTTATGATATTAATTTATATAGATGTGATTTTCACATTTTTCTAGATACCTCAACAACCAAGTAACACAGACAGAAATCCTTAGCCTCATATGAAAGCTCTCAGCTGGATGAATACAATTTTGCTAATAGTATGTGTGTAACCTGAGTGGTTGGTGAGATACTGTAAGTTGCTTACAAAATATTATAAATGTAATAGTTACTGTGTTTAATGTGACTTACTAAATTCAGTATAAGATCTAGAACCTAAAGAATACTACCACTATAAAACATAGTTTGTGCTGAAGAGTTTGCCATTTATACTTCTTTCATAATCCTTGTGGTTCCAGAGATATGAACATTTGTTTGAAATGTGAGGACATAATTTGATTCTGTCAAAAGGCTTAGGCTCCGCCCATTGGAAGTTACAGTGCAAACTTCCTGAACTCCATTGGAGTAAATTAGTTAAATGCCAAAACTGAAAATGTCTCCAAGAATTATTCTATTTACAGTACTTTAACCACATATCTATGTATATAGCAAAGTATTCCCTTCTGGATTGATAATCTGAACTAATCTAGTCATGGTGGCCAGCCACATTAGTGTATATTTTTTCTGTCATGGCCATTTCTTAATGGACCAATAGTTCTTTCCAGTCCTGAGCATCCAGGTAATTTCTAGACAGTTGCTGCACTAGATTAATAGTTCCATTCCGCATCTGTGAAGAGCAGAGAAAAACAGTTGTCTTATAGTTCACTGGATCCATTAAGCTGTTTTACAAGTCATCGCAGCATTGGTGAATGTGTGGCTGTAGTTCAAACATTTAATATCGTGGTGAGTTTCACTGCAGTGTGTTGTATTGTGCGAGCTGGCAGGGTGCTTTTCATTGATTTTTTTCCTTTCTCCACTGTAGCATGACTGTGGAGTTGGTATATAACAGAGTGTGGCGCCAGGGCCCCCTGCATGGGGAATGAGTGCATGCCCCCTGCAAAAAAAATGTTTCTTTTATTGTTTTCAGCTCACTGTTTTTTGAACTTCATTATTCAGAAACCATTGAGTTGAACAAGTGTGCTTTGATCGCTTGTAGGTAAACCGGATCCATTTTCTGACACAATGATCATCCACCAAACTTTATACAAACTGAGCCAGCAGTTGGCAGAACCCTGTGCTTGCTTCTCTGGCCAGCAGGCTGATGTGCATGACTGTATATGAGACAGTGTGGGTGCTGATTCATTTGGTTGGTTTATTATTGGCTGTGGCAGCATTCAGAGGATTTTCCAAGCTGCTGCTTTACCTTATAACTGTAGGTAGCTTCACTCATTGGCACAGAGTATGGTTCTCTGACTGCAACCCAGGCAACCAGCATTCCTAAGGCAGGCCTATGAGCCAGACAGGGAAGCAAGGAATGAAGCGGTGTGGCCTGCTCAATTCTGCCTGGGAGAGGGACAGTTGCACATACTGAGGGACACACTAGTGGCTCAAATTCCTCAACAGAGACTGGAGAAGCTGCCACTTCTACTTCAAGGGGGGATGGTTGACATCATCAATGCTACGTACCAGTGTTTATCACGGTGTGTGATACCTTACGTATGACATCATCAGCTATGTACCAGTGTTTATCACTGTGTGTTATACCTAATCTATAACATCATCAATACTACATACCAGTATGCATCACTGTTTGTTATACCTAATCATCTGCTAAGAGAAGGTGTCTTTCTTGGTATGTTGCTTCTGTATGTGCATGTTAGCGCGTCTATAGCAGAAGATCGAACGCTAAAAATAGCGAACGCTCTTTTATCGAACTTAAAAACATGAAACCTTAAAATGTTGAAGGAACAGATCAGCAAATTTTTTTCCCAGGGAAGAAATTTGCTGACCTCAAAAAAAAACAAAACAAAAAAAACAATGTACATGCAAAATAAAGTGGGATGGTTCACCCCCCTCCCCACTTAAATATACCAACTCCGAGATCACACCACAGTGGTGAAAACGGCAAAGTCCAGAGAACGGCCCATCAATTTTTTTTCCCTGGAAAAAAATCAATGTTCCGTGCCTTCAACATTTTCAGGTTTCACGTTTTAAAGTTCAGTATAAGAGTGTTCACTAATTTAAGCATGCACTCTTCTGATAGGAACCCATGTTAGCTAACGGTTATGGGCAGACTAAACAGGCATCATGCAACAGTGAGTTTGCATTACTGATATGTCATTATATCTAAATCCACACTTCTTACAAAAAAAAAAGTAGAAAAGGCTTGTTTGCTCACTAGCAAACAAGATACATCAATGCTGTTGAAATTATGTCATCTCTAGGCTGACATCCATTGGTGCTATCAAGATTTACATGTGAGTCATAAGCCTACATTTGTAGCAACATATAAAATTTTTGGGGGGTGTCATAGAGATAAATGCAGCTGATAACTGAAAGAAAAGGGATGCTGCAGAGACAGGACTTAAGTCTACAAAGTCACAAGTATTGAGAGCAATAGCAACATTTTTTCCTGCTTTACAGACTATGGAATTGAAGCATTCATGTGGCAACCAACTGTGTATGAATGCACACTCAGTTTAAACATACATTGATCACTGAAGGGATATTCCTCTTTTTTATCTTAGGAGTGAAACTGGACCAGACTGATTTGAATGTATCCTTAACTTTTGGAGATTGACTTATGACCATAAACGTTGTTCATTCAATGAGTTGGGAGTTGTTCTGCTTATAGAGTCATATTAAAACATTTCTTGTATCAAACTGAGCATTTCTTGTAGAAAAGTGTGAAATGTCTTAGTCTTAGCCTAAGTATTTGCCTTTTTTTGTTTTAAAAGTTGGCCCAAATTCAGTAACACGTACACTGAGTATACATGATCTGTATTCAGGAACATTCTACCACATTTTTCTGCTGTCTGTTCACACAGGGAGATTACATTTAAGTGTACATGTTGTCTACACTTTGTTGTAACCTTTATGAGTACCCCTCAATATTTAAGGCTGCAAGAAAGTCAGTAAGAAAACTAAAATTAGGAGGACGAAGGTGGAAGTTATGCTTGTGTTGTCTAGTCAACTCAGAATGGTGTCTACTTAATGTAGGCATTACTGGATCTGGCCTGTTTTGTGTTTAATATTTATTGCACAACAATTACATATTATTAGCTATTGCTGAGAAATGTATACTGTTGATTAAACTTTTGTCTCAAAATGCAAAAGTCATTCTGTGGGATTCATAACATAGTGTGCAGTCCCATAAAAGGGTGTCCACTATGTGGCTAGTCTGCTGCCCTGGCAGTAGCATGATTTATTGGCCTGATAGCACAACTGCCATGATGGCTCACAAAAAGTCCCAATAGTCACATACTGTGGAGAAGTTCTCTGCACACACATGGTAACTATATTCCATCTCCCTCCACTATGTATTACTGTTTTGCCAATGTTGATCTGATTCTTTTGAAAGATCTGCCCAGAAGAGTAGCATTACCTGGTCAACATAGACAGGATAAGAACAGTCACTAAATTTAAAAGAATAAAAAACAAAAGTGGGGGGAAAATCACCTTTTAGTGACAAGTATCTAAATGCTGATTGTTCTAGCCAAGTCTTGTAGATGGCTAGTGCATGCAATCCTCTGAGTCCCGGACACTAGGGATTCAGACAAATGTGTACCTCATTGGACATGACTGTGGAGGATATCCAACTAGCATGCTTGTGAATTCTACTAAATGGAAGCTCCATTGTGCCGCTGTGTGATGTCATGCAGGTGTGACTGAGTGCTTGAGTGCACTATACTGCACACAAGGAGATGGCACTGTATTACAGTTTTACTTGTTTGTCAATCATCTGCATGAGTAATGGTGATGCAGCTGCTCAGCTCTTTTGTGCTGTGCAACTCTCCATTATTTTGTCATCAGGTGCCAGTAATGGGATTGTTCAGCGTCTGTAGTTCAACACCCATAACTTTTGGTTTTTGCTACACAGGGTATGTGGTCTGTGATTCTGAGATTTGTGAATTGCAGACAGTACTGTCCGAATCCTATTTTAAAACCACCTGCCTATTTGAAGGAGTCAGGATATACAGCTATCTCTTTGTGCCTTTGTGCCCATTTCCCCAGCTGAATCACACAGACACAGACAGCACAGTCATACTGTGCAGTTGTTGACCTTGTTTAAAAATAACCCGTGTTGTCCTTTTGGATCTAAAGCAAATTTTTCATTTTGATCACAAGGGTGGGAAAAGATTTTGTTTTATATTTGTACATCAAGACAAAATGAGTGGTGACCACTTGTTTTATTTGTGTATGTTTCCCAGAATAGTATTTGTTCTGTAGTATTCCTAGTGAGACTGTACTAGGGAGGTTGGCATAATGGTTAAGATGTTTACCTTATGAACACAAGGTGCAGGGTTTGTTTCTCACCTGTGGTAATTGGCTAGGCTTAAAATGGCCCGTGAGAACAGTTAGCTTAGTACTAATCTAAGAACCTATGAAGTGGACATTAAACAGCATTCACTGCTGAGAATTGGGTAAAAAAAATTACATTCCATAATAAGGAACTCTGCTGTTTTTTGGTTCTCCAAGTTTGAAATGACTTTGTAAATGAGCGACAAGCTCAACACAATGGCACCTGTGTGTGCCCTGCTGTACCATGGATCTAAACTGAGATGTTAGCTCCAGGGAATGCTGCATAGGTGTTCTTACATGTCATTCACACTTAACAAGTTGTACAAAATGTGTTTTGTTTTAATTATTAATTATACTCAAAGCACAGAATAGGCCCTGCCTCGCTTTTCTTCCTTACTCTGTCCTGTCAGTTTGGAACAACCAGCTGTACCTTTTAATGCAATGCTTTTAAATCAGTGGTATCTACATCAGAGACTGCAGATATGCTGATGCAAAGTGGTGAAAGCTCAGTCTGGCAGTGGATTATAAAATAATTATCAACTGCAGTTTTCTTCTTTACCTGATTTCTTATCGTTTCAGTCCATCATGGCAAAGAGAGACCAGTATAGTTTAGTGAGTAGAGGCTGTTAAACAGAAAATAATGCAGTTGTTAAAGCCAGGGTACTAACCTTCTAGCCTTATTACTAGTCCACAAACTAAACCCAATGACTGTTCTTCATGCAGAGATTGCAAAGATTATCCACTTACTAAGTCATTAGAACTATCAGTATAACACTGCCTCTCTGTACCATTTCTGTTTATCTGTCTCTTATTTCTTAATGTAATGAATGCGTCTTTTACTAGCTGCTGTTATACAGGAATAGTTTATATTCAGTAACCCAGACTGTGTTCACTGTTAAGTACTTTTTCTGCTTGTAATTAAATGTGATTCTAACATGTCAGTATTTTGGGTTGGCGTTATGATTCATGAGATTACACATAGAGTGTACTGATGAATTTCTAAACTTTTGTAGATATTTCATGATACATTAAATCCTGGGTTACACTCCACTCTCTTAGTGCACCATAGCAGTTCCTAGTTATTTGTTTGTCAGCCTTTTCCATGTTTACCACAATGCTCTCTGTAAATTGTTCTTTTTATCTATTGTGAAAATAGCTGCTACTGCCGCTCTTAAGTCTAATCTAATGGTGTTCATACCTCTCAACTGTCCAGATTTTCGTATAATGTCCAGATTTTTGCCTCATATTTTGGTCTGTTCCTCATAAAATGTGTGGTTCTCCTGCAAATCACTGAGGACTGAGGTCACTTCTTTTTCTTTCGGCTTTTCCCGGTTAGGGGTCGCAACAGTGGATCACCCTGTCCGCTCATGATTGGCAGTGGAGTTTTACGGTGTCGAATTGCAAGCCCGGTGCCCAACCTTCCACAGAACGCACACACACACACACACACACACACTCACGCCTAGGGCCAATTTAGAGTGTCCAATCCACCTACAGCATGTCTTTGGGATGTGGGAGGAATCCGGAGGAAACCCACACGACCACAGGGAGGCCATGCAGACTCTGCACAGAAGGCACCCCATCTGCGGATTGAACTGGAGTACCGCTTGCTGTGAGGTGGCAACGCTAACCACTGTACCACCACAGATGCCCTGAGGACTGAGGTCACTAAATAAGGAAAAACATTTGAGTTTCAGACTTCATATCCTTCAGAAAATGCATGTTAACATAAAACCTGTTATTCTAGCAACCTCCTAAGTGTATAAGTGCAACATTTAAAATCTGTCCCTGATTTTGGTCTGTTGTCCCTTGCTGGTTTTGGCTTTGTCCGTATTTCTGATAGGATTCATTAAGGTGCAGTACAGATTTAGCTTTGTGTGTTGCACAAAAGCTATGCTGAGTGCAGGTAAGAAGGACATTATTTGTCAAGTGGTCTGTAAGCTTTGTATGCACTAATATTTCTGTGAAGTTTGTGAATTGTGAGAAGAAAACTGTATATAGTGTCACAGGGAAGCAGAACTGCCCTTGTCTTGGATGGGTTGTGACTGCTGCTGGATCCACTGGGTAGAAACAGCTGTTACTGCTTTGATGCTGTTGTTTATTGGTTATGGTACTATGTTAACAAGGGTAACTTCTTCTAGTTATAGAAACTTTGGGGGCTGTAATCAGATGATACTGAGGTGGTAGATATTAGGTGAGAGAGTTCCTCAGCCTTCATTTGCCTAATGTGTGACCTTGAGGAGGTCACTTAACCAGACAATTCTTTGAAGCATTTGGTAAACTGAGCTATGCTTCTCAATGGACTCCTGCACCAAATGCCTAGTAACTATCTGTGAACCTATATAACATTATATTTTTCTTACTTTTTCTTACTTTTGTTTACATCTGAAATTGTCTCTGTGGTCTAGAAAGTTGAACATCTTTTTTTCCACCCTCACTTTTCAAAAAGTTTTTACTCATTTCACCAATTTGTAGGAGTTACTCTTGGTTGAACTGTACCTTGCATTTTTGATAGCTCATTTGCTACTATATATCTTTTATCCAAGTCCATCAGTTGCAGTTCTGCAAATGTAGGGCTCCCATGGCTAACCCTTCAGTTGAAGGGTTAGGTAAAACTCCTTAAATGGTCCATTACCACCATCATCACAATTTGGAGTGCCACAGTTTCTTCTGGCTTCAACCATTTATTTGTCCAGTTGACATTTACGAATAGACTGTTTTTTTCTAGGGTAAAACTTTTCTGACAGTACCTCTGGTGTGACACCTGAATGGGTAAAAATGTCTGTGTTTAAAAGTTTGTAATCATTGGCCTATGTTGGTTCCAAATAAAATTATATTTTATAGTTTCCCACTCAAAAATGGGGCTATTTTATCTCATTTGCTATTTGGCCAGCCTTTCTTATTTCTGTTCTCTCAAAGGCTACCAAGTAGGCCTCAGTGTTGTCAGAGGGGCTCATTTTCTGTAGGAAGTGGCTAGCACTAATCACTTGCTTTCTGGGCTGGGACTCATACTGGATCTGTTTACAGCTGTGAGTCAAGGCCTGGAATTACTGCTGTAGGTTGTACATGATCTTCTGTTATTATTCTGTAAACCTCTCTTATTTTTTTTTTTTTGCTGGGCCCCTGCTAGACAGTGGGGGAAGGCTTGCATATTTTGTTGCCTACCTATTTAGTAACTGTAGCATTGTCGCCTCACAGCAAGACGTTGCCCCATTCGATTCTCAGTTAGAGCGTCTTCTGTGGAGACATGCGTGAATGGGTGTACCTTTGTTGAAGCTTGTACATCAGGGCCGGCAACTCAGCACGTAAAAATCAACTGCCAATCATTAGCGGACCGGAGTTCCGCTGTGGCGACCCCTACCCGGGAAAAGCTGAAAGACACAACAATTATGTTGCATAGCAGCTGTGCTGTGTTGCACGGCTCAGTCTGTTTCTGAGCTTGACTGCTTTCCTGATGAGCACAGATGTGCAGAAATAGTATCTCTGTATCCCTCTCACTTTAGTAACAGATCTTTACTAGTCCAGGGAGTATTTAAGAGTCCTCAGTATCTCCACCATATGTGACAAAAAAGCTCTCTGACAACATGATACCTCTCAACTTCTTAGAGCAAGAAATCTGGACAAAGTCTAAAATAATGGTGGGACAAAGGCCCCAAAATAGAAACATATATTAAATAATATTCTTACAAACTTAGAAAGTTGCTAGAATAATAGGCTTTGCATGCATTTTCTGAAGGATATGAAGTGTGAAACTCAAAAGTATGTTTGTTTAGTGACTTCAGTCCTCAGTTATTTGTCTTAAAACCACTAATTGTTATGAGGAAAGGACAAAAATATGAGGCAAAAAATCTGGACGTTCTGTGAATATCTGGACAGTTGAGAGCTATGGACATCCTTTCTTATCTCTTAAAAGGGACAGCCTACTTTTAAATAAATAAAAAAACTTCAAATATAATGTTTGTGCAGTGTAAGAGTATACTGAAGAGGACTGTATTCTGAGCTTTATTGACAACAGACCAAGAATAACCACATGAGAGGATTTTGTGCAGAAGTAACATGGAAGGCCCATTAGAGTTTTCTGTGTGTGGTGCCTGCCTAGCACTGGTGCTCAATTTTATTTCAGTAGTTAATAAAGCCATACTGTGGTTTAGCCACTTGTGCAGGAAGGCTAAAAATGGTTTATAGATGATTTGGGAGAGACCCGAAAAAAGCAAGAGGAGACTAGAGTATCGAGCCAAGAGATGGATGGATAGCAGGAGAGATGACCTGAGACAGTCAGTCGTGATTGTTGAAAAAAGTAGGAGAGTGACTGTGAATTGAGAGAGGTGTCTACAATTAACATGATACCCTAATCCCATGTATACATGGGAAAAATGAGGATGATGATGGAGAAGAATGGCCAACTACTTGGTGTATGCAATTGTCTTAGAGTGGTCCTAAAAGGCAATGACTGTGTTTTGGAACTGAAAGTTCCAGGACTGTAAACTAGATGCAGAGACTGTGAGTCTGGTTTGCTGGGAGACCTGTCTGTTTTGAGCTTTTTTGCTTGAGGAAGAGACAATGCAGTCATTTGCATAAAGTGCCATTTCTGAACTACATTTTAAGGTATATTAGAAGTTGGGAAGCTATAATTGATGCACACTGCTGTTTTGAAACAAGGAGAAGAGCCTTCAGACACTTAAACTGGTTTTACCTACTTTATCTTCATGCTAGGCGTGATTGAATGAGTCAGAGACCCTTTTTAGATCACTAGAAAGGGCAGCAGTAAGGAGTCTTTTTTATCCATGTACGAAAGGATAGTGTTTATGGTCAACTTTCAGGCTGAGAAATGGCTGAGACAGCTATCGAATACACCCATGTTGGGAAAAATGATAGAATTTTGTACTGAATAATGAAATTCAAGAGATTTAGATAAACCATCATGTCAGAGATTTTTGCTGTGGGGAGGGCAATCTTGAACGGATCTGTATTGATTAGAAGGTCAGGAATTATACGTTTAAAAGAGCTTATTTGCATGATTCTGGTTATTTGAAATACATCATTGATGGATGACAGACTGAAGACAGTCTAGAAATGTAATCTGAGCACACTTTTAAAAAGGCTAAGCATAGGTTTCTAGTCACTCTTAGATCCCTGTCAGGAGAGTGCAAGACCACTTCTTGAGTCTCATGTGAGACACAATAAATGGACCATCTGTATGAGCTGTCAGAAGGATAAGCTATAGGGCTGTCTGAAAGAGTTCAGGAGCATGCTGGGAGACTAGCCATAGCCAAAGAACCGAGTATCCTGTACAGGAATGAAGAAGTTCTCTGAAAATACAGTTAGATATAGAACTGTGAATATTTAGCTGGGCAACGTCAGTTGAATATCAGACTGCACTCACAGTCTCTGCTTGGGATATTAACATTATTTACCTGTTTGATGTAATGAGAGATTTCAACCGCATTGTTGCCCGTATCTTTACAGTAAAACCCTGAACAGAACACAGGACATAAAGTGTCTTCTCTGTACTTTATAATATCCTATCGTGGCTGGAATAATACATAAGGAGTCATGCAATAATCAACAGGTTCAGAGTCTGATTGCAGAGTTCTGGAAACTGCAAGGCATTTTATAAGCTCTTGATGTGAATGACCTGAGTGGAGCTAAGGGGAGATAGATGTCGTGGACTTTACACTCTCACCAGTAAATTTCCATGTGATATATTCCTATGATGTATTAATTGCATAGGCGTAACCAAACCTATATCTTATGTCTATGGGAACAGGAGTTTCAAGCAAGCTTTTGAAATATGAAGGCTGCCAACACATTTCTTTGAGAGTTCCATGTTAGAATTATATTTTCACACACAGTTTTTTTTCCCTATAAATTAGTTAGCAAGTAGTACACAGTAACAATATAGGCATTTTTTTTTTCATTTATAGCTGTCATACTAAAGTATTTATTTCTATCCATGCAGGACATTTTATATGTCTGTAAAGTAGCCTATAATGATTTAAAACGTTCACTATTAAATCTGTGTATTAAAGAAGCGTAGTACTGCCATGATATTTAGAATTAAGTAGAAAGTGTTTTAGTTTTTGGGTTAAGCAGGCTGTTCAGAGTTAAACCTTAGTTTTGTATCTTATTAGCTGTGACTCTGTTCAGTTATTCTGGGGAGGGAGGGGATCCAGTATGTGTCTGTATGGGATGAAATGATCAATAGGCCCACCTTCATCTCCGGGGATGGGCTGCATTTTTCGCCTCTTGGTTTTCCCATACTGGCTAAAAATTTCACCCCCCCCAATAGCACCTTTTTTAGGCAGAGTTCACCTGATGGACATCCCAAAATAGTAAACTCTAGTCTGATAAACAACAAAGTCTCTGAACCCAATTCTTCCTTAACTTTGAGGACATCAGGATTTATGTAATTAACAGAAGCCTGGTTGCACTCCAGTGTTGGCACTTTCTGTATTCCAGGGTGCAATGCCTATAATGCATTCTTATCCACTGACAACTGTGGCAGTTGTATTTGATTTATTCAGAATTCCATTGGTTCTTACCAGATTTCACATGATGTAGATCTGGACTGGTTGAATTCCTGGTTACACTTAATAAAATCAACTACCACATTCTAGCCAATTGCAGATCTCAATGTATGCTCCTTTCTGAGCATGTAGAATACCTTTAACCAGTTGGAAAAGTTGGCAGTCAAACCAAATACCTTTCTTCTGGAGGACTTCAGCTATCCACACATAGACTGAAATGACTTCTGAACTTTGTAATTGCTAGATCACATGACCAAATTGTTCCCCTACCCATCCGATGTGTTAATCTTCTTGATCTTGTCCACACAAATATTTCCCCCAGTTGTATCAGCCCATGTGTTATACCTGCTGTTGTAAAATCTGACCATCTTGCTGATCTTATTTATGGTGCGACATCTGAGCACACAGGTTGACAGCAACCTTAACTTTGATCACTGTGTCTCCACAGTGGTAAGAAGGGCATTTTATATTGTTCATCTCATAGGTAAGGGCATTGCCTCCAGAATAAAAGAGGTTATAATCCCCCTGTACTCTTCCCTCATCAGGCCAATAACAGAGTACAATGCTCCCTTTTGTATGCTCCTTTCCAAACACCTGCAGCAGTTGGAGAGACCACAAAAGTTCCCTACAAAGAAAATTCAGGGTCTTCAAGATATGCCTTATGCGGATAGGCTGAAATCATTGCCACTTTACTCTGTGTCATACAGAGTGCTCAGAAGTGACCTGTACCTTGCATATAGGGCAATCTCTGACCCAACTTTAATAGAAATGCTGCACATTTGCAAGTCAAATGGCACACTGGTCACTCGCTCAAAGGACCTTAAACTGGTATGTAATATCAACAAAACTTGCTGGAGAGCCAGATTTGCCTCACAAAGGTTGCCCCACTTTTGGAACAAGCTTCATATTCATATTAAATAAAGCCCCTCATTAGCCCTATTTAAGTGTAATTTGGATGATTGGATGGGTAACCAGAAATTCACCCCAAGGGGTCCCACCTGTGTCCCTCTTAGGTGCAATAGGTGCTGATTTTAGTGTCTTCTAGAATGAGACAGCCGCGGGAACACAGTTGAACTTGGCTAGGCGTGTAAGAGCCCTGGGACCGTTAGCCTACTAACCTCCTATTATCCTATGAAAACATGTTTTGTGGCCCCTCATAATTCATCTGTACTTAGGGATTACTCCATGACCAGTTATTTGCTTGTTTCTTGATCTTATTGACAAATGCAGATGTATAACTCCTCAACATATCTTATAACTGAGGCTTCTGCTTATAACTCTTGAGTTTTACTCCTCCTTGGATAGTCCATACAGTCTAGATCTGTACAACCTGTTATTGTATAAATGCATCAGCTGTGTATTCACTCAGTTTAAGAATCATGTTTCAGACAGCAGGACACAGTGCTTAGGATATAAGACTTGGAGCTGGTGTGAAATCATTCAGTGTACCTGGAGGCAGTGGTATGTGACTGAGATGGTGTGAAATGTACATGGAGCCAATGGTATGTGACTGAGCTGGTGTGAAATCACTTAGTGTACAGGAGCCAGTGGTATGTGAGCTGGTGTGAAATCACTCCATGTATGTGGAACCAGTGGTACATGACTGAGCTTGGGTGAAATCACTCAGTGTACATGGAGCCAGTGGTATGTGACCGAGATGGTGTGAAATCACTTAGTGTACATGTAGCCAGTGGTATGTTTCTGAGCCAGTATGAAATCAGTCAGTGTACATGGAGTCAGTGGTATGTGACTGAGCCAATATGAAATCACTCAATGTACGTGGAACCAGTGGTATATGACAGAGCTGGTGTGAAATCAGTCAGTGTACCTAGAGCCAGTGGTATATGACTGAACCTGATTTGCAGTAATAGTCAGCTGCAGTAGTCCAGAACAAATACAGGTGAGCATCACTCATTGTGTATGTTTCTTTGATACATGTGGCAGAGAATGATAAGTTAATTCTGTAACCAAAATAAAGCCTTCAAATAAAATGGCAATAGGAATATGTATGATCCGGAATGCAAAACCTGACCAAATTCACCCTGCCTTAATGGTGACGTCAGTGGTCCTGTGACCTATAGTAACTAATAATGAGTTATTCATATAAGGAGGGGTAGAGGAATTGCCTTCTACAGAAAACAGTTATTCTGTTCAGTGAACTGATCATTTGATCAGATGGCTTTGATGCTGAGGTCTTTGCTGTATTATTGTCATGAAACTGTATTGTTATCCAAACTAAAGCTATTGCTAGCAGAAAATATTGCTGAACAATTGAAATAACTTCAACAATTTTCTGCATGATCTAGTCTCTGACAGCATGGCTATAGCATATTTGATAGTCAGGCTCTTTTTTTAGACTCTAAAACCCAGTGTACATTATTTTAGCTTTAAAGCTTGTACTTTTTTTCTGAGTTTTATTTTAATTGGTTTCATGCTGGCATATTTCAACAAATTTGCTGGGTGCTGGGAACAGACTGATCCAGGTCTGTAAAATGCAAGCTTTTCATTTACTTAATTTACAGATTTTGCTGGTGTTTTTTGCAACTCTGTAGCTCTGAATAGTACTTCTTATAAGTACAGTGAGGTATATTGTACATTTTTTAGACGGTAATGGTTATATCTTCTTACTTTTTCCAGATAAAGTGCTTTGTTTTGATATGGTGTAATGTGCAGGCATTCACCCTGGAATTTAGTAGAAATACATATTCATTTTATTTGTTAATGTTTGTTTCTGTTGCTATTGTATTTTTACTTTTATTTTCATGTGTTCATTTGATCTAGCTGGAAAAGAGTATTGTGGTATTCAGTATTTGTGTTGTGTTTTTATTTATGCTGGAAATGGATTGAATTTGCATATTTTTAAAGTTTCCCTTGGGGGGAGGTGCACCATGAAGTAGATGAAATGTAAATAAGAATATACATGTACATGAAGGGGCACTACTGTTTTCACTGCAGCTATGTCATCTGAGTATTTATTATGAATAAGTGAATTAAACATGTGGGTCCATCCTCTGTAACCTGTAGTACTAAGGGCCCAGGCATTAGAAGTACTCAACAGTTCAAGGTTTTCCAGTCTGTTAGGTACCTCACCTCATCCCATAATATACCACATCAGATCTTCATTGCTATGCATATTGTGAACATGAATCTCCATTACAAACACCGACTGCAGAATGTTTGCGGAGGTTTTCAAGTTATGAGGGACAATGTACTTATGTACTTCTTTTGCTTATGTAGTTTTAGTGCTTACCTTTCTTTTGCTCTTGCCTCTTCTGGTGAATTATAACTTTATTTTAGGCCAAGTTTCTCCCTTTCGTTTTTGAGCCTAGACCTGCTTGTTTCTTAAAAACTCAAATCCTCTTTCCAAAGTTGTTGAATTTGCTTTATTTTTTCTCATAGTTGTCACATTTGTTTTTGTATTATGGTGTTTTGATGACTGGTCTATGTTCCCATCAGGGGAAGTTTAGTTGTTTGGCTTTTTGTTGAATTTATTTGGTTCTAATGCCAGTGAAGGATCCATAATTAATTTAAGTACCTTTATCTGCACTTTTTTTCCCCAAAATACAGTATTTAAATTGATTTTAACTGTGTTGCAGGAATATTAACTGAACTGGAAGTTAGTCAGTGTTTGCTGAATTTTGTTATTTACTAGTAATTACAGGTGTGGGGGTAGCCACATTCTTTGATTTCCTGTCCTTGCCTATTTAAGTGGTACAGTGTGAAATATTTTCTGCTTAAAACCTCAACTTTGTCCGGCTAAGAACTAGCTGTATTTAACTGGACGTATAAGAGAATTTAAGTTCCTTTATCTCCACTTTTTTTCAAAAAATACAGTATTTAAATTGATTTTAACTGTGTTGCAGGAATATTAACTGAACTGGAAGTTAGTCAGTGTTTGCTGAATTTTGTTATTTGCTAGTAATTACAGGTGTGGGGGTAGCCACATTCTTTGATTTCCTGTCCTTGCCTATTTAAGTGGTACAGTGTGAAATATTTTCTGCTTAAAAACCTCAGCTTTGGCCGGCTAAGAACTAGCTGTATCTAACTGGACGTATAAGAGAATTTAAGTACCTTTATCTGCACTTTTTTTTCCCCAAAAATACAGTATTTAAATGGATTTTAGCTGTGTTGCAGGAATATTAACTGAACTGGAAGTTTTGACTCTGCTCTTCAGTTAGTCCCACCCACCCTCCCTGTTTTTGTTTTGGTTTTGGTTTTGGTTTTGGTGTTAATCTTAGTGGCCTTGAAACTGCCCGCCCCTCTTGTAAATTTGTGTTTGGATACTCCTTCTGGGCCCATCTCATTTGCTCACTCAACTGAGTGCAGTGAGATCATATTCTGATTTCAGGCACTCCTACTGTGTACAAAGAGAGCATCTGGGAAACAGAAAAAAAAAATTAAAGCTTGTTTCCTGCCTTTCCTGTTAAGTGGTATATACTATTTGTAGGCTTCTGAGCCCTCAAGCCCTTCTGTGTTGGAGGGAAGCCTTCTAGCTTAGTTTTTTTTTCTTATAACTAGCCAGTTTTCTAGTTTCAGCACTCAAATCTGTTTCTTTGATCTCAGCACTTGTTCAGAAAAAAAAATTCATCTGCTTTTACTGTACTTGTGTTTCTACCTACTTTATTTTACTTTTGCATCATCTTAAAAGTACTCAATTGTATTTATTACTGCTTGGTGTAACTCATTTTAAGCCTTTTGGTTTAAACACTTGGGCTTCGGACCAGTTGTTTTGCACTGAGAGGGTTTGTGGTCTGCACTGTAGTGGCAGAACAGGTAGCTTACATCCTTCTAGGTTGGGAACTGCTGATTGAGGGCTCAGTGTCTGTTATTCTAAAAGTGTATTAATTCTGGTTTAAGCACTTGGGCTTTCAGGCCAGTTATTTTACATTAAGAGGGTTCGTGGTCTGCACTGTTGTGGGAGGAGAGGCTGGACTCTGCCCTTCTGAGCTGGTAATTTCTGGTTAAAGGCTTATAGTGCATGCATATCTGAACTGCTTCTTACTGAAGTTGGTGTGCCTTGTTTGCTGTGGCATAGACTGGATTCGGGCCTGCTGGATCTAGCTTTGTTTGTGTAACTTGAGCACTAATCCAGGCATTCTCTGAAGTATTCAATTGTATTTATTACTGCTTGGTAGTAACTTGATTAAAGTGTAGCTATCATTCTAAGTCTTTTAGATTAAGCACTTGGGCTTCAGACCAGTTGTTTTACATTAGGAAGGTTTGTAGCATGCACTGTGGTGGCAGGACAGGTAGCTTTCATCCTTCTAAGTTGGGAACTGCTGATTGAGAGCCCAGTGTCTGTTATTCTTAAAGTGTATTAGTTCTGGTTTAAGCACTTGGGCTTCAGGCCAGTTATTTTACATTAAAAAGGTTTGTGGTCTGCACTCTTGTGGGAGAAGAGGCTGGACTCTGCCCTTCTGAGCTGGGAATTTCTGGTTAAAGGTTTATAGTGCCTGAATATTTGAACTGTATCTTACTGAAATTGGTACACCTTGTTTGCTGTAGCATAGACTAGATCCAGGCCTGCTGAATCTAGCTTTGTTTATATGCTTGTTGTTTGTTTGCTTGTTATTTCCCTGGAACGCTAATTCCACCTAATACGCGACTTCTCAGTGCTTCTGTGGATTACTAGTGATATCTGCATTGCTTACTGTACTTATTTCCTTGTTTCACTTGAAAGAAAGTTACTGTTGTCGTTTTTGCATTTAAGTTACCTGTAACACATTGCACTTAAGTTACCTGGCACTTGCTCACTAAAGCAATTATATACGTCAGCACTAAAAATTAAAAGCACTACACCCTCACTCCCCACTGGCCCTTGTTTTCAATTATAAAGGAATTCCCAATATTATTCTAGCATGTCCAAAGGTCAGTTGTCAATCTCCTCTCCGGTCCAGCTGGTGAATCTGGGAATCTTGAGGCAATGTTACAACTGCCTCATGTACACAGACAACTCTCTCCTCCTCCCAACAAATTCCAACACGTGAGAGATGCAACCATATAGCCAAACTGGAGGCTAAGCTCTCTCAACTCAGTACTGGCATAACCAGTCAGGAGGAGAACGAAACTACACTCACTACAATTCCAGTCTCACATAGACCTACCACGACAGCAAACCAAACACATAATCACACAAAAACATACTCGGAGGCTCTAAATAAAGATCTGCCTAAGCAGCAGAGACCTCCAAAGCAGACACCCAAGCAACCGCTACCCCAAAACAAAACACGTGCAACACATATCTCACAAAGCCAGTGTGCCGAACAGTCACAGCCCTTAAGACTAAACAACACACCTGATACAGGTGACTCTATCGTCAGGCACACTGACGTCCCGCTCACCAGGCTGAACAAGGAGAGGGTCATGGTGAGCAGCCTGTCGGGCGCTAGGATCCACCACATAACACAAGCACTCAGGTCACTCCAAGGCAAGTACAAATATGACTCAGTCATTGTCCATGCTGGTGTGAATGACCTGAGACGTACCTCCCTGGACTACATGAAAAGAGACATAGAGGAGCTCTCTGAGCATGTAGCCCAGGCCGGTATGACCCTGACCTTGAGTAGCATCTTACCCTCACCAAGAATGATGCCACAATATGAAGACAAGATGATCAATTTCAACAATTGGCTTAAGTACTGGTGTCATTCAAAGGGGATCCAATGCCTGTCAGCTTGGGATGATATGCTCGACAAGCCACGATGCTTCGCTAGGGACGGCTTGCACCTTGCCACCCCTGGGCTTTTGGATATTGGCAAAGGCTCTTGCTACCCCCATAGTGCCTTTTTTAGGCAAGGCTCAAAAGACAAACCCACCTCCATAGGTATCACAAGGGATAAGAAACTAAGAGTAATGCTACTCAACGCCAGAAGTCTAAACCTCAAGATGCACACACTCAAAACTCTCCTTAGCATGGAGAACATCGATATCTGTGCAGTAACAGAATCCTGGTTCAGGGCTCTCGAGAGCACCCCAGCACTACCAGGTTATACCTCATACTATGCTTTTCGGCCCCAAAACCTGGACCGAACCACAAAAGGAGGGGGAGTATCGATATTCATCAAAGATACCCACACCTCCAGGTTGGTGGCAAAGCACGAAGCATCAGAGACTATCCATGTGCAACTAACAGTGGGTAAAACTGCCTTCCAGTTTATAGCCTGCTACAGACCACCCTCCCAAACCCAGGAACCGCACTCGGCCTTCCTGAGAACACTGGAAAATATGAAGGTCTCTCCAAACACCATTATATTGGGCGACTTCAACTACCCAAACATAGACTGGGAGCATTACTCTAGCTCCAACACCCTAGCCCAAAGTTTCCTAGAATTTATAAACTCAAATGCTATGGAACAACTTGTTACCACTCCCACAAGAGGGGAAAACATACTGGACCTGATCATCACCAACATGGGGACTCTATGCTCCAGACCAGAAGTGTATCCCTCACTGGTAAGATCAGACCATAAACTAATCTCACTGGATATTCATATCCCGACCCCACCCCCTGCCCAGAAAACCACAGTGAAAAACTTCTCTAAAGCAAATTTCACACTCCTCAAAACCGAGGTGGAATCCTTCAAAGCCCCCGGGCGTGTGGAAAATACGGCCCAGACCACAGAATCCTTCATAAACGCATTCTATGAACACCTTCAGGAATGCATGGATCATGCGATCCCAAATAAAACCAAGACCCAATCCTCCAAAGGCAGACGTCCTGTCTGGTGGACCCCAGCCATAAACAAACTATACAATAGAAGGAGGAAGCTACTAAATGATAGAGCAAAATCCGAAAAAGGGAAGGCATCACTGATCAGTATTAGCAAAAAACTACGAGCACTCATAAAATTGTCTAAGGCTAGCTTCGAGAGAAAAATTGCACAGGACACTAAGGATAATCACAAGGCTTTCTTTAGTTATGTTAGGAACCTGGGTGGGAATTCCCAGATATGCTCAGAATTAGTCCAAAATGACAAAAAATACACCGAACCCACAGACATTGCCAACATCCTAGCTGACAGGTTCAGCGCAGACTTCTCCCCCCCCCCCCCCACCAAAAGGGCAAATATCTATCCCAGCAGAGTGCTGCCCCCCTGACATCTCAGATGCTCAGGTAAGAGCCGCCCTCTCCAAAGCAAAAAACACAGCATCAATGGGACCAGACGGTGTCCCGGGCTGCGTCCTACATGAACTCCAAGAAGAGCTAAACCCAAACATAAAACTACTGTTCAGTCTCAGCCTTACTACAGGATATGTGCCCAAAGAGTGGCGTACAGCAACAGTGGTCCCTCTCCTTAAAGGTGGTGCCTCAACTGATCCTGGAAACTATCACCCCATAAGCCTGACTAGCTTGGTCTGCAAAGCTATGGAAAGGATCATCATGGACCTTATAAATAAAGATATTGGGGACCTACAGACACTGGATCCTACCCAGTTCGGCTTTGTTAAGGGCAGATCCTGCCTCTTAAACCTGGTTGATTTCTAAACAGTCACCAAGGCCATTGACGAGGGGAAGGTGGTCCACACAGCCTACCCGGACCTCGCAAAAGCCTTCGATACAATACCCCACTCGGGCATTATAGATAAGCTCACCAGCTTAAATATAAACTCCTATGTCACTAGATGGATTGCAAACTGGCTCAAGGACAGAACCCACATGGTTAGAATTGCTGGAGCCATGTCAGACTCCAAACCAGTTACAAGTGGTGTCCCACAAAGCTCAGTCCTGGGACCTCTCTTGTTTGGTATATATTTCTCGGAGGTACAGGCCAACACGGAAGGACTGTGGCTGACCAAGTTCGCAGATGACTGCAAACTGGGCGCCATAATCGACTCTCCAGGCGACACAAGCATCCTCCAAAAGGGCCTCATAGAAACAGACAACTGGTGCCAGAGCCATGGCCTCAAGCTAAATGCCAAAAAGTGTATAGTCCTCCCCTTTGGCAAAAACAAAGTGCCCAAAAATTACCACATAGGTGGTAATCCATTAAGTACAGAAGAAGTAATTAGGGACCTGGGGACCCAAGTTAATAGCAATCTCTCATTTGACAACCACGTGGCCAAAGTGGTTAGAAAAATATTTTATATAGCCCACCTAATCATGAAGGGATTCACATCTAGATCAGGAGAGGTCATCGTGCCTCTTTACTCATCCCTCATCAGGCCCGTAATTGAGTACAATGCCCCTTTTGGGATGTACCTTACCAGACACCTGCAGCAACTGGAAAGACCCCAAAAGTACCTCACTAAGAGGATCAAAGGGCTCAAACAGATGCCATATGCTGCCCGGTTAAAGAAACTCCAGCTCTACACAGTGGCATACCGCCTGTTCAGAGGCGATCTGTGCCTGACGTATAAAGCCATGTCCAACCCGGAATTAATGGACATGCTGCACCTCAGAAAATCCAAATCCCATCGAGCTACGCGCTCGAGAGACTTGAACCTCAGCACTGAAATAAATAGGACATGCTGGAGGGACAGATTCATAACAAAGAGGCTCCCTTCACTCTGGAATAAAATCCCAGTCCAGGTTAGGCAGAGTCCCTCATTGACTCTCTTCAAGAGGAATCTTGATGAGTGGATGGGAAATCGTAGGTTTACCCCGGGTATCACTTCTGTGTCACTGTTAGACAGAGGCACAGTATACTAACCTCGAAAAAGGGCATAGCAAAATAAATTTAAAATGGGTGGCGAAAGCCAAACACATTCTGGCTAGGCTTATAAATGCCCTAGGGCAGATAGCCTAGTATGAACTTATGAACCTATGAACCTATAATGGTAACATTAGTGTTGTCTTGTTCTGGGCATTGACTTTCAGCTTTGGTTGTAAAACTTGTTGCCTTAACTTAGTTCTGTTCTTGTCTGTTGGGTTTTTGCTCTCACCTTAATCAGAGATGTGCAACTTCAGTCTCTTTTGTCTGCATGAAACCAACAATCCTGATTTGTATGATGTTTGTAAAGAAGTTATGTTGCCCTTAAACATAAGAACAGAAGAATTGCAATTTAATTTGCTCAATCAGACTTTATCAACAGGGTCTAATTTAGATTAAAAGAATTCTTCATTGACCTTGGCTGCTTTTCCTCGTTTGGTTCCAAAGCCTAACAAATAGTCAACTTTAAGGTCTTTGAAACTACCTACAATTACGTTTGCTCAGTCTGCTAACTCTTTCACTCTTCCAGTACTGGCCATGCTGTTTACTGCTTCACATTTCTAGTGTTGTTGTGTAAGCTTGCCTTGTCTTTTTCAAAAACCTACAGAGCTTGAATGGTAGACCACACAGTTCTTTTTTACACTGTAACTTAATTGTAGTACAGAGTTTGCAATATTCAGTGCCACATTTATGCATTTTCAGTGTGAGAAAGTTATTTAAACTGAACATGTAAGGCAAAAAAGATTTTTCTCACATTTAAATTTTGTTTGGCTGTGAGCTCAAGGAATTTTCTGTCCAGCCAGCTAGCAAATGGGAATGTAACACCTTCGTAACTGACTGCCATCAGGTATTAAATTGTCCAGAAAACAGTACAAAAGAGACATCAATTTCCCTTTCCAGGGTCTGAGGTATCTGTTCTTCTACAGAATATCCAATAGAAAAGATCAAGTGAAAGTTGTTGTGGAATCATCTATTAGTAGCTCTCCTGTTCTGCAGACAGCTATTTCTTTTTCTGGAAACTTTTCTTCATCAGTTCTCTTTCAGGCTTCATCATCAGTTAAGTTGGCTCTGGACAAGGGTGTTCATATTGTTACTGAATCCTCAGTGCAGAGACCACTGATGTTGAAGCATGCCTTCACTGCCTTGGTCATTGACTTGGGTGATAAGTTGGAGAAGGCAGTTATGACATAGAAAAAAATTGCCAGATTCTGTGTTCTGCTATGTTAGTAGATTGGAACTTGACTTCACATGTCTTCTGCACAGGGATGTAGGTAGAAATCCTCAAACTACTCCCCCCTCCAACCCACCTAGCATTTAATAATAATGAATAGATCCATCACAGTTTTACCTGCCTTACACACTTAATAAATGTATTCATCATTTGCAGTTACTCTTCTAAATCTATTAAATATTGCTTCTAGTTTAGCAATCTATTAGTTGCTCTTCTAAATCTATTAAATATTGTTTCTAGTTTTCCAGTCTATTCTGTAAGCAATCTGTCATTGGTTGTTGGGACCATTAATTAAAAAGTTATGGACATAATATGCCATGAAGAGCTGCTCCATTTCTAAGTGTTACTAAGTAGATTACAAAGACTATGCCTGGATACACTTTTGACCCTGTACTACTCAACTGCTTGTTACTTGATGCTTCATCTTCAGTGACCTCCTTTTCAGAAATAATTCCATTGATGAATGCTGTGCTGACATTAACAAGATCTCCCCCATAAGTTCTATCTTCTTTCGTGTCCTTCTTCATATCATTGTTTTTGGGTCAGTTAAATGTCAGTGCTGATCTTACTGGAATTGAATGCTTTCTTCAGTGTACACCAGAGTGGCAGTGTTTATGTCAGGTCCCTTTTTCAGAGCTAATGCCAGTATTCTCAGTGGCCAGTATTGAAGCATTGGGTTATTTGGTTGTAAAGCTGATGTTGGTTCTGCCTCAGTTCTAAATTACCAAACTTCTTCTGTTTGGTGTACCCTGCAATATAGTTTGTTTTTATACCAGTCTGGTCCTCTGCACCAATAATTTTTGATAGCTAATCTTTTATCCAACATTCTCAGCAGGACAAAGGGACCCGGACTCTTTACACAGTTACCTCTACTGCCTCAGCTCACGAGTGGTTGTGAGACAACGTGTCCCTTTACGTGATGCAAAATTGACTGTTTCTACAGATTGGGTCACAGAAGTTAAATGCAACAATGGCAAAGACAGGAACCTAGATTTGATTTTTGACATTTAATTGTGATGTATAACAGTATACTAATGTTATTAAGAGGATTTAGAATATCACTACTCCCCGGAGTTGAAAGATAGATTAGGTGAAGTACTGCAGATTGTTTTTAGTAAAGGGAAAAGTATTAAAAACCTTTTGGAAAGGAATTCCGTTGGTGACATACTGACAGACCAGATGAAACTAATGTGTAAATGCATAAGATGTAATTGTAGTATGTACATTAATGATGGTCCTTCAGTGTTGAAGGTTTTGATAGAAGTATTTCCTGTCCCAGTTATGATAATTGTAACACTACAGGTGTGGTTTGTGACATCCGCTGTCTGGGTTAGTAATCAAGGAGCTATAATCCTCACCCCTGACACTAGAGATGGACATTCACTTGGAACAAAAATGAATACGCATAATATTTCCAGATGCAGCTGTCTGCATCAAGCACACTTTTCCTTAAGAGCACACAGGGAACACACTCAGTCCAGTCTCTGGATTTCTCTCATTTTCTCTCTCTCTAGGGCCCCAGTGAGAGTCCCCTCTGGCACAGCTACATAGTTAAGTCCTCAGCCGAGTGTCCAAGCCAAGTCCTCCATCACCCTCTCTGTGAAACCAGTGCTTTGTGTCCCTGCTCCAGGCGGCTGACACACGCACTTGGAGATTTGATTTACACACACACACACACACACACACACACACACACACACACACACACACACACACACACACCTGGGAAAGGCTGCCACATATTTACTAGCTATGCCCCCTTCTGCCCAGACTAGACAGTAGTTACACTGCCACCAGACACTCCAAAGCCAGCTACTGTAAAGCTGTTATAAGGGTACCCAGTTATACTGCGTGAAATTAATATTAATACCAATGACAGTGTTTGACCAATGCAGTAAGGCTTTCAGGAATGGCCACAAAATCACCAAATAGATATAAGTACTCACAAAGGTTAAAATATTCTTTTAAGGACCAGCTGCAATGAAATGTTTAAATATATTTAATAATGAATAATAAAAGAACATGAAAATACTAAATATCTATGTATAATAAACACCAGAGTTTCAGTCACAGGAAATATTAAAATAACACAGATGCATAGATTCAAACAGATACAGAAAAACAGTACTTAAATAATCTCACTATATTTAACTGACTGATCTAAAGAATTGCTAGTCCCTGGTCACTTTAGTGGTGAAGGTTTTGAGAGAAGTATTGCCTGTCGTAGTCATTATAACTATAAGACTATAGGTGTGGTTTGTCTGGTAACTTGTACATTCTGTCTAGCTTTCTATGTGGGGAAAACTAGCAGGAGATTGAAGGACAGAATGAATGAGCACCTGTACAATATTAAGAGAAAAAAGCATACTAATACCTTGACTAGGCACTTGGACAAATGACCTTTTTAAAAAAAAAATTATTTTTTCATTCTTGATAAAGTTTATTTCAACTCATTCACTCGATTGGAGCTCATGATGTTTGCACTGTAACTTCCAATGTGCGGTGCCTAAGCCTTTTGACAGAATCTAATTATGTTCTCACATTTCAAACAAGTGTTAATATCTCTGAAACCATAGAGGTTACGAAAGAAGTATAAATGACAAACTCTTCAGCACAAACTGTTTTATAGTGGTAGTATTTCTTAGGTTCTAGGTCTTAAACTGTATTTTATAAGTCACAGTAAACAAAGTAATTATTACATTTGTAATATTTTGCAAACAACTTAAAATATCTCAGCAACCACTCAAGTTACACACATACTGTCAGCAGTATTTTATTCATCTAGCTGAGAGCTGTCATATGAAGATAAGGAGTTCTGTCTGTGTTACTTGGTTGTTGAGATATTTAGAAGCATGTGAACATTGTATCTATATAAATTAATATCATAAAAGCAACAGTTGATACCTATTTACCTGCACTAGACAGAGGTCAAATATTAATGCAGTTGAGTTTGCCATTGTGCAAACTTTAAGGTGAAATATTTTAGAACCTTGTACATAGCATGGTTTTAGAGTTATTGGTGTAAATATACACAAGCAATATTGGACGCCTAGAGACGTCAGTAGGAGTTGACTGCAGATGCACCTGGAGGCATCACTTGGAAGTAATGAGTTAATGAAAGGGGAAGCAGTTTGGAAAGCTTACTCGAGTATAAATAGTTAGTAAGGCAACAACGACTAAAAGCCAGTGCCCCCAGGTATCATTTATTATGCTTACGTTATAAGCATATTGAAACACAGGACAGCATTTATTTAGTGTGGATTTTACAAATTGTACATATTTATTAAAGTATGATGGTTAATCATTTTTAGGTTGGTGCAGTAATTATATTATGTTATTTTATGTAGGGTTTGCTTTCTAGCCAGTATAAGTATGTTATGGCTTTAATGATGATGCTCTGAACAGGTTATTTTTGATTGATGTATTCTTATTTTTATTCTCATTGGATGGTTGCCAGATGTGATTTTACTCTGAGGAAGTCCCTTGTATGTGTACGGGATGAAAGCACTTAGTGTTGACTTATCAAACTGGTATGAATGATTTTCATTTATCGTACATATTTTTGTGGTTAAATTCTACTATATAGCCCAAATAACAAAGTACCCTCAGGGAGGAAGTAAGGATGCAATCACATGCTTCACCAAGCAGTTTGACATTCTGGATTTATTACATATTGGATGTACTGCAGGGCTCTGAAGTGATAGTGTGGCCTCAGCAAATAAATTGACGAGACACTGCTTGTCAGGTTTCTGATATATGGTGGAATTTCCCTGGGACATATTGGACTAGCTCATGTTAGCAGTGGAACAGCTACCAGATAGGCGAATCAAAGAACAACTCATGTTCTAATCTGCTACTCTGGCAACCATGGCCCATTTTACAGAGCATATGACATTCATTGTAGCCAATGGTTTGGCTCGATTTGTAGCATTTGGCATTAGTTTATACCATCATATTGACTCAGGCTAACTGGATTTGCCAAAGACACCAAGGCAATTGTCATAAATGTTCCTTTTCAATGTTTAGAAGTTTTCTATCTGGAATAAAGGCACATATGCAGAAGACGGAACAAAAAAGGAAAACCATAACTACAGTGAGTATTAATATTTCTTCCTGTAACATTCCAGCTCAAAAACAGAAAATAAGCCATGTCAGTTGTAGTTTCAGCAAGGGAAGCAACAGAACAGATAAAGCTTCAACACAGATTCAACAACAAGGTCTCAGATATCTCATGGTGACACACTCATCAGGCTGTCATAGTTTCCCTACGGAGTGGGAAAGCTGCTCTCCTGAGGATTTCCAAAGCCTTTCCCTGTGGAGACAGTTGGGGTTGCTTCTTGCTTTACCTTTTGGCATGGAAGGCAGTCATCACAGATAGACGGATGAAGACTGTAGTATCCAGAAGTTACAGAATTCTTTTTCATTCAATCCCAGCGTTCTTTTCACTTTCAGTGCTGGCTGTCCAACACACTCAAAGAAAAGCAGCATTTAAAGGTACTGCCAGGTTCCTTTGCATGCCAAAAAAAACCTATAAAAGTCCTTAGACCTATTCCAGATTTGAATGGGTTAAATTAATTTATTCTCAAAGGCAGCTACCACATGGTCTTGGTGCAAACCATCCTTCCTTGTCTTGGAGAAGGAGATTGGATATGGACTTTAAAATTTCAGGATACTTACTGTGGCATAAAATTTGGTAAATGATTTGGCGGTATCTGCACTTAGAGTCAGAATCACTCATTAATGTTTTCAGACACCCCATTTGTCATTCACCTGTGCCACCAGGGTGTTTATCATATACTTGTTCATGTGAACTGTGCATCTTAATTTACAGGGAGCCAAGATGCTTTCCTCCTTGGACATCCGGATCCTTGCTGCTGCCTATCAAAACCAGCTTTTGTCAGTGAGGGAGACTCTGGTAAGACATTTAGATCTGATAGAATGTAAATGAAAGCAGAAAAAATTCTACTTGCAGCTTTCTCACTGCCTGACCTTCATAGGATGCAACAGGGACACACTGTAATGAGAAAGACTTCCCACAGATAGGGCTTATATGCTTTTATCCAAAATTTATTTTCCATACAGTTCTTCATCAACTACATATCTTTTCCTAACGGTGCTGAGTCTCATTCTGGTAGCCCAATTATTCTTCTAACTAAATATCATAGGTTACTTCTTCTCTGGATCCTTCTGGTCCAGTGGTCAGAGAATGCAGGCTTGATAGAGCATTTCTCCTTCATACAAGAGATACTTATCATGGTGGATGGATGTTGACAGCCCCACCAAAGGCAGTCCTTCCCATCGTCCTCCATAATTGATGCCAGTTGCCATAGATGTGTTTCACATGGGTTGGGGGTATTAGAATGAGAAGACAGTTCATGGTATCTGGACATCAGTAGAGCTCTCTCTGCTTGTCAGTGTACTGCTGTTCATTTGTTGCTTCACACCTTCCAGGATTTTCTTCCGTCGGGGATCCTCACCGTAGAAGTGGACAATATGTTAGTCATGTGGTATACTAAAGGCAGTGGAGAACATGATCCTACCCTTTATACTGAGAAGCTGAGAGAGTATGTGAATGGGCTGTGATCATGAGCTATTTCTTGGTCACAGTCCACATTTCAACTTAACAGGTGCTTGTTCATGCCTCTCAAGTGGTACTTGACTGTTATGCACTTTTCAGGGTTCTTTGTGTTATTGAAACGTGTACAGCCTCATAAGCATCATTCAGAACAAAAATATGTCTGAGAAACCTTACAACTTTGAAGGCTATAATAGACTTCATGCTGACACAAATAAAAAGCATGAAGTCTGTAACAGCTTTTAAAGCTGATGTTAATGATAGTCGACATTCACTTCTGGACCCTTTCCCTGAGACATTGCTAAATATTTTACAGCTTTTAAAGTTGTGAAAACTCTTTACTTGCCTACATTTTTTTCTTTTGAAACTGATATTACTAACCTAAAGTTCCATGTTTTACAAAGAATTATGATTGTTTCTTTAATCACAATTAGTATTAAAATTAATGTCAAGAATCACATCTTCAGCTTTATATCTATCTATTTATTGAATATCTAGTAAATTGGTTATGATTGGAGACCCAGTCATAATGCTTTGTGTCCTACTAGCCTAAGATGTTTAAAACCATGCCAGATGCAACCCATTAGAAGGCAGAGTTTAGAATATAGTAAAAGTAAAACTTCAGTAGTACTTTTTTTATTGAAAAGTGCAGAGCAAGCAAGATGATGTGCCATAAGGTGTGTGTGTGTGTGTGTGTGTGTGTGTGTGTGTGTGTGTGTGTGTGTGTGTGTGTGTGTGTGTGTGTGTGTGTGTGTGTGTGTGTAATGACACCATGTTCTGGATTAGTTTCTCTTCCCTCTGCTCACTTATAATCCTGAATCGGAGTAAACAGTTAATAACAGAATGAATGAATGAATGATTAATGGTTAAGTACACATGTTCTTGTTATTTGATGTTAAAAGGTACTAAAGACAAGATTGTTTGTTTGTGTCTTTCGGCTTTTCCCAGTTAGGGGTCGCCACAGCAGAACTCCGGTCCGCTAATGATTGGCAGTAGATTTTTACATGCTGGCTTGCCGGGCCTAACGCACAACCTTCAATGAAGGAATGCCCATTCACGCATGTCACCACACAGAAGACGCTCTAACTGAGAATCGAACGGGCAACGTCTAACTGTGAGGCGACAACGCTACCGCAGCACCACCACCGCAATACTAAAGACAAGATTAAAGGTGCAAAAGTGGAAAAGGATTTTTATTTTTGTTGCTTAGTTTACGTTTGAATCTAATGGGCCTGTTGGTTAATGAGCAGTATTCCATGTTTTTGACTGCAGCTATGGAAAAGAAATCAACAAGCAGGTATCATTATCTTTGACCGGAAGGTTTCTGGCTATCACGCTGTACTGCATCCCTTTCAGGTGACAATGAAATGAGTCAGAAATGTCATCGGAAAAAAGCCTTTCTTCCTTTTGGTAAACTACTGATCACTGCAAGCAAATACTGGTCAGTTTCTGCCCCCTGCCTAGTTTTTGGATTAGCAGGCCATTGTAACAACATTCTCCCATGTTAAGTCATAAAGATAAATACTGACTTTGGTTACAAAAAAGAGATTTTACAAGTATCACAGTTTATAGAAATTCAAATTTCTGTATATCAATTTCAGTCAATATAGTTTTAATGGTGTTTTTTTCCCCTCGAATTCCTGAAAGAATCAAAATAACAACACAAGCCCTTGTCTAACAAGCCAACACAGTTAAAATATAAATACTTGTGTACATTTACGACACATAGTAAGTTCACATTGTACGAGGTTTCAGAAAGTGGGCATTGAGAAGAAGGTGTTTTATGGAGCTCAGTAGAACTAGTTTGCTCAGGCAGAGAAGTATTATTTTTTATTTTTATCTTTTTCTGATTTTTTTACACATTTCATATTGCATGACCTGTAGGAAATATTAAATAAACAAGATTCCATCTCCCAGTGTAAATTACTATTTATACTTAATTATTTACTGAAATTTGCTTCTCAGAACTGATGTTTGTTTAGAAGTCCTTGACTTCCATAAATGGACTTGTAAAAGAACAGAGAGGTACGATTCTCAATAGAACTTACAGACTCTCCCAGTACTTGTCAATGACCATATATTATCTAAGTATAGACACACGTCCATGTGTAATGCCATGTGTGCGTGCTTTGCCTATGCCTTGAAGTCCTCATTCTCTCTCACCTCTCTTCGTGTACCGTTGAAGGAAACTGCCCTCTAAAAATCTCCTTAACACTGGCTTACAATCATTTTATTTCAGCAGTCACAAAACTGGTAAATCATAAATCTTTCCTCTTTATAGTAAACACACACACACACACACACACACACACACACACACACACACACACACACACACACACACACACACACACACACACACAGTTACCCAAGAAATACTGCTGGATTTTCAATATACCTTTATAATTTAATATGTCTTTCACAGCTGGAAGCAAGGAAAGGGAGCTTTCTTTTAAAATTAGCAGTTCTACCATACCTGTTATGATAAATGAAATATTAAGTTATAAATCTGAAAGTTTTACCAACAGGACAGTTTTATCAGATTCTGTTTGCAAAAGAGAGCATGTTTTAACATGCCAAAGCACTGCTTCTTCAGCACTTAAAAAAACAACTGATAATTGTGGTCTCGAAAAAATAATCTAGAAAATTAATGTAATCGTTCATGCTGACAAAATCCCTGTCAACTGCAGTCACTGTCTAACATTATTTACCTGACAAATCCTTATTTCGTGTTGTAAACATTTTAGCTCAAGTATTGTAAGATTTTTAACTTCCCTGTCAACTGCAGTCACTGTCTAACATTATTTACCTGACAAATCCTTATTTTGTGTAGTAAACATTTTAGCTCAAGTATTGTAATATTTTTAACTTCCTACAGGGAAGATTGTGTACCAGCCTGGTTATTAAACTGCAGACCACATTGCTAAAACATTGATTGTGACAAGTGTCATGAAGTACACATCATAATGTCTATTTCATAGAATTTATCTAGCACACAGCTGGTGTTTATTCCATCATCATTATCTCAGTTTCATAGAATTTACTTAACACACACTCATTGTTTTCCGTCTCCGTTTCTGATGTTGTGTGTTTGTGTCTGTAATGTACACATGCATACAGTTTAATGCATTTTACACACACACAGACACACACACACACACATATACATATATATATATATATATATATATATATATATATATATATATATACACCAAAATTCACCCAATTTCAAACTAGCCCTAAAGGATTACGTTCTCAGCTCCTGGACCTGCCCCTGTAAAGGCCCCACTTGAGTCAATTTTTCCTCAGCCGTTCTTCTCCCACCAAGCTTCTGTATCCATTTCCTGCATCTTAGATTGTCCTAGTTGTATGTTTCTACTTCCATAGCAGTAACTATCTCTTTCTTAACCACTGTTCACTGTATCAGACAGCTCTCACCTATGTCTTTCATCCTCTTACCTTGCTCCTTCCCCACTATTTTCCCTTACTTGACTGCACGCTATAAGTAAGCATTGCCTACTTATTAGTTCCTTCCTTTCCCTATCCTCCTGTTTCTTACCTACAACTACATCATTTACATGTTATTTTAAGATTACTAAATGTACCTTTGTAATTGAATGTTAAAAACGAATACGACTCTCTTATTTTGTTATTGTTTTTATCTGTATTGCTGTTTTGTAACTAATTGTAATCTTTGTATCTGGAGCTTTTCTCCTCAGGCCTGTGCTGAAAAAGGGCATCTGCCCAGACAGACTAACCCAGTTAACAAAGTGAAAAAAAAATACATGTATATATATATATATATATATATATATATATATATATATATATATATATATATATATATTGCGGTAGTGATGCTGCGGTAGCGTTGTCGCCTCACAGCAAGACGTCCCGTTCGATTCTCAGCTAGAGCGTCTTCTGTGTGGAGGCATGCGTGAATGGGCATGTCTTCGTTGAAGGTTGCGCATCAGGGCTGGTAACTCGGCACGTAAAAATCCACTACCAAACATTAGCAGACCGGAATTCCGCTGTGGCGACCCCTAACCGGGATAAGCCGAAAGACACAACATACATACATATATATATATATATATATATATATGTGTGTGTGTGTGTGTATATATATATATGTATATGTATATATATATATATATATATATATATATATATATATATATATATATATATGGGTCTCATTCAGTAGATCGAACGTTTACAAGTTCGAACCACATATGACTGAGACCATATGTCCGAACTTGTAAAAGTTCAATCGGACTGAATGAAGATCTCCATACAGTGTGGAAAGGGAAGATTTCCCATTTCCGCAATGTTGTGTGATCTCGGAGTTGGTATATTTAAGTAATGGGGGTTTGAGGGGTGCAGGAGGTGTAGCCCCCCCTGCTATAGACTTTTAGTTTTGTGTTTTGTTGTTATATTTGTTTTTACTTCAGTGTTCGAACTTTTTAAGAGTTCGAACATATGGTCTCAGCCGTATGTGGTTCGAACTTGTAAAAGTTTGATCTACTGAAGTAGATCCAGATATATATATATATATATATATATATATATATATATATATATATATATATGTATGTATGTTTTTGTGTGAGTATGTATATATATATATATATATATATATATATATATATATATATATGTAGATATAGATATACACTCACCTATATGGATCCCTGTTAGGTATTTTTTTTCCTGAAAGTGTGCTGAGCTTGGTAGAATAGTTGGTTCAGCTGTTCATTAGCTAAAGAGAGGAAGGTGTTTTTTGAAAGGTAACTGGAGTGTCTTTGGTGAATGCCAAAACGTTTGGATATAGAAGTAAAGGTATAGATGCAGTATTGTGCATGTGTGTTGATGCATGCAGAGTGTTTGGCCACGCTTCTCTTGTGTGGTGGTTGTGTTACAGAAAAGGGTTTTCTAAGGTAAGGTGTAGGGCTAGGGTTAGCAGGCATTGGTAAGGTGGTGAAGGGAGATAATTTCCCTTCTAATCCTTTACATTTTATTATTTTACTCTGAAGATTACTTTTCCACTTTCTCTTTCCCAGAATGAGAACTAGACTGCTAATGTCATCTAATTATGATGTTCACATTTCTTCACTATTGTGAATATTCCTATGCATTGTCACTCTCTGCGTTTGTAAACTTGTTATATGTTCACCATGAGCTGTTTAACCCAACTCATTTGTAACTGTTTTTGATTGCTGTAACTTTAATGGACATAATCACCTGTACTATGTTTTTTTAAATACTTTGCTCTGTTCTTACAGTATTTTAAAAGTATCTGTTGGATGGCGCAGTGGTGCAGCAGAAGCATTGTCGCCTCACAGCAAGAGGTTCCCTGGTTCGATTATTGGCTGGGGTGCCTTCTTGTGGAGTCTGCATGTTTTCCCTGCATTTTTGTGGGTTTCCTCCGGGTGCTCCGATTTCCTCCCACATTACAAAGACATGCGTCTGGAGCGTTTCTCCCTGGGCCTCCACTGAAAATTGGCTTGTTCAAAGTTGGAGTTTCCCGGTTAACAAATGTTAAATAAATAAAATAAAAAAAATCTTTACTTTTTAATAATTTGTTCTGTCTTGTATTTTGTGGAACTTTTCTCCTCAGGCCTCTGCTGAAAAGTGTCTCTGCCCAGATGGACTACATCAGTAAAAAAATGCAAGCAAAATAAAAATAAATGTAGTGATTTATATAGCCTGATCCAGCTGAAAAAAACACTAAAATCTAAATAAAGAAGATGGATTCACAGCAGCAGTGCCTGTTTTGTTTCTAATGGTCTAACCAATTGTAACGATCTCCAAAGGACTTTGTTTCAAGGATACTCTGCCATCAGGACACATACCTTCATGTCAAAATACAGAAGTGTCACTGAAAGTTTCTCTGTTTCTATACAGGTCCCAGCCATTTCCATTAACGAACACTAATTTAGGCTTTTCTGCCCCAAGAGTCTTTATCAAGTGTCGTCACAAAACCCAGGTCAAAATGGACTGTGATTTGATTGCACTCTTAAAGAAAATCTATATCTGTGACTGATGGTGGCTGTTAAGCCTGCATCAGTGTAGAGACGTTGTAAACTTCTGGAAAGCTTTGTTTGCTCCATGCCAGCTTCTGAAGTTTATAGACGGTGCTTTTGGAAAATGCACTTAAAAGAGTCTTCTCAGTCAGCATTTTCAGGATGTTAAGTTGCAGGTGAAATTGTTTGCTTTGTCCCCCCAGCTGTTTAAGGGGAATTCTGTACTTTTGAAGTTGAAAACAAGATACCTTATCATGGTTCCCTGTGTCAGGCTACACATGCAAATTCTTCAGTGGGCCCTGTTTTTTCAGTAGGTCCAGGGCCCAGAGGAACTGAATGCACTGAATTGCCTCCTACCTAGTTTTTGCTGGTTAACCAAGTGCTGGGCTGACCTCATCATTGTTAACCCTTCTTAAGACCCAGACCAAGATCCTTACTTCCCCAGACATACTGCTGGATTAGGGTGTTCATTATTAGTCCTTCATGATACAAGAAATCTACTATTAATACAAAGAAGCTCATAAAGCTCTGTACGTGAAGACTGACTTGCTTGGTCTTTGCCAGCTTATATAGTTCAGCTTCAATGAGTAACAGCCATGATAATTGTTTTTCTCTGAAGAGTCTTAAAACAACTGTGAGTGAATTTGCCAGTCCTTGAACACAGATCTCTGTTACTGGTTTTACCCTGTTATCCATAATTTCCCCACTTCTAGTTTGTACCTCACAAAGCTCAAAGAAACAAATTCTGCAGATTTATTTCTGACCTTTTCTGCCTGTTTTTATGTTCCTGACCAGTGCCTTGACTTCTACCTTGCAGCTCGTGTGTACCAAGACTCCACTAGAAGATTTCTTAGGTGCCTCATAGTAATCCTTGAAATGTCAAGTTAGTGACCTTCTGTCTCCCAGTGAAGTACCTCCCCTGCTCACATCTCCCCCAAACTCCACTATGGAAGTAGTACATATGGAAATATCCCCATCCTGTAATAACAGCATCACAACTGCTGTTTAATTTTCCATTTTGTTCTTTATTACGTTTACTGTGTTATAAGATTTTTTGAAATCAGGTGATTGTTAACTGGGGAGCTACAGGAGCACATAGAAGTTAGGAAACTTGTTAAGAGTTATTTCTAATTGCCGCATGAGCTGATAAGATTCAAACCCCTGATATACACCATTCTGTCAGTTTGTTAGTGTAGTATATCTGCAGGTTACACATGGGTTCTCTCTACTTAGTAACCTTTCCCCACCACATTCAGTTCTGGAGTGGACCTTTTAAATATGGGTAGATTACTTAACCAGACTGGAACCTGGGGCCACCACTGAAAAGATGCATTTGTGTACAGTATTCTTTAACTGTTCAGCAAAAGAAATAGAAATTAATACAAATGTACTAATGTAGATTTCTTATATAATGTGCTTATCTTTATCAGAGTGGTGTGAGCCTTTTTGTGGGGAGGGCCACTGCACAAATTCTTAATGCATCTGCGGGCCATCTCAAAACATAGTAAGTCGTTACGAGTTAACAGTAGCTACAGGTGACTGACATTTTTACTTAAGATAGCAGTCATGAAATTGCCTGTTTTCTACATCAACTTTGTGTTTAACTTTATTCTGGCTTGCAGCCATGAATTATTACAAACTCTTGCAGAAAGTTACTACTGTTTACAGACTACAAGTTATAAACTACAAAGAATAGTTACTTTCGCTGCTAAAATTAGAGGTGTGCGCAACTGCAGTCAATTAGGTAAGTAAGTACATGCTGGAAAGTTTGCGTGACTGGAGTAAGGCATAGCATTTTTTCACTTTTTAAAAAAAAAATTTGGTTGCTCTCTGAGGGCCGGATGGCTTTGCGTAGCAGGCCGGATTTGGCCCGTGGGCCAGATGTGGGGCACTACTGTGTCTAGCTAGTCATCCTGTAATTCTGTGTCTGTTTGAAAGGATGCCTGTTGAAAGTCAATGGATCATAATAGAATTTCTTGGAACAGTGGATATTTAAAGTCAAATGAAGAAGTTTACTAATTCCAAGTCTGCAGTATCTCTGAAAATTTCCCCCTACTTCCAAGATATATGGGTAACAGAGTCTGTGCATCCCCATTTTAGGATACATGGAGGCTTCAATTTAAAAGTGTAACAACAGGTTTCAGAATTTGCTTTCTACTAAAATCACAGTATAATTTTCCAAATGTTGGGACTTGCATCATTGAGTCTTTTACTTCTGACAGAGAGCTTTGTGGAATGAATGGAAGTGTAGTTTACCAGTAATTTTTTAGGGTTCTGGTGGGGCTTTTGTTCATCTGCTTCAGGCATGCTCTAGTAAGGACAAATCTGTGGGGTATTTGACATAGTTGTCTGGAAGCTATTATATTTTGAGGGAGTGTGTGATGGTTATCTGTGCAGGAAATCTGCTATATCATGGTTTCCTGAATGCATGTAAGAACGGCAAGCTACATTTACAACCACCGTGATACTTTCTAATTGAATTCATAAAGGACCTCACTTTCTCTGCAGAAATGGTAATGTCATATTGCTTCCAAAAATAATATATCTTCTGATGCATTCCTTAAAGCTACAGAAAGCATAAGTTCCAGTCAAGCCTTCTAGATGAGTTACTGTGGTACACCTCCCACATTTAAATCTAACATGAAGGAGACAATACATTTGTAGTGCTCATCTGTTGCCAGGTAGATTTACATCAGCTTTATTAGCTAGCATAACAATATTGTAATAAACAATAATAGTTGTGACTTTATGCATTTCATTTTTACACCTTATTTTAATTATCACTCAGTAAGAAGGAAATTAAGTCAGTAACTAAGGTTACCACTAGCAATTTGCAGCAGTCTGTTCTACTGAGCTTCCTTTTTCTCAGCGCACATTTGACTTGTCTTGAATATAACGATGGTGCAGGCATGCATTTTTTTCTAATTTTTATTTATAAATTCTCTAAGCAGTTCTTACAGTAGAATTGCTCAAGTGGATGCAGGAATGAATTATATACCAGATCTTCTGTGTAATGAGTAGTATGTGGACAAGGTCTAAGCACCACATCAAATAGGAAAACGAAGCATAAAACAAGCATGTCACTTAACAGCCATACCAAAGTACCATGCATAACATCATCAAGATTGTTGGCTCATTATATGGCAGTCAATTATCTGGCCATCATCTGCTCTTGGCTGTCTGTGTCTGAATTATATCATTTTCTTGCAGCTAAATAAAAATATCTGTCAAAACTATTGAAGAATGCCAGCTGTAATGTTTACATTTTCACTGACAGTTTGTCATGGCATGAGTCGGTACCCAAGACTCCTGGACACTAAACTGAGGGATGTGCAGCACCTTGGGGAGAACTTTGACAATTAAGTTAATTAATGCATGCTTGCTTTTATTGGCCTTAGGTGTGAGTGTGTGCCTTCTGTGGAAGGTTGGGCACCGGGCTGGCAATTCGACACCGTAAAACTCCACTGCCAATCATGAGCGGACAGTGATCCGCTGTGGTGACCCCTAACCGGGAAAAAGCCGAAAGAAGAAGAAGAAGAATAAAGAAGGCAAAGGAATACTTGCATTCATGGTAGGCAAAAGCAAAATCACAAGCTATAGTGTTGGGTTTAGAGTATTGTGTTTGACAATAGTACAGGTACAAATACAAAAACAGTTGAGTGAAATATTTTTGAGACTATCAAATATTTTGCAACAAAGCAAACATCAGCCTTGTGTATCTATTCTATTTATATATGTTTTTATAACAATATTTTAACTCATTTGTAGAAGGTTTGTATTGACATTTTTTATTTTTTATAAACATTTATCGAACAAACATTTGTTTGTTTGTGTCTTTCGGCTCAAAAGAGGTCGCCACAGCGGAACTCCAGTCCGCTAATGATTGGTAGTTGATTTTTACGTGCCGAGTTACCAGCCCTGACGCACAACCTTCAGCGAAGGTATGCCCATTCACACATGTCTCCACGCAGAAGATGCTCTAGCTGAGAATCGAACCGGACAGCGTCTTACTGTGAGGCGACAACGCTACCGCAGCACCACCACCACGGGTCTTATCGAACAAACATTATATAAAGTAAAGTAAAAATAAGACAGTACTGCAACCTTGAAATATAGAATCGAAATACAAGAATACCACATCAGCTGTAAACAACTTGATCAAAATCCAGAATAGTATCAAATTTATAGATTAAAATTGTGTTTAAGACAAAGATGTGGAGTTTCTATGTGCTCCATACCTGCACTTTAAATAATTATTTGTTGATTGTTTAATCTGTTATTTAAGCAACAGTTGTCTCTAACTGTTTTGTAGTGTTGAAATTCATAAGCAGTTAAATATGCTATGCACTTCTGAACCAACATAATTTAACTTTGGTGAAAGGATGCTCTCGTCTCTTAATCACAATTTTCCAAAAGAAAATGTTTGAATAATTGTGTAGTGGAACTCTTAAAGTCTGTCTAATTCACTTAATAATAAAGTTCCAAAGCAGAGTAGGATGTTTGCATAACCATACCATGTGTAAGTACTCCAGAGAAGGAAGTCAACAATACCTGCAGTTACTGGCATGATAGTGGACCTTCAACACTCAAGACACCTTTGCATATACAGCAGTTTCAAATATGTAGTTAGTACTGGAAAGTCCTCCAAGATGTCTACAATCATCTTTCTTGGTTCATCCACTGAACATATGTAAATTTGAAAATTCTAGAATAAATTAAGTTGAATAGAAAATTATTAATGCAGATGCATGCCCTAGTCTTCAAAGAAAATCAGAAAGAAATTAACCACTAGAAACATCTAACAAATTCAATAAACTTCTGTAGCAGTCTGATATATGTCATAGTATGATATACTAGAAGTTGCCATGTCTCCTTCTCTAACACTAAGTACACAAATCGTCTGGAATCCACTGCCATTCAAAATGTATAACTACACTCATCACCCCACATTTAGATCACTAACCAGACTTTGGCTGTTTGCTTTACTCACCTACTCATGTGAAATCATTTAAAGTTATTGCTAGTATCATAAGCCTTTTACCACTCCACCATACCTCTCAACTTCTTAACACAAGAAGTCTGGACAAAGCCAAAAATAATGGGTGTAGTGGAAGAAGGCCCAAAATAGGAACAATTTTTAGATATTGCTCTTACGAACTTAGAAAGTTGATAGAATGGCAGTTTTTGTATTTGCATGCATTTTCCAGAGGGTATGAAGTCTGAAATCCAAGTGCTTGTCATTATTTAGTGGCATCAATCATCACTGATTTGTGAGAAAACAACAAATTTTATGAGGAAAGGACTAAAAATATAAGGCAAAAATTTGGACATTCTGCTAAAATCTGGACAGTTGAGTGGTATGCACTCCATAGTTATCCACCTTCCTTCTATAATCGCCCAGTGCTGTCTACACTCCTAAAAATCTGTTGTTTTTCTCTGGTACCCTGCTTCTTGACCTTTTTTAAACATTCCTGAGCCTTCCAGCTGTCACCACTGACCTTAATATATCTCATCTATTTCCATGTAAATAGAATGACCAATTCTGCAAGTTTTTTTTCTCTGTATTCTCTCTATGAATGGAAAAAATGTATTTTTTATTGTATCTATTTATTAGTTTGTTTGTTTGCTTGTGGGCTGATCCACAGAGGACCCAATTCAGCCATAGCCTGGGATTTACAGCAAAGAAATGAGAAATACAGTGACATAATTTAATACATGAAAGCAGTACAGAGTAATTGCACATCAATGTTAAATGGACAAAAATAAGGAAAATGCATTCAGTATAGACTATTAGTAAAGAATTGGTGAGTTTGCTGCAAAGTATTTACTTATAACGTTCTTCAGTTTTAAGGTGGAGGTCAGTTGTTGAAATGTCGTAAATATGTGTGAAAAGGAAGAGAACTGAAGAGAAATATAAAAATAAAATGGGGTTATTATGTGGGGGTTGCAGAGTATGAGAGGGGATAGTGTTAAAAATGTAATGCAGTTTGCGTAGAGAAGAGTATGCAGCAAAGCTGGACACATGGTTGGAAGAAGAAAAAAGCTATAGACTTTTTGTCAAGGTTATGAGAGGATAGTGTATCTTAATGTAAAGAACTATATGTTCTCAGATAAAATCAGTATATATAACTGATAAGTGTATACCATTTTGTGAGATGCTTAATTTTTGAATGCATTCTCTTGTATCCGCAATGGGAACTCATTTCAGCTGTATAGGCAACAATACATTGCATGTTTCTATGTGTGCTTGTTTTTACTGTACTGTAAGGTTTTTGATGAACTTTTCTCCCTATGACTTCAGTGAACTTTGGAACTCTCCAGTAAACAAAACAAACAAACAAATAGCTAAAAAACAGCACCATTCTACAGACTGCGTGAGTTGCCCACAAAGTCAGTTATTCATTTGGCTAATACATTTTTATAAGCTGGATAGGTTGCATATACCTTGGACACAACTCTGCTGAATTCTAATTTTAGGAGACCAGGTTTACACAGTTAACCAGTATATGGGACTCAAATTGCTTGTTCAAGGTCTGTTAAAGAAGTGTTACCAGTAAAAGGTAAGTGAGAGTCTGCTTCAGACCCTACTGTGTGTGCTTCGTACTATTTTAGTAGCACAGTTTCATTCAGTGAGACAGTACATGAGATATGGCTTGCTAGTAAGTGATCTGTAGAAGCACAACTACAGTAAAACAAGGAAGAGATATGTAGCAATCTGTTTTTAGGAGTGCATTTTTTCGGCCAGTGAATGAGACTCTGCTTACTAGTGAAGGGTCTTTCAGGGAATCATCTGTGCTTACTAGTGAAGGGTCTTCCAGAGGATCATCTCTGCTTACTAGTGAAGGGTCTTTCAGGGGATCATCTACTCTTAACTAATGAAGGGTCTTTCAGGGGATCATCTGTGCTTGACAAGTGAAGGGTCTTTCAGGGGATCATCTGCCTTTGGTGCACCAGAATACTCGTCTAGTCTCTCAGCCTTTGTACTCATGTCACTACAGGGCAGGTCAGCTTTAGTTTAATATCCAGAGTAAGCCATAGGATTTTTTTTTTATTTCTAAATACTCTGAATATTACTGTTTAACATAATGTTTGCCAAATTCACTGAGATGGTATGGATTACTGTTAATTCTCACATTTTAAACAATGGCATAGATATACTAACATTAATAGAAAAGGAAAACAAACCATATTAATATATTCCTCATTATCAAGTCTACTACCATATTGATAGATTCTTGGAACTTAGTGCAGTGTCAGTATTAATAATATGATCATAAAATCTCCATGTTTATTAATGTAATGCCTTGTGTTTCATTAAAAGGGTGTTAAAAAGCACAGGGCCAAGAAGGAGGGATTAATATGAGATATTAACATGTTTGTGTTCATGATGAATAGAACTTCCTAATCTTACCTGCATAGCTTCTGCACCAAATCCACATGCTGATACAGTCGCACAAGTAAGGTTTTATATCAGTTTATCTACTTGTTACTGGAATGAACAAATGTGATCTAAGAAGAATTGATGGAAATGATATGGCTTTTATGAAATTATTTTGAAAATTGTCATCAAGTTTTAGGTTGCTTATGTATTTAGGAGTTTGTTTTCCATCCAAGTTTCTAGAATTTTATTTCAATGAATTATATAGGTTCATAGAAGATTACTAGGCCTAATGGCCCTAGGGCCTTTAAAAGGCTAACCGTGTAAAAATCTGTGTACCCTTATTGACCAAATTTAGACGGTCATTGTCAGTAGAGTGATACTGTAATCAGCACCGACTGTCCCTCTCCATGAGGGACATAGGTTCCACCCCTGGGATGAATTTACGGTCACCCATCCAGTTGTCAGGATTGTGCTTGAATAGAGTCATTGAGGAGCTCTGCTTCACATGGAGTGGGAGCTTATTCCAGAGAGCGGTAATCACTGGGAGATACATCTGACTGTCCAGCATGTTCTGTTGATGTCAGAGGCTAGGTTGAGATCTCTGGAATGGCTTATCCTTGTCCTATTTGATTTGTGGATGTGCAACAATTCCATTAGGGTAGGATCTGAGACTTCTCTGTAGGCCAGGCACAGGTTGCCCCTCAGCAGCCTGTATGATGCAGATTACACTGACAAGGATTTCAGTCTTTCCATGTGTATCATGTTTTGGAGACCATAGAGTCTCTTGGTAAGAAACCTCTGAGGTCTATCCAGCTGTTGCAGGTGTCTGGTGAGGTTCATACAGAAGGGAGTATTGTACTCAATTAGGGGTCTGATGAGGGTTGAGTGCAGTGGAGCTATTATCTCCCTGGTCTTGGATGCACTGCTCTTATTTATGAGATGCATAATGTAGAATGCTTTTCTTACCACTACGGACACATGGTGATTGAAGTTTAGATTGCCTTCAACCTATGTTCGCAAGTCTTGCACTACTGAGTTTGAGTTTAGAGAGGTGCTTTCTGTATCATAATTAGCGGGGCTACTTCTTTGCCCAAGGGGATAATGAGGTATTTTTTTGTGTTAAGCTTTAGTCCATGAGTTTGGTACCCATTGTTTATCTGCGTCAGTCCTTTCTGTAATATGTTAACATTGTTGGGGGACTCTGTGATTACGCCCAGTTTACAGTCATCTGCAAACTTAGTAAGCCACAGGCCATCTACCTTCACCTGGACTGCAGAGAAATAGATTCGAGACAATAGAGGGCACAGACCCTTGTGGTACCCCACTGGTAACTGGTCTACTGGTGGTGGTGGAACTCCCAACTTTGACAGTGTGCATCCTGGCAGTGAGCCAGTTTGTTAACCATCTAGTAATGTATGGGTTAATCCCAAGCTGGAAGAGTTTCTCTATGGTGCCTAAAAGGGGGACTGTGTCAAAAGCCTTAGATCGAGATAGGCGGTATGTTCCATTTTGCCCTCATCCAGGGCTTTGGTGACATTCTCAATGAAATCCACCAGGTTTAGTAAGCAAGATCTACCCTTGACAAAGCCGAACTGGGTTGGGTTGAGAGTCTGAAGGTCACCTATGCCCTTGTGAATAAGGTCCATGATGATTGTTTCGATGACCTTGCAGATAAGGCTGGTTAGATTTATGGGTCGATAGTTCCCAGGGTCAATTTTTGGACCCCCTTTGTGCAAGGTGCTTACTATTGCTATTCTCCACTCAGCAGGTACAAAGTCAGTTCTCAGGCTATGGTTAAAGAGAGTGCCGAGTGGTTCTGCTAGATGTTGTTTAGTAGGCAGTCGGGGATGTTATCCAGTCCCATAGAGGGTGTGTTTTTTGGCTTTGGAGAGAGCTTGTATGACCTGTTCTTTGGAGATACTCAATAGAGGACTGGTATTGAGAATGATTTGGATTATGTCAGGTGACAGTAGGGAGAAGGTATTGCCAAATATTTTGACTAGCAGGTTGGCAATTTCCTCAGGTTCAGTATGAATGGTACCATTTACTATTAGTCTGGCACACAGCTGGTCACTCCCTCTTAGGTTTCAGACATAGCTAAAGAATGTCTTGTGATTGTATTTAGCTAAGGATGCTAATTTAGACTCATAGCTAGCCTTAGAGGACTGAACAAGATATCTGACTTGCTTGTTCAAGCTGTGGAGGATTTTCTTCCTCTATTGAATTAGTTCCCTCCAGTTCTTAGGTATCAGTTTCTTTCTTTTGTTGTATAACTTATTTATACTTAGTCCACCAGGGTGGCTTGTTCTTTCCAGAAGACCTTGTTTTGTTCCTGTTAGGTATGGTTGGTTCAATGCATTTGTTTAAGTGGCTGTAAAGGGCAATCGTGTATTCCTCAGCATGGGAGACATTGTTGTCTATGTTGCCAGGGACTTTGGAACTTTTTAAAACATTGATTAGTAGGCAATAGCTTGCTTTGGAGAAATTTTTGATTTTTTTTTTTTTTTTACTCCTGTGGGGACGTCAGGTTTCAAGTGAGATGGATTTATGGTCTAAACCTACTAGGGAGGGTAACACACAAGGGGTGGTGCAGTGCCCCCCCCCATGTTGGTGGACACTAGGTCCAGGACATTTGAGCCCCTTGTGGGTGTCCAACCATCTGTTCCAGAGCATTTGAATTAACAAAGTCCAGGAACCTCGCAGAGATCGAGTTTGTGCTTATGTAGGTCTCCCAATCGATGGAGGGATAGTTGAAATCTCCCCTGACCAAAGTGTTTGGCTGTATGTTGAGAGACTTTAGCAAGTCCAAGTAGGCGGTGTGTTTCACCTGGTTCACGGTAGGGTTGCTGTCACTAGTGATGATGTGGAAAGGTGTTTTTCCTATGGTTAATTGGACCTGGAGTAGCTCAAGAGAGTTGTACTGTTTCACCAGTCTTGTGTATCTGGATTTGATGAAGATGGATACACCTCCACCTTTGGTTCTTTCATGCTCATTTTGGGGTTTGAATCTGTGAAAGACATTGTAGCCTTGTATGACCAGGGTGCTCTCAGTGGCCTTGAAACAAGTCGCTGTGACTGCAAAAATGTGGGCATTTTCCAAGGTGATGAGTGCTTCCAGGGAGTGCAATTTATTCTTTAAGCTCCTAGCATTAAGCAGCATGACTTTGAATTTGTCTTTAGTGGGTTTCTTTACATCAGAAGTTTTGTTCTTTGGACATTGTGTAAAAAAGGCAATATGGAGGAGGCAAGCATCTTTGCCAGTATTCTAAAGCCTTAAGGAGACAGGTGAAGGTTATCTCTGGCAAAGCAGCGTGGACTGTCAACCATGTCTTCCCAGGCAGACAGATGCTGGATCCCCCTGGAGTGACACTCTCCTTGAAATCAATCATTTTTGTCTGTATTGTGGCATCATCCTCAGTGAAGATAGAATGCTGCTTAGGGCTAGGCACATACCTGCCTGGGACATGCAATCTGAGAGATCGGTCATGTCTCTCTTCATATAGTCCAGGGAGGTACATCTCAAGTCATTTACACCAACATGTACTATCACAGAGTCATAATGGTAATTGTTGCTGAATGATGGATCCTAGCACCTAATAGGCAGTTGACCATGACCTTCTCTTTGTTCAACATGGTGAGGGGGACATCTGTGTGTGTCGTTCTTCAGTCACCTGTCACCAGAACATTTGGTTTTGAGGTGTTTTGTCTTAGGGGCTTAATTGCTAAGACACTGATATACATGTTGTTGTGTTTGGTGGTGGTTTCTGTTCTCTTACCAGTATGTGTGTATTTGCGCTTGGGAGGTCTCAGGTCTTTTGGTAGGCTCTTAGTAAGTACCTCCACATATGTGGGTATATGTGTCTTGACCTTCTGTTGTTTGAAAGGGAAGGTGTGTGTGCTGACAACCTGTTGTATGTCTTGTTTGTTGCTATGTGAGAGGACTGATTCTAATTTCATGATATAGTCACATTTCTCACATACTGTGGTGGTGGTGCTGCGGTAGCGTTGTCGGCTCACAGTAAGACGTTGTCCTGTTCGATTCTCAACTAAAGCGTCTTCTGTGTGGAGACATGCGTGAATGGGCGTACCTTCATTGAAGGTTGTGTGTCAGAGCTGGCAACTCAGTACGTAAAAATCTACTGCCAATCATTAGCGGACCGGAGTTCCACTGTGGCGACCCCTAACCGGGAAAAGCCGAAAGATACAACAGTCACATTTCTCACATACTATATGTGTTTGCTTTAGGAGCAAGTGGTTGTCAATGTACAAGAGGCAATTGCTACATTGCCTCTGGATTCCCATGTCATTCAGGTTGGCTGGAGAAATGGTGGGTAACTGTCTGTCCATTATAGCAGGTATATATTGTAGTGACTAGTGGGTGTGGGTAGGGTGGACCAGGATTTGCTTGCAAGACCAACAAGGGCAGCTATTCTGTGGAAGTGTAAGGGTGGAAGACTGCGTCAGTACCTTAGAAAGCACAGCTAATGCACAACTGCTTTTCTCATGGAAAGGCAGTGGAGCTAAGAAGGGTTCACTAGCAGTATCAAGAGAAGAGTTTTGTTTCTAAGCATTTGTGTCTATACACAACAGTGCCAAACCCCATTGCAGAGAGCACAGCTGCGCACAAATGCGGTGCTTAAATACAAATGAAATTAAACAGTTTTAACACAAACTAGCCAATGGGAGAGCCCAAAATTGAGCCTTTTTCCAACACTTCCCAACTCAGATGGGTCCTGGACTGCACACATCTGCCACAAGAGTGCAGGAGGGCCTTCTTAATGTAGCATGGCTGATTTTAGTGCTCAGTATATGCCAAACAGCGTAGATTCAGCAAGTCCAAATCTAGCCTATGCTGTGGGATACAGTAGTACTAGGATTTCAAAGTGCAGAAAATAACAATCAAAGCAGTAACAGCAGTGAAAAATAACACAACAATTAATCAGAGTACAGTTCAAGAAAGTGCAATGCAAGCTTTAAATATACTTCTTTTTTGTAGATCACAGTGGTTGCCTCTGATTTAGTTTAGATTCACTCCTGTTCTCTGGCTAAGTCGCCAAACTCAGAGAAGCTACACCAAACTGAGAGCAAAACTGTGCAAATGTGGTGCTTAAATACAAACAAAATTAAACAGATTTAATACAGACTAGCCAATGGGAAAACTCAAAACTGGGCTTGCACGAACTTTGTAGTGTTAAGGTTTTATGCAGTCTAAACGTGATGCACAAAAAGGCTTCCGAATGTACAGAACTTCAGATAAGCTGCTGTTTATATTTTGATATTATTAAGCTTTTAGTAATTATTTTAACATGTTTATTAACTGCTCACATTTTAAACAATGGCATAGATACAATAACAATAATAAAATAGAAAAGTAAACTATACTAATATTTTAATTATTTTCATGCAATATATGGTTTCATTTTTTCATTCACTCCAACATTACATAAATTGCTCAATTTCTACTTTCCCTTAAACCTCACTCATCCTCCTCCTGAACATTGTTATGCATGTATTGTTGCAACAATTTCCATTTATTTTGATGTAATTTGTTCATTCCCTTTTTGAAAGATCCCATCTCGAGTTCTTACATTTCCTTCATACCTCTGAAGTGTGCAGATGGTCAGAATATGCAGATTTTTGCCTCATTTTTGGTTTGTTCCTCATAAAATTTGTGGCTTTCTGGAACATTGAGGATTGAAGTTACTAAATAATGACAGGCATTTGAGTTTCAAACTTCATAACCTTCAGAAAATGCATTTTATTATTCCGACAACTTTCTAAGTTTATAAGTGCAGTATTTAAAATCTGTCCCAATGTTTGGTCTTTTGTACCCCCATTATTTTTGCCTTTGTCCAGATTTCATGTACTAAGAGATTGATCTCCTTTACAATATTCAATAATTGAATTACAGTTGTTTTAGATTTTGATTTCCAATTTCTAGTAGTTGTTTTTTGGCAGCCAATAGCACTAAATTTACTAAGACTTTACTACATTTGGGCAATTCAGAACTTGTGTCACAGTTCAAAAGAATCGTTTCCTTAGTTATGATTTGCTGTCCCAATGTTTGTGAGAAAGTACTCTGTAGGAAATTTTTAAATTCTGCCACCTCTTTACATTACCCAGAAATAGGAGCCCAATTTATTTTTATTTTATTTATTAATTGTTGACCGGAAAAGACCGACTAGGACAGAGCCTATTTTCAGCGGAGGCCCATGGAGAAACCCTCCAGATGCATGTTTTTAGAATGTGGGAGGAAACTGGAGTACCCAGAGGAAATCCATGTGAATGCAGGGAGAACATGCAGACTCCATACAGGAGGTACCCCAGCCGAGAATCGAACCGGAGAACCTCTTGCTGTGAGGTGACAATGTTAACCTCTGCACCACTGCGTCACCCTGTTTTGAGACACAAGATTTCATAACATTTCCAGTATGCTTATCTTATCTATATGTGTGTAACAAGTTGTACATTGTTGCACCCTTGCATTCCATATGGATATCTCCTTCTGGATTTCGGCTTTAATTTGTATTAAAAAGTAATATTTTTCAAACTTTAGTAAAGGTGGAGATGAATTGCATAATACTTTTTCACTGTAACCCTGGGTATATATAACCCTCAGTATATATGAATATTTTTTTTTAGGACACACATTCTTTTCTTAGGTACATAGATGGACTTCATGCTTTTAGGCCACAGATGCTCAGTATACGAGTCAGAGTGTTAAGGTGTTAGCGTGGAACACTCACCACAGCAATATATGACAGTTAAGATGTGGAACATTATTTTTCATGACATAAGAAGTGTTGGCATATGGGTGAAATGGAAGTCTTATACAATGGACAAAAATAAAAGTATATTTTGTATAGAATTAATTCAAAAGGAGCAGGAGCAAAATGACAAAAGGTCACCTTTTCAGAAATGTGTGTGTGTGGCAGTATACCATAACAACTATCTGCAGCAACGGCAGTGACAACATAAACTTGGCAATGATAACTGTCCGTGGAACTGCTGAATTTATAAAATAATTTACTCTCAAAGATTCATTTTGGGTACCACACTGTAAATCAACTCTTTGTGCTGACTCCAAACTTTAGAGGTGAATCTATCTCTCTCATGTACTAATCCACTTAAACCGTGTTTTGCAAGTCAGGTTAATTCATAACATGATGAGGTAGCAGCTATGGTCCCAGAGTTCTTAAGGTGTGAGTTTAGCAGAGCAGCATGGTAATTCATAGTGTGCTGTAACAGTGATCAGCATGCTGTTTTCTGTCTCCATCTCCATAATGATCAGCATACTATTTTCTGTCTCCATCTCCATAGTGATCATCATACTGTTTTCTGTCTCCATCTCCATAGTGGTCAGCATACTGTTTTCTGTCTCCATTTCCATAGTGGTCAGCATACTGTTTTCTGTCTCCATTTCCATAGTGATCAGCATACTGTTTTCTGTCTCCATTTCCATAGTGATCAGCATACTGTTTTCTGTCTCCATTTCCATAGTGATCAGCATACTGTTTTCTGTCTCCATCTCTATAGTGATCAGCATACTGTTTTCTGTCTCCATCTCCATAGTGATCAGCATACTGTTTTCTGTCTCCATCTCCATGGTGGTCAGCATACTGTTTTCTGTCTCCATTTCCATAGTGATCAGCATACTGTTTTTTGTCTCCATCTCTATAGTGATCAGCATACTGTTTTCTGTCTCCATCTCCATAGTGATCAGCATACTGTTTTCTGTCTCCATCTCCATAGTGATCAGCATACTGTTTTCTGTCTCCATTTCCATAGTGATCAGCATACTGTTTTCTGTCTCCATCTTCATAGTGATCAGCATACTGTTTTCTGTCTCTGACTCCTTATTTAAGTATAGAGATGACTTGTTCTTTCAGAATATGGTGCACTGCACTCTGTACCTTCTCAGTGTGATTGGCCATGCAAACCAGAGAAATGACTCAGATTGAGAGTTAAAAACAAAAACGACAGACATTAGAAAATATATAGGTATTACTGACTTTGTCCAAAGCTCCAGGTTGTAATTAGAGAAATACTCTAAGAAAGAATCTTGCGATTTGGTTCTTGACTACCTTGTAAAATTTGCAGTTGTCAAGTCCAAAGCTTTGTTCATTAAAGCAAAATTACATCTTGCAGTCAAGTTCCCAGGAAAAAAAAAAAGCTTGGACAATGCAGGCTTTCTTGCTATTTTTTCTTCCATGTTCTGAGATTCAGCTGGTAGGCTGTGTCTTGCCTCATGCTGGTTGAACCTTGGTGAAAGACTGCTTACAATGGCGTATGAGAGGTAGGGTGAGATACCTGCTAATTCCCGGTCTTGCAGCTGTTCAACACTGTTGCATCTGAAGATATTTTACGTTCTTTCATTACTTTGTTTTACAGATACCTGGCCATTTACACTACTGCTGACTTAAATGCTTTAAATGACACAGTGCATTCCCCATGGATGTGGTTAACTACCAGTCCAGCAGCTCAATATCTGTGTTTTTTTCCAGACATTTGGTAACAGGTAGTAAGCTCTCTGTTCACAAGTATCCCTATGCAGGGGTGCCCCAGGAACACTTTCTTTTAAAATGACTTGCTCAGTGTCACACAGTAGACAAATGGAACTGGAAGGCAGCATGAAAAATCCGTGGTAGCTAAGATGCTTGGTTGGAGTAGGGTTCATGATAGATTAACTGTGCCACATTTCAAGTCAGGCGTAATTGATTCAAGAGGAACCTTTTAGTTTGGCTACTGCCTTCTGTGTAGTAATTCATGCTTAGCTGGCTGTATTCCTGGTAGTTTAATGAATCAACAGTACTCTTTATATTTAGTGAATAATAATATATGGAACACATATCCTTGTATGTCCTAGAAGCCTCTATTGATCAAAGCATTTCTCATGCTTGTACAGCATTTCATTTTGACTGGTGATTAGTTTATGTTAGTTTGTAACAGCAGTAGTTAAAACAGGTGAAGAATAAGTGATGGGTGTCATATTGTTTGAGGACTGAAGTTTGGTGTTAAGATGTAACATCTTGCATATCTTTCTGGGAATGCAAAGGACGTTACTCAGTATAAGGGCTAATCTGCAGATCCTGTCAACAGAGTTTTCCAGTTTAGTCTGTCTCATTGTTAAACAAAACAATTATAAGTGTGACTAAGCATGAAAATATGATGTCACTGAAATGGGGTAAGGATAAGTTCCGAACAAACTCTATTCAGTTAGGCATTCCTAACCAAATGGACTTGGATGTGTAGGTTAAGGATCAGATGGCCAGATACAGTACAAGCCAAAAATGACATCGTTCTTATGTGTTTCTCTTTGAGTGAAATGCAAAAACCACTGTCTTTACATAGTATTAGTTTACTAGCACACTGTTTTTGAACCATTCAGTATTTGCATAATATGAGCACAGATGAGAACATAAATTGCAAATAATCAGAAATACTGTATGTCACTGTATGACAGCACAACTTAGAGAAAACATCTGCTGCAGGACTTTAGTACATGTGTATATATATATATATATATATATATATATATATATATATATATATATATATATATATATAGGTTTACTATTGTTTGTGCGAACAACATTCTATCGGCTGCAATGTCTCGAAAAACAGAATGTCGAACGCACAAGTAGTTTTGCATCAGATAGTTGACTCCACTTATGCGAATGCACAACTGCATTCACATAATTTAAAATCGACTATCTGCACGGAGATCGCGGTACAGTGGGGAGTAGAAATTCATCCACATCCCCCACTGTAGTGCGATCTCGGAGTTAGAATATATAAGTAGGGGGGTGCAGGGGGGCTTGTCCCCCTGCAAAAACATGATAGCTGTATAGGAGTTTGATTTACATCAGTTCCTATATGGCTATCACGTGGTGGTTTCAATAACAGTGTTGAGTCAAATGTGTCAGACATTTGGTTCGACATTGTGAAAGTTATTTTTTTTTTACTTTTGGTATTACCATTCATTTATTTGAACGGAAAATGTTTTTCCGTTCGAATAAACAATAGCAAACCGTATATATATATATATATATATATATATATATATATATATATATATATAAATATATATATATATACTGATTTCCATGCACTTGAGCTCTATACCCAGCATTTTTACATTGAGGGTGGCAGACGTATGTTGTTGCAAACCTATCTGAGTTGGGGACTGCTGGCTGAAACCTTATTATGAAGTTCTTCGTGTTTCACTGTTGCAGTCATCACACTTGGGTTATCTGCCTGCAGGTAGCCCTCAGTCAGCCCGAATACCAGAGTCTTGGGATTTCTGTGTCGGATGCTGTCACCTCATCCATGATGTCAGGTCGTCAGGGATATAAAACATGCAGCTGACACCATTACATCAGCTTTTCTTGCTGCGCAGGAGCCTGAAGCAGAAGCAGTTCGCAAGTGCCAGTCGGCAGCTACCTGAAATTTTCATTTTTTTGAGTTTCAACCCTGAAGTCTTCTAAAGCTAAGTACCCAGTTGGGGATCCTTTTTTCTTGCTCCAACCGGTGTCAGAAAAAGTTAACAATTGTCTTACCTGTGGAAAGCAAATACCTCACAGAGATTTTTATTCTTACTGCATCACCTGTTTAGGCCCAGACCACGACGTCCCTCGCTGTCAGTTTTGTGCCTTGTTTAACACCCGAACTATTCGTTGTTGTGCTATTTTTGTCTCTAAATTCTTTTGCTGTCATTCTCCGTATTCCAAAATGGCATCAGTAAGCCAGTCGACTACCAACCTTCCAAAAAAACGCAAAGATAAAGACAGAGATAGACCGCATAGGTCCAAAACTGCCGACGCTTCCGTTAAGCTAATGGCCAGTCCCCCAGTACTCAGTGAGGTGCTTTCGCAGCCCCTGTTACCCGCTTCTACAGATTCACAGGCCTCTGCTGAGACCCATTCAGAGTCCGGTATGCCGCAAGATGCTTCTTCGACTATGGAACCTGTGGATGTCTCTGCCTTGAATGGGTCTGGAGCCACTGTGCAGGCACTGGCTTCTGAGGGTGTATTCCAACCTTACAATGTTTGTTTTAAACTGACTACTTCGTTAATGACTAAATCTACTGAATTTCTCAGGCCCAGAGTTCGCACTACGCCTAGAAAACTGACGACCTAAGCACATTCTCAAGCTCCCATGCCACAGAAACAAATTCTTAGAATGGCTGAATACCTTATTACTTTAATTAGGGGAAGCCGGCCTTCCCCCTCTAAAAGACAAATAATTGATTTTCCTTCAGATTCTTCAGACCGTGAGTCTGATGACTCTGACCCCTGTGATTACCAGGGCATACCCTATGAGGACTCAGACGCAGAGGAGTCAATTCCCTCAGCCTCCCCCCCAGAGGACCTTTCTTTCGGTGAAACCTTGCATACCCTAAGAGAGCATTTCCACTGGGAATGCCAGGACTACCCACAGAACAAAAAGAAACTCAGAGAATTTTTAGACTTGCCTCAGCATAGGCCTCTGGCTATTCCCCCTGTCCTGGATATTGTAGATGATGTCTTCATGGAATCCAGCCTTACCCCTGATACTTTACCACCTGCTCCTAGAAAGCCTGACATATACTGCAGAGTACCTGACTCTCACAAATTTCTCTTTACAAATCCCACTGCGGATCCAAAGGCCATTTTCCAGGGACCTAAAAGTATTAAGGCTTTTACAGCCAAAAACCGTACTCCTTCGGACAGGGATTCTAGGCCTCTAGACAGATTGGTTAAGAAGGTATAAACCTCTGGAACTCTTGCCATCAGGGCTTTAAATTGCCAGTTTCACATGTTGAAGTACCAGCAGCATATTATTGATCTAATTAAACAAAAAATGTTGTTGATTGTGCAGAAAAAAAGGACTTACAAGACTTAATGCATTCTGCAAACCAAGTTGGTAAACATACTTTGCAGTGTGCTTTTGATGCCTTAGAAGCATCTTGCAGGGCTTCTATCACTGGGTTTGTTCTGAGAAGACATGCTTGGCTGAAGGAATAAATCTTGCCAGACCATGTCAAGGCAAAACTACTTGATGCTCCATTAAACCAAGACTGTTTGGCTCTAAAGCAGAAGAAGTTCTTAAAAAGATTGAAGAAAAAGCTAAATCCATGAAAACTGTTAATGATTTCTTACAGGTACAGCTACCTAGATTCAGTAGGCATTGGCCTTCAAAAAATTGGTCCTTTCCAGTCCCTTCCAGACCTTCTCAGCCCAAACCCAGGGGCAACAGATCACAAAGACTACATTCTCAGGGTATGCACAGATCTAAACAATGGAGTGCTCCCTCCTCAAAAACTGGGAGTGGTAAGCCACCCCCCTATGGAAAAAGTTCACAATGACTTGTCCTTAACCCTTCCCAGCCATGCCCAAGTACTTGCACCCCTAGGAGGAAAACTTGCATTGCATGCAAAAAACTGGGAGTATATTACCCAGGACATTGTATCCCAGGGATACAGATTCTATTTCCACTCTTTGCCAACCCCAAGCGGATTGCCAGACCTTCCTTCAAACCAGTGGACAGAGGCCCAAAAGCAAGTACTTTCTCTTCTCAGTATCGAGGCTATTCAACCTGTGCCAACAGAGCAAAGGGGACAGGGTTTCTACTCCAGGCTGTTCCTGATGCCCAGGAAAGAGAACTCTTGGCGCCCTATTCTGGATCTGTCAACCCTAAACACTTTCCTGATGGTACCAAAATTCAAAATGCTTACACTCCGACAGCTCCGTCCTTTGCTAGCCAAGGACTCCTGGCTAGTCACCCTAGACTTAAAAGAAACTTATCTGCACATCCTCATAAGGGAATCTTGCAGGAAATATCTATGTTTCAGGGCAGGCTCTCTGCACTTCCCTTTGGCTTATCTACTGCGCTCAGGGCATTCACAAAGTGCCTGGCTCCAGCCATTGCTTACTGCAGGCTGAGAAATATTCAAATTTACCCATACTTGGATGATTGCCTGATTCAGTTGGACAGTCAGGAATTGCTACTTCAGCTCCTGACGTTTGTAAAGAGACTCCTAACTTCTCTGGGTTATACCAGTAACGAAAATAAATCACATCTGGTACCCAGCCAAAAGATTGTATTCCTGGAAGCAAGCTTGAACACAACTTCCCAGATGGCATTCCTCACTCCAGAAAAGCAGGTTTATTTGACAACTTATTTCAATCTACTGGCCACCCAAACCCAGCTATCTGCAAGAAAAATACTGCAAACCCTAGGGTTCATGACCTCATGTATTCTACTGATTTCATGTGCAAGACTGCATATGAGGAAACTCCAGTGGTACTCTCTGGTGTCAACATTCCCAGGACCTGGAAGCAGAGTTCCTTTAGTGGACAGAGGCTTGCAACACCAACAAGGGACTCCCTTTCTCACAACCCCCCGCCGTCCAAACTCTGACAACAGACACATCAGACTATGCATGGGGGGCTCACATGGCAGGCAAATGCATTCAAGGGAAATGGAGCCCAGGACAAATTCACCTGCATATCAATCAAAAAGAAATGTTAGCTGTACAGAATGCACTGACAGCCTTCAAATACCTTATCCTGCCAGGACAATTCCTAATAAAGACAGAAAACACCACAGTTATGTGGTACATAAACAAGCAGGGGGGAACTCACTCCTACCCACTCTGCAGGTTAGCCATGACACTGTGGAACACAGCCTTAAGCAACCAAGTGTACCTGCAAGCTCAGTTTCTGCCAGGCAAACAAAATTCACTGGCAGATGACTTAAGTAGAAATCTAATGGACCCACACGAGTGGAAACTGGAACCAAACTCATTCAAACTTCTAATACACAGGTGGGGAACACCAGAGGTGGACCTCTTTGCGTCCCCCCAAAACCATCAACTAAACAAATATTGCACCAGAATTCCCCACAACCAAGCTTGGAAAGTGGATGACCTATCCTTCACATGGGAAAACCTCTCAATCTATGCCTTTCCCCCTCTGCCCCTCCTTCCAAAGGTACTCCTCAAGATCAAACAGGACAGGCCAAGAACTATCCTTATTGCACCGGACTGGCCACGCCAGCACTCGTACCCACTCCTACACAGTATGACAGCAGTGCCACCCTGGCACCTACAGCAGACTCCCTCTCTGCTGTCCCAGCAGGAGGAACAGATTTTGCATCCTCAGCTGCTAACCCTGAACCTGGCAGCCTGGCTTATTCCCTGAGTACATCACCAGCAACCCTCAGCAAACAGGTGCTGGATGTTATCCTTGAGGCCAGGAGGCCCAGTACTAGGAAATCCTATTCAGAAAAGTGGAATAAATACTGTTCTTGGAGCCAGTCTCAAGGGAAGGGCCCAGCCGGGCACTCCTTGCCTGAAATCCTAGATTACCTTGCAGAGCTGCTCCACAAGGGCCTCTCCTTCTCATCAATTAAGATTCATGCCTCTGCCATCTCAGCTCATTACAGTACTGAGCCACCTCTCTTCTCTCACCTTCTGATCAAACAGTTCCTGAGAGGAGCTAATGATTTAAGACTCCCAAGGAGAGCTTCCACTCCTGCCTGGGACCTTAACTTTGTACTAGAGAAGGTCACGCTTCCCCCTTTTGAGCCTGCTGCTGCTGCAGCAGAGTTAAAATTCCAATCTTGTAAAACAGCCTTACTGCTAGCCATCACTTCAGCAAGAAGAGTGTCTGAGTTACAGGCCTTTATGGCTGTGGAACCCTTCATTATCTTCCGTGCGGACAGGGTTTCCCTCAGGACTAACCCATCTTTTATGCCCAAGGTGGTGTCCAGTGGGGCTTTAAACCAATCCATCCATTTGCCAACCTTTTTTTCTTAATCCTCGGAATAAAGGGGAAAGGATCCTGCACTCCGACGTGCACAGACAGCTCAGGTTCTACCTTGACAGGACTAAACCTTTCAGAAAATCTGACCAGCTGCTGGTCAGCTTTACTACAGGGGCAGAGGGCAAGGCCATTTCAAAACAAACCATTTCTAAATTCTAAATAGATAGCACACTGCATCCATTTCTGCTACAAACACCATGGAAAACCTACCCCACAGGGGATCAGGCCTCATTCCACTAAGGCTACCTCAACCTCTCCAGCTTTTCTCAGTGGAGTCCCTACCAGGGACATCCTGGAAGCTGCAACCTGGAGTTCTGTACGCACCTTCTCCAAGCATTACAACTTACCTGTCTTTTCCAAATCCAGAGCTGGATTTGCCACAGCGATCTTAGAAGGCCTGCTAGCCAGCCCTACTACTTCTTAACTGCCTCCACCCTTCCTCAGTTTTGGGAATCAACCCAAGTGTGATGACTGCAACAGTGAAACACAAAGAACATAGTACACTTACCATAAATGTAGATGTTCGAGTGTATTCACTGTTGCAGTCTTGGTTACCCTCCCTCTAGCCCCCTGTCTTTCTATATTTTCTACCTGTCCTCTTTTTTGGCCATATCTTATGGAAATGGTATTTACTTTTTACTGGGGGTGTTCCACACCATTTGATTGCTTTCTATTTTGGGGACTCCTGACATCTGGGGTAAGAAAAACTGATGTAATGGTGTCAGCTGCATGTTTTATACCCCTGACATCATGGATGAGGTGACAGCATCAGATGCAGAAATCCCGAGACACTGTTTTTTGGGCTAACTGAGGGATACCTGCAGGCAGATAACCCAAGTGTGATAATTGCAACAGTGAATACACTCGAACATCTACATTTATGCTAAGTGTACACAACTGTACTTTTTCCTGATTAGTCTGTAGACCTTGCTGTTGTAAAACTTGTTTTTCTGATTCTGTATAAGCCCAGTGTTTGTGTGGGTTTGTGCTCAATCCCTCAGAGCTGATCTTGGTTTAGCTACTTTGCCTGAGAGATGCAGAGAATCTGCTGCGTCTGAAGCTATCCACTGCTAAAATAATGAAAATAAGTATCATTTTGCACTTTTGCCGATTACTTTTACTGTGTTTCATAAGACTCCTGTATTATTTGTTAAATGTCTTGCACTTCAGTAGTGTTTCAAAACTGAGCTGCTTGATTTGCTGCTTTAGTAACTAATTACATTGTGTCTGCTAGTTTTGTATGACTCAAGTATCGAGATTGTGTGGTTTCCATGCACGAGCTCCAGAACCAGCATTTTTATATTGAGAGTTTTCTGACTGTACTGTTGTGGCAGAAGTTTGCTGTGGCAAACCTATCTGAGTTGGAGGCTGCTGGCTGAAAGCTTACTGTGTGTTTTAATGATTGGTCTTTAGGTCTTGCTGTTGTAAAACTTGTTTTTCTGATTCTATATAAGCCCAGTGTTTGCACTAGGCTTCCCTCTGGGCAGCAACCGCTAGCAGTGCCCTGTATAGATGCAAACATTTTCAAGTTGAAATTTTCCTTAGAATAACTATCTCTGCAAACTTACCCAGTCCTCCCTGCTGATGTAGGGACATCTGAGTTGCGCACAGAGAGGCATCACCTCGTTGGATAGCTGCAGGTCACACTGAGTATAGTACCCATTCTTCATCCATGTGCTGTCATCCCAGTCCAGTCAAATCTACTCACTCTTCTCCCTGGTTAAACCCATAGTAAAAAACTGAAACCATGGGTAGGCACTTTCCTGCTAACTCTGCATCCAGTTTGGTGGACATGGGCATTCTGGGTGTCATGTATACTGACAACCACTTAATTCTGAAACAAACAAACACAGTATGTGAGAGCTGTCTCATGTATACTGACAACCATTTAATTCTGAAACAAACAAACACAGTATGTGAGAGCTGTCTCATGTACTGACAACCACTTAATTTTGAAACAAACATGTTAGTTACATTATGAAAATTGAGACAAAACTCTCACATATTGACAAATCAAACAACAAACAGGTTGTCAGCATGCACGCACATCATTTCTGTCAATAAATAAGGTCTCGGCACATAAACCCACATATGTGGAAGTGCTCATAAGTAACTTAACAAAACCTCAAAGGCTGCCCGTATGCTGCCATCAGAAATCACATGTAAACAAAGCCAAGTCAACACCAAGCACTACACATACAAATATACATCACAGTGTCTCCACTAGCAAGCCTCTAAGGTGAAACACCACATATTCAAACATCTTGGTCATAGAAGATTCCATCATGAAACACACAGACTCCCCTCTCACCGATTTGGATAAAGAAAGGGTTACAGTCAGTTGCTTGTTAGGAGTCATGGTTTGACAGATCATGCAGGCACTCAGGTCACTCAATCACTAGTACCAGTATGAGTCAGTTATAGGTTCATAGGTGGTTACTAGACTATTGACCCGAAGGTCGTTATAAGCCTAGCCTTATGTACCCAGTGTAATACTAGAGAAACCTAATATAAGGATCATACCTAAACTCAAGATCTTGGTTAGGAACAACTGCCCATATCTACTAGGGCCATAGGTGAAATCCCTGGAAAGAATTTACAGTTTCCCATTCAGTCATCCAAGCTACGTTTAAACAGGGTCATTGAGGGGCTCTGTTTGATGTGAATTGGTATCCTATTCCAGAGGTGTGGCAGCCTCTGAGAGACATGTCTGTCTCTCCAGCAGGTCCTATTTATGTTGCAGGCCAGGTTAAGGTCCCTGGAGCAGGTGACCCTTGTCCCATTTGACTTGCAGGTGTGCAGCAGTTCCATTAGGTTTGGGTCCAAGATTGCTGTGTAAGCCAGGCACTGGTCTCCTCTAAGTAGTCTGACACTACTGAGTACAGTGGCAGTATCTTCAGTTTGTCAATATATGATGTGCTGGTGACCCTGAATTTTCTTGGTTAGAAATATTTGTGTTCTTTCAAGTTGCTGCATGTGCCTGGTAAGGTACATACCAAAGGGTGCATTGTACTCAATTATTGGCCTGATGAGGGTCCAGTACAGGGGATTTATGACCTCTTTTGCTCTTGAGGCAGTGCCTTTGCTAATGAGGTGTGTAATGTTGAATGCCTTCTTTACCCCAGTAAATACATGGTGGTCAGTGTTTAGGCTGCAGTCATCTTGCGTTCCCAAGTCTCTCACAACTGATTTGTTACTTAGGGTATTATTATTTATATGATATTCTGCAGGGATATCGTTTTTACTGAAGGGGATGGCAATGCATTTTTTAACAATGAGTTTGAGTCCATGGCTTTGGCACCAATCATTGGTTTGTGTAAGTCCCTCATGAAGTATATTGATATAGTTTGGGGATTTGGTGATTGCACCTAATTTGCAGTCATCAGCAAACTTAGTCAGCCACAGCCCCTCTGCTTTGGCCAGAACTTCTGAGAAGTGTATTCCAAACAATAGGGGGCCCAGCACTGAACCCTGTGGAACCCCACTGCTCAAAGGTCTGCTGTTTGAGGTAAAGTTCACAACTTTGAGTATGATCTGTTGATGAGGCAGTTAGCAACCCACATGACAGCATAAGGGTTGATAGTCATCTGGGAGAGTTTATCAATGATGCCAAACTGTGAGATTGTGTTGAAAGCCTTCGCTAAATCAAGGTAGGCTGTATGCACAAGTTTGCCTTCATCTATGGCTCTGATGATGTTTTTGAGAAATCCACCAGGTTTAACAGGCATGACCTATGTTTGAAAAAACAAACTGGGTCGGATCAAGGGTTTGGAGATCACCTATATTATTATTTATAAGGTCCATGATGATTCGTTCCATGGCCTTACAGATACGTCTGCTTAAGCTTATGGGTCTGTGGTTTCCAGGGTCTGTTGCTGTACCTCCTTTATGTAAGAGGCCGATGGTTGCTGTTTTCCATTCAGCAGGAACAAAACCAGTACTCAGACTGTGGTTGTAGAGGGTACCTAATGAAGCTGCTAACTCATGTTATAGACCATTTAAAACGCAACCTGGGATGCCATCCAGTCCCATAGAGGCTGTGTTTTTGGCCTTAGAGAGAGCATTAATGACTTGTTCTTTGGAGATGCAAGGTGGAAGAGATGTAGAGGAAATGTTTGGAGGAGACAGGGGGGGTGAAAGCTTCGTCAAACCTGTCATGTAATAAGTTAGCTATTTTCACAGGATCAGTATGTGTGATGCCATCCACAGCTAGTTCAGCACATGTCTGGGCCCTACCTTTTATTAGGTTATGGATATAGCTGAAGAATGCCTTATGGTTGCTAATATTTTTCAAGTTGCCCTTACAGGATTTTACAAGTAGTCGTGTTTGTTTGTTCAAGCAGAGAAGGGTGTTCTTCCAGTGTTGGGACCTCTTCTTTTTTATTCTTAAGGCAGCAACTTCTTCCTCTTGTTGTATAACTTATTAATGCTAGATGTCCACCAAGGAGACTTGCTTTTTCTTAAGGATCTTGTTCTGATCCTATCAGGTACAGCTGTGTCAATACATTTGAATAAGTGTTTGTGCAGGGCATTTGTGTATACCTTAGTATAGTTGTCGATGCCATCTGTAGGAACAGGAGCTTGGAAGTTATTTATGCCATCACTTATGAGGGTATAATTAGCTTTGGTGAATTTCTTTAGCCTGTTTTCACCTAAGAAGGGTTCAGGTGTAATAACTACTTCTAATGTGACTGATCTGTGACCAGATTTAACCAATGAGGTTTCTATAATTGTGATAGTGCAGTGGTCACCCATGTTGGTGAGGATTAGGTTGAGAATATTTGAGCTGCTTGTGTGGTTGCATACTATTTGTTCCAGGGCATTAATGTTAAAGTCCAGGAACCTTTGTGAGAGCATGTTGGTACTCATGTAAGTTTCCCAGTCAATGGAAGGATAGTTAAAATCGTCCATGACTAGAGAGTTTGGTTGTAATTTGATTGACTCAAGTAGGTCCAAATAAGCAGTGTGGGTATCCTGGTTCATTGAAGGAGGCCTGTAGCTAACGATGACTTGAAGGGGGGGGGGGTCTTACCCACAGTTAGTTGAACTTGGAGTAACTCCATGGAATTTTCCTGTCTGACCAGTCTAGAGGTTCATAGGTTCATAGGTTCATACTAGGCTATCTGCCCTAGGGCATTTATAAGCCTAGCCAGAGTGTGTTTGGCTTTCGCCACCCATTTTAAACTAATTTTGCTATGCCCTTTTTCGAGGTTAGTATACTGTGCCTCTGTCTAACAGTGACACAGAAGTGATCTATTTATCTTCCATGAAGATAGATACTGGTCCTCTTTTGGTTCTCACACGTTCCTTTTGCAGTCTCTAAGTGTGGAAGGCATTGTAGCCTTGCAAGGCTGGGCTACTCTCTGTGGTCCTGAACCAAGTCTTTGTGACTGCACAGGCTTTAACATCCTCCTTGGTGAGGAGTGCTTCCAGAGAGTGCAGTTTCTGATTTAAACTAACGTTTAGCAGCATAACCCTTCATTTATTTGAGACTGATATTTTCAACTCAGAAATTTTGTTCTTAAGACCTTGCCTAAAAAGGCTCTATGAGGAGGCAAGTGCCTTAGCCAGTAACCGAAAGACTAGAGGTGACAGGTGATGACCATTTCTGGCAAAGCAGTCTTGTCCACCAACCATGTCATCCCAGGCTGACAGGAACTGGATCCCCATAGAATGACACCAGAAACCTAGCCAATTATTGAAGTCAATCATTTTTTGTTTATATTGTGGTGTCATCCTAGGTGAGGGAAGAATGCTGCTCAAGAATAGGGACGTACATGCCTGGGACACACATTGAGAGAGCTCAGTAATGTCTCTCTTCATATAGTCCAGTGAGGTACGTCTCAAGTCATTCACACCAACATGAACTATGACAGAGTCATAAAGGTATTTGCTGTTGAGAGACTTGAGAGCATATGTGATCTGACAGATCCTGGCACCTGATAGACAGCTGACTGTAACCTTCTCCTTGTCCATCCTGGTGAGTGGGATATCTGTGTGTCTCACAGTAGAGTCGCCTATGACTAAAAAAATTGGTTTAGATGTGCTTTGCCTTAGGGGCTTATTTGGTAAGACACTGGTGCTTGTGTTTTTATGTGTTTTCAGTGCATTGAGTGTTGTAGGTCCTGTATTAGGTGTAGCACGTTTGTGTTTGGAAGGTCTCTGGTGTTTAGGTAGGTTTCTGTTGAGTACCTCCGCGTATGATGGTTTATGTGTTGAGTACATGGTTTGCATAGGAGGTTCAGTATTCGGGCTGGCAACCTATTCCATGTTACTATTCTGTGCATGGGAGAGCAAGGATTCCAAGTTCTTAGTGTAGATACATCTCTCACAAATTGTACTTCGGTGATTTAGGAGTAGAGAGTTTTTGGTGTACATGAGGCAGTTGCTACACTGCCTAAGGATACTGATGTCAATCAGGCTGGTAGGAGAAATGAATGGAAACTGACCATCCATAATGCTAGGTTAAATCCTGTTTTCACAGTGGAGAGAGAAAATGGAAGGATGTGGTATAAATGTGTGATCTAAACAGAGTCTATACTTATGGGGGGGGGGTTCTATAAAGAGTCTACTAACAATGGGAGACTGTGAGGAGAGTTTCCTGTAGTTTCCTAGTCCTTTGGTGGTGTTAAAGTTTATAAAACTGGTCTAACTGATAGTTTTTAAGTGTTTTTCAACTGTTGAACTATTGAAGGCTACACACTCAAGTGTGATAGCAATTTCTCTGCTTTAAAAGTGTTTGTTTTACTGTATCTGTTTTAATTATTGGAAACCCCCCCCAAAAAAAAATCCTATCTGTCTACCCGTTTCCCACCTTTTTATAACCAGTAGAATCTGGTTTACAGATTTTGCTGAATTCTGATCTGTTTTGTAGTTTCTGTGTTGCCCAGACCTTACTAGGATAGAAGGAAGCTTCTCTGTTCATCAGTAAGAGTGGTGAGCTTTGAGCAGCCTATCTGTCGCTGGAGGAGTGGTTTCAGCTCAGAATATGTAGTTTTATTGGCCATTTTAGGCTATTTCTATCTCTTTCATCTTTCTGTTTAAAAACTCGTGTTTGGGCAATTTTTTCACTTTTTTTTTACCTTAGCCTGGATGTCCTGCAGAGTTCTACAGCAGCAGAGAGAGCGAAAAGGGAGACTTTGAGCGGATTAAGTGCCTCTGTTTTGCTTTATATTGCTTATTTTCACTAGCCGCACTATTCCAAGCATTTTTATTAACTTTGCAACTTATTTGAACTGTGTTTTGAATTCTGATACTGTTTGCACTTGTTTTTAAGTGTTTTTCAACTGTTAAACTGTTGAGGGCTACACACTCAAGTGCGATAGCCATTTTTCTGATTTAAAAGTGTTTGTTTTACTGTATCTGTTTTAATTTTTGAAAAAAAACAATCCTATCTCTCTACTCATTTCCCACTTTTTTATAACCAGTGGAGTTCGGTTTTCAGATTTTGCTGAATTCTGGGCTGTTTTGTAGTTTCTGTGTTGCCCAGACCTTACAAAGATAGAAGGAACCTTCTCTGTTCATCACTGAGACTGGTGAGCTTTGAGCAGCCTATCAGTTGCTGGAGGAGTGCTTTCAGCTCAGAATCTGTAGTTTTACTGGCCATTTTGAACTATTTCTGTCCCTTTCATCTTTCTGTTTAAAAACCCATGTTTGCGTGATTTTGCGCATCTTGCAGCTCCATTTAACTAGGGTTAAACTATTCCCGGTGCCAGAAAGTCTGCTCTTCTAATTTTCCCTTAGAACTAGCCAGTTTTCAAGTTTTAGCACTCAAAACTGTTTCCTTGTGCTCAGCACTTGTTCAAAACTTGTTGCAAGCACTAAATAATCTACAAATTACTGCAGCACTCAACTTTCCTCACTTGAGGAAAACAGTTTTTAGTACTTAAATTAATAAGCACCTATCCAGACATGTCTAAGGGTCAGCTCCCGGTATTTTCCCCTGTCCACCTGATGAATCGGGCATCTCGGGGCAATGTAGCAATTGCCTCATATACACTCACAACCCTCTCCTCCTACTACCCTACACTATAACCTGTGAGAAATGCATTTATATAGCCAAACTGGAAGCCAAGCTCTCTCCAGCCAAGACTACACTAGACAGTTAAGAGGAAAAGGTAAACACCTGTACCACACCACACTGAACACATAGTCCATCAAAATGTACACTACCTAAACCCACACATAGTAACACAAAACACACACCTACATTCATGGAGGCTCTCAATAAAAATCTGCTCAAACAACAGACATCTTCAAAGCTGAAACGCAAGCAACCACCACCCCAACACTACTCAAGTGGCACATAGCCCACAAAATCAGTGTGCCACTCATCCTCAGCCCATAAGGCAAAACAACGTACCCAACACACTAGTCATAGGTGACTCTATAGTCAGGCACACTGATGTCCCACTCACCAGGCTAAGCAGGGAGAAAGGTACTGTCACCTGCCTGTCAGGTGACTGGATCTGCCACATAATGCAAGCACTCAGGTCACTCAACAACAAGTACAGATATGACTCTGTCATTGTCTATATTGGTGTGAATGACCTGAGGCATACCTCCCTGGACTACATGAAAAGACACATGGAGGAGCTCTCGGATCATGTAGCCCAGGCAGGTATGACCCTAGCCCTGAGTAGCATCCTGCCATCGCCCAAAATGATACCACAATGCAAGGATAAAATGATTGACTTCAACAATTGGCAAAGCTTCTGGTATCATTCTAAGGTGATCCAGTGTCTGTCTGCCTGGGATGACATGATCGACAGACCATGATGCTTTGCCAGAGATGGCCTGCACCTGTCGCCCCTGGGATTCCTGATACTGGCTAAGGCTCTTGCCACCCCTATAGTGCCATTTTAGGCAAGGTTCAAACGACAAACTCACCATCATAGCAGGTATAAGCAAGCAAAATCTGAGGGTAATGCTATTCCATGCTAGAAGTCTAAACCTCAAAATGTGCTCACTTGAGACAATCCTTAAAATGGAGAACATCGACATCTGTGCAGTGACAGAGACCTGGTTCAAAGCTCCAGAGAACACCCTTGCATTACCAGGCTATAACTCATACCACACATTTCGGCCACCTAACCTGGACCGAAACACTAAAGGAGGAGGCATGTCCATATTCATTAAGGATATCCACACCTCCAGGCTAGTTGCTCAACATAATGCATCCGAAATTATCCAAGTGCAGCTAACACTGGTCAAGACTGCAATCCAGTTTGTAGCTTATTACAGATCCCCCGACATGCCCCAGGATGCCCACTCCATGTTTCTTGATATAGTGGGTAATATTAAGGTACAGCCCAATACCCTAATAATGGGTGATAACCCCACCATCTTCTTGGAAAACAACTCATTTGCTCAATGCTTTCTGGAATTCATAAATTTCAACGCCCGGGATCAGCTTGTGCATACCCCGACCAGGGGCAGCAATATCCTGGACCTGGTCATTGCCAGTATAGGCAACCGATGTTCCACGCCAGAGGTCAATTCCTTGCTGGTCAGATCCAATCACAAGCTAATCACCCTAGACATCAGTATCCCCCCCCCCCCCCCCATTAAGGAAACCACTGCAAAAAACTTCTCCAAAGCCAACTTCATGCTTCTTAAGACAGAAGTGACAAGCTTCATGACACCCATACAGACAGAAAATAGAGGTACGACTACTGAATCCTCTACAAATGCACTGTATAAGCATATACACGAGTGCATGGGTCGTGCCATCCCCGACAGAACCAAGATGTTATCCTTCAAAAAAAGGAAGCCAATCTGGTAGTCCACTGCCATAAACAAACTCTACAACAGAAGGAAGAAGCTGTTGAAAAAAAGAGTAAAATCCCCTGATTGCAGAAACTCCCTTGTCAGCCTCAGTAAGAAGCTGAGATCCCTCATAAAATCCTCCAAAGCTAGTTACGAAAATAAAATCATCACTGATTCTAAAGACAACCACATTGCATTCTACAGCTGTGTCAAGAATCTCAATGGTGACACTCAGATCCGCTCTGAGCTACAGCACAATGGCACTAGATATACAGAACCAAGTGATATTGCCATCATCCTGGTAGATAGGTTCAGTGCAAACTTCACCCCCCTCACCCCCCAAAGGGCCCATCACTGTACTGGAAGAATGCAAAGCCCCTGTAATCACAGCTGCACAAGTAAAGACCGCACTCTCCAAAGCCAAGAACACAGCATCCATGGGACCCGACAATATCCCAGCTTGCATTTGCATGAACTACATAATGAACTGGCACCCCACCTAAGTACCATGTTCTGTCATAGCCTCACTTCAGGCTTTGTGCCTACTGAATGGCACACATCAACAGTTATCCCACTCCACAAAGGGGGCGCCACCACGAACCCTGGGAACTACCACCCCATTAGCCTGATGAGCCTGTTCTCCAAGGCCATGGAACGTATCATCTTGGAGCTTATAAACAAGGACATAGGTAATCTCCAAACTCTTTACCCCACTCAGTTTGGGTTTGTAAAAGGTAGGTCATGTCTCCTAAACCTGATTGACTTCTTTGAAGCAGTCACCAGAGCCGTGGATGAGGGTAAGGTGGTGCAGACAGCCTATCTTGACCTCGCCAAGGCTTTTGACACCATCCCCCAGTCTGGAATTATAGATAAACTCACTAGACGGGGCATAAATCCCAATGTCACAAGATGGGTGGCCAGCTGGCTCAGTGACAGAACCCACACAGTGAAAGTAGCCGACTCCAAATCCAGCTTCAGACCAGTGACAAGTGGAGTACCACAGGGCTCAGTCCTGGGTCCTCTCATGTTTGGCATCTACTCCTCAGAAGTCCAGGCTAATACAGCAGGTCTTTGGCTAATGAAGTTCGCAGATGACTGCAAACTAGGTGCCATAATAGAATCGCCTAATGATGTGGACATTCTACAAAGGGGCCTCACTAAGACTGATGCTTGGTGTCAAAGTCATGGCCTCAAGCTCAATGCCAAGAAGTGCATTGTCATCCCCTTTGGGAAAAACACTGTACCCATGAACTACCACATAGGCGGTAGTCTACTAAACACTGAAAGTGTGATAAGACACCTTGGGACACAGGTGGACAGTAGTCTCTCCTTTAATAATCACATTGCTACAGTAGTCAGAAAATCCTTCTACGTGGCACACCTCATCACAAAGGGGTTCACCTCCAGAAAAAAAGAGGTCATTGTTCCTGTCTACTCATCCCTCATCGGACCCATTATAGAGTGCAACACCCTGTTTGGCATGTACCTCACAAGACATCTGCAACATCCAGAAAGGCCACAGAAATACCTCAATAAGAGGATTACCGGCCTCAAACAGTTGCCATACGCAGACCGTCTCAAAAAACTCCAGCTCTACTCCATCGCTTATCTCCTTCTCAGAGGTGACCACTGCCTCACATACAAAGACATGTCAAACCCAGATCTGTTGGACATGCTACACTTAATGAAACCCCAATCCCTCTGAGTCACACGCTCCAGGGACCTAAACCTTGCCACCACAATAAACAGAACATGCTGGAGGGATAGATTCCTGTCCCAGAGACTGCCCATGCTCTGGAACAGACTACCCATTCATGTCAAGCAATGCTCCTCATAAGCCCTCTTTAAGAAAAATCTCGACATTTGGATGGGAAATAGGAAATTCACCCCAGGGATCACTTCCGTGGCTCTGCTAGACAGGGGCACAGGAAAATAACTTTCTTGGGTGGCAAAAGCCAGGGAAAGTTTTTGGATATTCTTATATAGGCCCCAGGGCTGATAGCCTAGAACCTACCTATGAACCTAAGGATGTAAACTGGAGAGATTTGGTTATATGCAAGTACTGGGCACTGCATTTGTGCTTCTATACCAGCAGGATGAAAGACTTTTCTAAAGATAAACTCTCAGGCCAATCAGATAAAAACAAAAAAGATATGGCCCAGTAGTTCCCGCCTTGGATGGGTTGAATTTAGCATCCTGCTCCCACCAGAGTGCAAAAAAAACCCCTCCCAATGAAAACCAGCTGGCTTTGAGCTCAAGTGCGGAAACAAATGGTTTAAAACAGAAGTAAGAGTTTCTGCAAATATCAGGAATCCTTGGAAATAAGTTCACTAACCCAGAGAAATATTTATTTGGGTGTGAATGACCTGAGATGTACCTCCCTAAACTATATGAAGAGAGACATGATGCATCTCTCTGAATACATGTCACAGGCAGGTATGAGCCTTGCACTGAGCAGCATTCTACCCTCACCAAGAATTATACCAATACAAACAGAAAATTATTGATTTCAGTAACTGGCTTAGCTACTGGTGTCATTCCAAGGGATCCAGTATTTGTCTGCCTGGGACGACATGATCGACAGACCACTCTGCTTTGCCAGAGATGGTCTGCACCTGTTGTCGCTAGGCTTTCGAATACTGTTTAAGGCATTAGCCACCCATTGGTGCCTGTTTAGGCAGTGCCAAACCAAAAAGCCTACAGGTGTAACAAGTTCTTTTAATGCCAAGCTGAAAATCATGCTGCTCAATGGTAGGACTGGACTCCCTGGAATCTCTCATTGCCCTGGAGAATGCTAACATTTGTGCAGTTACAGAGACGTGGTTCAAGACTGCAGAAACCACCCCAGCAGTGCAAGACTATAATGCCTATCACACATTCAGACCACCTTCTCAAAAGAAAAAAAAAACAAAAAAAAAAAAACAAAAGGAGGAGCTATCTCTATTTACATAAAAAACAATCACACCTCAAGAGTGGTCAAGCAGGATGACTCACTTGAGCAACTCCATAGGCAAAATCCCGTACCGTATCATTGCTAGTTACAGGTCCCCAATCATGAACCATGAAAACCACTCTGCATACTTGTAGATGTTCTTCGTGTTTCACTGTTGCAGTCATCACATTTGGGTTATCCTGCCAGGGTTAGCCCTCAGTCGGCCCGAATACCATAGGCTTAGTATTTTTGCATCAGTTGCTGTCGCTCCAGGACTGACATCAGGTCGTCAGTGGTATAAATCAGGAAGCTGACGCCATTACACCAGTCTTTCTTGCCGAGGAGCCTGAAGCAGAAGCATTTCGCATGAGTGGCAGTCGGCCGCTACTTGAGTTTTCTTTTCTGAATTGAGGTTGAAGTCTTCTAAAGCTAAGTACCCCGTTGGGTTCCTTTTTTCTTGCTCTAACCGATGTCAGAAAAAGTTAACAATTGTCTCGCCTGTGGAAAGTAAATACCACACCAAGACTTCCATTCTTACTGCATCACCTGTTTAGGCCCAGACCACAACGTTCCCCGCTGTCGCTTTTGTGCTTTGTTCAATGTCAGAACTATATGTTGTCGGGCCCTTATTGTAGCTAGATATTTTTGCTCACAGTCCTTGAATTCCGATATGGCTTTGGTAAGCCATCAGACTACTGATCTTCCATAAAAACGTAAGGATAAAGACACAGACAGACTGCACAGGTCCAAAACTGATGACGCTTCTAAGGTAGTCGTCAGTTCTCTGGTCCTCAGTGAGGCGCTTTTGCAGCCCCTGATGCCCACTTTTGTGGATTCGCAGGCCGCTACCGAGACCCTTTTGGAGACTGGTATGCCATGAGACTCTTCTTCGACGAAGGATCCTGTGGATGTCTCTACCTTGGATAGGTCCAGAGCCGCTGAGCAGGCACCAGCTTCCAAGGAAGTACTTCGCACTACCGATACTCAACACAGACTGACGACTTCTTTTGCTTCTTCAGTTCTTTCTAAAACTACCGAGTTTCTAAGACCAAGAGTACAAACCACACCCAAAAAAATGACATCCCAAGCTCAGGCACCTGCTTCCTTGCCTCAATCTCAAATGCTTAAAATGGCAGAAGACCTTATTATGCTTATTAGGGGAAGCCAGGCTACCCCTTCCAAAAGAAAAAGAGACTTGTCCCCAGTAGTTTTATCTGAACAGGAGTCCAGTGACTCTGATGGATCTGAATATGGAGATATGCAACCCCTCTCTGCTTATGATGATTCTGATGCAGAGGAATCCATTCTTTCTGCCTCTCCATCCTAGGATTTTTCATTTGGGGAAACCCTTCATACTTTAAGGGAGCATTTCCAATGGGAATGTCAAGACTATCCTCAGTCAAAAAAGAGACTCAGGGAATTCTTAGATTTACCGCAGCACAGACCTTTGGCCATTCCTCCTGCTCTGGATGTTGTGGATGATGTTTTTATGGAATCCATTTTGACTCCTGACACCCTTCCTTCTGCTCCCAGGAAACCTGACAGGTATTACAGAGTCCCTGACTCTCACAAATGTATTTTCAAATATCCTACTGCTGACCCAGAGGTCAACTCTCAAGGACCTAAAGGAATTAAAGCAACTTCAGCTAAGAATCCCACCCCCTCAGACAGGGATTCCCGAGCTTTAGACAGATGGGGTAAAAAAGTATACACCTCTGTTACTCTTGCTATTAGAGCATTAAATTGTCAGTTCCACATGCTGAAATATCAGCAGCATACCATGGAACTCCTCAAAAAATATCTTCCTTTCCTGCTTGTAGAAAATAAAGAATTACAACAACTAATGCATTCTGCAAGTCAAGTAACTAAGCACACCTTGCAATGTGGCTTTGATGCCCTAGAAGCATCTTGCAGGGCAGCAGTCATTGATTCTGTTTTTAGAAGGCATGCTTGACTTAAGGAACAGGCCTTACCAGACCATGTCAAATCCAAATTATTGGATGCACCATTGAACAAAGACAACTTATTTGGCACCAGTGCAAAAGAGATATTAAAAAAGATGGAAGAAAAAGCTAAATCTATGCAGACAGTTAAAGACTTCTTACAGGTCCAGCCTCCGAGCTTCATTAGGCATTGCCCCTTTAAGCACTGGTCCTTTCCTGCTCCCTCCAGGCAAGCTTAGCTCAGACCCAGGGGAAGCAGACCCCCAGACAGCAGCCCCAGGGAATGCAGAGATCTAAGCAATGGAGATGTTCATCGTCTTTCACTGCTGCAGTCATTACACTTGGTTATCCTACCATCAGACGGTCCCGCAGTCGGCCAGAGTTCCAAAGTCTTGGTCCAGCGTCGGTTGCTGTCGCTTCTTCCCTGACGTCAGTGCGCCAGGGGTATATAAGATGCAACCGATGCCATTTTCTTCAGTCTTTCTTGCCGCGCGGTGCCTGAAGCAAAAGCAGTTCACAAGTGCTGGTCGGCCGACTCCTGAGATTTCAAATTTGATTTCAGATCCGAAGTCTTCAATAAAGCTAAGTACCCCGTTGGGGAAACGTTTTCTTGCCTCAGACCGATGTAAGTAAAAGTTAATAATTGTATTTCTTGTGGGAAGCAAATACCTCATAAGGATTTTCATTTTTACTGTATTCCATGCCTAGGCCCAGATCACGACGTCACTAGTTGTCGGATTTGTGCTAGATTTAACAAACGCACTATTAAATGTCGGTTTGATTTTGCACGCCATTATTTTGGCCGAAGGTTTAATTATACTATGCCGTCGGAGCAACCGACGACCGGAACTCACAAAAAACGCAAAGATAAGGATAAGGACAGGCATCCGAGGCCCAAAACTGATGACAAAGCCTCTTCTAGGCCAGTCGTCGGTTCGCCAGTTCTCAGTGAGGTGCTTTTGCAGCCCCTGACACCCACTACCTCAGAGCCACAGGCCCCGACCGACTCCCACGTGGAGTTGCCTAGGCCTCTGGATACTCAAAGTGTTGGGCCTATGGAGACTAACCCATCAGATGGGTCTGGAGCCGCTGAGCAGGCTTCGGCTTCTGAGGGTGTTTTCAGACCTTCACAGCTTACTATTGCATCTACAGCCAAGTCTAAAGCAACATTAAAGACAAAGAAGCAAGTACAGCATTCACCTGGACAGGCCTCCATGCCTAAAAAACAGATGCTCAAAATGGCCGAAGACTTAATTACTCTGATCAGCGGTACCCATCACCCTCCTGATAAAAGGCCTTGGTAGGATACAGACTATGATTCTTCTGACCAGATTTCTATACATTCTGACTCCTCTTCAGACCAGGGATATTCCTTACCCCCTATGAGGACTCTGATGCTGAAGAATCTACTCTTTCAGCCTCTCCTCCTGAGGATTATTCTTTTGGGGAAACTTTACACACCATGAGGGAGCATTTCCAGTGGGAGGGACAAGATTACTCAGAGTCCAAGAAAAGGCTCAGAGATTTTCTTTTATTGCCTCAGCACAGGCCCCTTGCTATTCCGCCAGTGTTGGATATTGTGGACGATGTGTTCTCTGAATCCAGTTTAAATCCATATTCATTACCCCTTGCTCCAGTCAAGCCAGACAGGTACTACAGAGTCCCTGACTCAAATAAATTTCTTTATAGAAACCCTGCTGCTGACCCAGAAACTATTTCCCAGGGTCCCAAAGGGGTAAAGGCCTCCACAGCTAAAAATCCAGTTCCCTCGGACAGGGATTCCAGAGCATTAGACAGATGGGGGAAGAAAGTTTACACCTCAGCAACATTAGCAGTGAGAGCTTTAAACTGCCAGTTTCACATGCTTAAATATCAACAATATTTACTGTCTCAGTTAAAACAGAAAATGAGTACAAGTGCAGAACAACCTGATTTTAAGGAAATGCAGGATTTATTGCAAGCAGCTGAACAAGTAGGTAAACATACTTTGCAATGTGGTTTTGATTCATTAGAAGCTTCTTGTAGAGCAGCAGTTACAGGATCTGTGATTCGAAGGCATGCTTGGTTAAAGGAACAAACCTTACCAGATCATGTTAAGGCGAAATTATTAGATGCTCCTTTACAGCAAGATATTTTATTTGGTGTTAAAGCAGAGGAGGTATTAAAGAAAATGGAGGATAAGGCAAAATCTATGCAAACAGTAAAGGATTTCTTACCGGTACAGCCACCAAGATTTAGCAGAAATTGGTATACTAAAAATTGGTCCTTTCCAGTGTCAGACAGGCCACAAAGAGGCAGATACAGACGCCCAAGAGGCAGATCTCAGCCCCAAGGATCTTACAGACCACGACAGTGGGGTGCTTCAACACCAAAAGGAGGTGAGGACAAGTCACAATCTTACAGGAAACAATCTCAATGACTTTCCCCTTCCAATGCCAAACTCTACCCTGTTGGCAGCTCCCTTGGGGGGAAACTAGCACTTTTTTCACAAAACTGGCAAACAATCACCCAGGACAAATGGGTGCTGAATATTGTGTCTTAAGGTTACAGGTTCCACTTTCACACTTTACCAAGGCTAAAAGGAATGCCAGACCTGCCACAAAATCAATGGGCAGAGGCACAAAAACAGATTACTGCCCTCATGGACATGAGAGCTATTCAAAAAGTACCACAGCAGGAACAAGGACAAGGCTTTTACTCAAGACTCTTCCTGGTCCCCAGAAAGGACAAAGCCTGGAGACCCGTTCTAGACCTTTCCACTCTAAATACTTACCTTGATGTTCCGAAATTCAAAATGTACAGCAGCGCCTTCCCATGTTGGGCAAGAAAGCTTGGCTTGTTACTTTGGACCTCAAAGAGGCATACCTGCATGTCCCTATCAGACAATATTTCAGAAGATACCTCAGATTCATAGCTGGTTCAATGCACTACCAATTCTCTGTACTGCCCTTTGGCTTATCTACTGCGCCCAGGGTCTTCACAACGTGCCTGGCACCAGTAATTGCATTTCGCAGACAAAAACAAATTCAAATTTATCCATACCTGGACGACTGCCTGATTCAAGCAGAGAGCAAAGGACATTCTTCTAAAGCATCTGGCGTTTGTAAAAAAGTTATTAAGTTGCCTAGGGTACACAGTAAATGAAAAGAAGTCAAAACTAGTGCCCTCACAAGAGATAATATTCCTGGGTGCCAGCTTAAATACAGTGGCCCAGATGGCTTATCTCACGCCAAACAAACAAGGACAACTGACTCAGTATTTTCAATTGTTGGCAACAAAGTCCCAACTCCCTGCAAGAAAAATTCTGCATGCCTTGGGATTCATGGCATCCTGCATACTTCTAATTCCATATGCCAGACTGCATATGAGGAAATTACAATGGTACCTAAAAAGTGTTTGGAATCAATACTCTCACAGCTTGGAAACGGTAATACCACTAATTCCCTGCCTGCAACAGGAGTTTCGATGGTGGGCACAGGCATGTCACCTCAACAAGGGTCAGCCTTTCACACTACCCACAACCAGGCAGACTTTAACAACAGATGCTTCGGATTACGCCTGGGGAGCACACATGGCAGGAAAATGTATTCAGGGCAAATGGACCACAGACCAAATGCATCTACACATCAATCAAAAAGAGATGGCTGTACAAAATGCCCTATCAGCTTTCAAGGACCTTCTGCATCCAGGACAATTATTATTAAAGACAGACAACACCACAGTAATGTGGTACATAAACAAGCAAGGGGGCACTCATTCTTACCCCCCATGCAGACAAGCCATGACCTTGTGGAACACAGCTCTAACTTATCAAGTTCATCTGCAAGCACAATTCCTGCCAGGAAAGAAAAATACTCTGGTAGATGACCTAAGCAGAAACATCATAGATCCTCACGAGTGGAAATTAAATCCACAAGTTTTCAGCATGATAATGCAAAAATGGAGGTGCCCGGACATAGACCTCTTTGCCTCCCCACTGAACTGCCAACTACAAAAATTCTGCACAAGGACTTATCACACACAAGCATGGAAAGTGGATGCTCTTTCGTTCAGCTGGAAAAGCCTACACGTTTATGCCTTCCCTCCTCTGCCTCTCCTTTCAAAGGTTCTCCTAAAAGCCAGACAAGAAAAACCACAGATGATTCTGATTGCTCCAGATTGGCCACACCAACATTGGTACCCAATCTTAAAGAACTTGGCTTGAGGCCCATCTTGGATTTTGCCTCAAATTCCACACCTTCTGACTCAACAAAACAATCAGATCCTACACAGTCAGTTCAAAACCTTATCCCTGGCTGCATGGCAGATTCACTAGCCAAACAGGCAACACCTCTCTCAAAAGCTGTTATGGATGTCATTTTGGAGGCCAGAAGGCCTAGCACCAGGAAATCTTATTCAGAAAAGTGGAAGAGATTCTGTGCCTGGAATCAGGCTCAAAGCCTTGACCCTAACATACCTCAGATACTACAATACTTAACTGAGATGCGGGACAAAGGACTATCCTTCTCATCCACTAAGATCCACGCTTCTGCTATCTTGGCTCATTACAACACAGATCCTCCTATTTACTCTCATTCATTGCTAAAGCAGTACCTCAGAGGGGCAAAAAACATAAGACCTCCCCGGAGAGCACCAACACCTACTTGGGACCTCAATTTTGTCTTGGAAAAGCTCACTTTACCTCCTTTTTGAGCCAATGCAGCGGAAATAAAATATATATCATGGAAAACTGCCCTGCTACTGGCAATAACCTCAGCATGAAGAGTCTCAGAACTACAGGCACTAATGGCAGTGGAGCCCTTCATCATTTTTCACCAAGACAGGGTTTCCTTAAGAACAAATCCTTCATTTATGCCTAAGGTGGTATCCAGTGTGGCTCTCAACCAAACTATTCACTTGCCAACATTTTATCCAAACCCCCAGAATAAAGGGGAGAGAATTCTACATTCCTTGGACATACACAATTACGCTTCTACTTGGACAAAACAAAAGCTTTCAGGAAAACTGAGCAATTGTTTGTATCCTATGCTGCAAGATCACAGGGAAAGACTATTTCAAAGCAGACCATTTCAAAGTGGATAGGACACTGTATCCGGTTCTGCTACACACAGCATGGGAAGCCTGTACCATCAAACATTAGACCACATTTTACCAGGGCAACTGCAACTTCTACTACCTATCTTAGAGGAGTACCTACCAAGGACATTTTGGAAGCTGCAACTTGGACTTCAGTGCACACCTTTACCAGCATTACCACTTGCCTCTTTACTCCAGATCCAGAGCTGGCTTTGCCACTGCAGTGCTGCAGGGCCTCATAGCCACACCAAATCCTCTCTAGAACCAGCCACACTGACTCAGCTTTGGGATTCTTCCCAAGTGTAATGACTACAGCAGTGAAACAGGATGAACATAGTACAGTTTTGTACCTACCATAAATGTAGATGTTCGAGTGTCTTCACTGCTGCAGTCCTGGTTGCCCACCCGCCTTCCCCTCTTTCTTAGCTGGGTCTTATCTATATCTTTCTACACTATACTTTTTATGTGGTGTATTTGCTGGCTACTAAAGGTTATGTTTTTACCTTATGTATGTTTTATAAGCAATATGTATTGCCTATTCTTTTGGGGGCACCTGACATCTGGGGCAAGAAAAACTGAAGAAAATGGCGTCAGCTGCATCTTATATACTCCTGGCACACTGACGTCAGTGAAGAAGCGACAGCAACCGACGCCAGACCAAGACTTTGGAACTCTGGCCGACTGCGGGACCGCCTGATGGCAGGATAACCAAGTGTAATGACTGCAGCAGTGAAGACACTCGAACATCTACATTTATGGTAGGTACAAAACTGTATTTTCCTCCTCTTCAAAAACAGGTAGTGCAAAGCCACCCCCTTATGGTAAGAACTCACAATGATTTTACACCTCCACCCCTTACCTCAACCCACTTGCATGTGCCCCTAGGAGGAAAACTCTCCTTCCCCGCAAACAACTGGGCCACTATTACCAATGACTGATGGGTCCTCAACATAGTGTCCCAGGGATACAGATTTTATTTCCACACTCCGCCAACCCCAAAAGGGTTCCCAGATCTTCCTCCAAACCAGTGGGCAAAGGCCAAAAAGCAAGTCTTTTCCCTGCTCTCCATGAGGGCAATACAGCATGTTCCTGCAGAATAGATACTCCAAGGTTTCTACTCCAGACACTTCCTGGTCCCCAGAAAAGAGGGCGCATGGCACCCTATCCTTGATCTATTCATTCTAAACACCTTTCCGGTGATACCAAAATTCAACATGCTCATCCTCCAGCAGCTTCAATCAATGCTTTCCAAGGATGCTTGGTTATCCACCCTAGACCTAAAAGAGGCCTACCTACACATCCCAATCAGGGAATCATGCAGGAAATACCTACGTTTCAGGGCAGGATCTATGCACTTTCAGTTCTCTGCGCTTCCCTTTGGCATATCCACTGCTCCCAGACTTTACACAAAATGCCTGGCTCCCAACACTGCTTTTTGCAGACAAAGAAATATTCAAATTTTCCCATATTTAGACAATTGCCTGATTCAGGCAGACAGTCAGGAAAAGTTGTTACAGCACCTGACTTTTGTAAAGGACCTACTGACCTCCGTGGGGTATACTGTCAATGAAAAGAAATCAAAACTAGTCCCCACACAAAAAATTGTATTCCTGAGAGCAAGCCTGGACACAGCATCCCAGATGGCATTCCTTACTCGAGAAAAACAAGCCTATCTGACAGGCTACTTCTCTCAACTAGCCACCAGAATCCAGTTAACCGCAAGGAAAATCCTGCAAGCTGTATGGTTCAAGGCTTCCTGCATCCTACTCATTCCATATGCCAGACTGCATATGAGGAAACTACAGTGGTACCTAAAAAGCCTTTGGTGTCAACACTCTCAAGACCTGGAAACTCTCATACCAATGATACCTTGTCTAAGGAAAGATTTTCTCTGGTGGGCAGCAGCTTGCAACCACAACAAAGGACTTCTCTTCTCACAACTCCCCGCCACCCAGACCCTCACCACAGATGCATCAGACTATGCCTGGGATACACACCTGAATTGCAGGTGCATTCAAGGCCATTGGAGCCCAAATCAAATACATTTGCACATCAACCAAAAAGAGATGTTAGCTGTTCAGCACACCCTGACAGCCTTCAGACCCTTACTCTCCCCGGGACCTTTACTGATCAAAACAGGCAACACCACAGTGATGTGGTATATCAACAAGCAGGGAGGGACTCACTCTTATCCTCTCTGCAGGCTCGCCATGACCCTTTGTCACACAGCCTCAGCCGTGCAACTACACCTGCTAGCACAATTCCTGCCAGGCTCTCTAAACTCTCTGGCAGACAACATAAGCAGAAACCTGCTAGACCCATATGAGTGGCAGCTAGACCACAGAACCTTCGCCCTTGTAACCCAGAAATGGGGCACCCCGAAGGTCAACCTCTTTATCTCCCAATCAAATCATCAGCTCAGCAAATTCTGCACAAGGGAACCTCACAGCAAGGCCTGGAAAGTGGATGCTCTATCCTTCCAGGGGGTAAACATCTCAGTCTATGCATTTCACCCTCTACCACTCATATAAAGGGTACTGCTCAAAATAGGGGAGGAAAAAACAAGGGCAATTCTGATTGCCCCAATCTGGCCATGCCAGCACTGGTACCCACTGCTGCGCAGCCTGCCACCCCTGCCACCATGGCACCTATGTCAGATCCCAACACTCCTGACCCAGGAGAATGGAGAATTCATGCATCCCCAATTGCAGACCCTCAGCCTTGCAGCCTGGCATATTCCCTGACCAACTCCCAAGCTGCCAGCCTAAGCAAACAAGTCCTAGATGTTATACATGAGGCCAGACACCCCGGCACTAGGCAATCCTATGCTAACAAGTGGAAAAGGTTTTGCACCTGGATCCAGGCTAAGGGAGCTGGAATGGCACAGCCCTCCCTACCTCTCATCCTGGATTACCTGGCAGACCTACTACACAAGGATCTATCCTTCTCTTCTATTAAAGTTCATGCTTCTTCCATCTCTGCTCATTATAGCACAGAGCCTCATCTCTTCTCACACCCACTCATCAAACAGTTCCTAAGAGGGACTAACAGCTTAAGGCTACCCAGAAGAGCTCCTACCGTAGCTTGGGACCTTAACTTTGTGTTGGAAAAGCTCACCCTTCCCCCCTTTGAATCTGCAGCATCAGCAGAGTTAAAATTTCTCTCTTGGAAAACAGCCCTGCTTCTGGCCATCACTTCATCTAGAAGAGTATCAGAGCTACAAGCACTCATGGCTGTAGAGCCTTTCATCATTTTCCGTGCTGATAAGAGTCTCACTCAGGACTAACCCATCTTTCATGCCTAAAGTGGTGTGCAGTGTGGCTCTCAACCAATCCATAAATTTGCCCACCTTTTTACCTAACCCACAAAGATGTTCACAGCCAGCTCAGATTCTATCTGGACAGGACTAAATCTTTCAGAAAAACTGATCAATTGCTAGTCAGCTTCGCAGCAGGAGCAGAGGGCAAGACCATATCCAAACAAACATCTCCAAATGGATAGCACACTGTATCCATTTCTGCTACAGACAGCATGGGAAACCACCCCCAAAGTGGGTCAGGACACATTCCACCAGAGCAACCTCCACCTCTGCAGCCTTTCTCAGAGGGGTCCCCACCAGGGACATCCTGGAGGCTTCAACATGGACATCTGTTCATACCTTCACCAAGCATTAACACCTGCCTATCTTCTCCAAATCCAGGGCAGGCTTTGACACCGCAGTCTTGCAGGGCATCCTAGCCAGCCCACAGTCTTCTTAATTGCCTCCAACCTTTTCTTCAGCTTTGGGAATCAACCCAAATGTCATGACTGCAACAGTGAAACATGAAGAACATAGTACATTTGTGTACACTTACCATAAATCCATAAATGTAGATGTTCGAGTGTATTCACTGTTGCAGTCCTGGTTTCCCGCCCACCATCCCCCTTGTCTCTCTGTCTCTCTCTCTCTCTCTCCTTACAGGGATTTTTTTAGTATTTACTTTCTACTGGTGGTGTTCTTCCACCATAACCTAGCTCCTTATTTGGGGGGCTCCTGATAGTTTGGACAAGAAAAACTGACGTAATGGCGTCGGCTGCCTGATTTTGTACCACTGACGACCTGACGTCAGTCCTGGAGCGAAAGCAACTGACGCAGAAATACTAAGCCTCTGGTATCGGGCCGACTGAGGGCTATGCTTGGCAGGATAACCCAAATGTGATGACTGCAACAGTGAATACACTCTAACATCTACATTTATGGTAAGTGTATACAACTGTACTTTATTAGAATCACTTACCATTCAGCCCAGCGCACTGTTATTGGATGATTTTAACTACCCCTCCGTAAACTGGGAAACATACATAACCACTAACATGCAGGCTCAGAAATTCCTGGACTTTGTCAATGAAAATGCACTGGAACAGCTGGTCTGGCCTCCCACTATGGGCTCAAATATCCTTGATGTAGTACTCACAACAGTGGGAGAGCATTGCACTCCCTGCTTAATGTCCTCATTGGTAAGAGTGGATCATAAATCAATCTTCTCTGTAATAAATGTAATGCTAGCAACCCCATCAAACCCTAAAACCATAAAGAAGTTTTCCAAGTCAGATTACTTTCTATTAAGTGATAGCATAGGTAGTTTTAAAGCTCCTCCTAACCCCACTGAGTCCTTTGTATGAGTATACGTGAATGCCCTGTATAGCCACTTAAACAGCAGTATCTGACCAAACTAAACCCAGGTCTAGCCGGAAAAACAAGTCACCCTGGTGGACCCCTTACATAAATAGATTATACAACAGAAAGAAGAAATTCCTGTCTAGAAGTAAGAGGGAGGGTGCACAACAGACAAAAAAATCCCTCATTAGTCTCAACAGGCAAATTTGGCAGCTAGTTAAGTCTTCAAAAACTAATATGAGAATAAAATAGCCCCCCCAAGCAAAAAACTGACTACAAAGCATTTTAATTATGTCTGAAATTGTAAGGGAAACACTGAACAATGTGCAGAGTCGGCCGTAGATGTCACTACCTATGGTCATTTAGAAGAAATAGCAAACATGCTGGCTGATACATTTAGCTCAAATTTCACTCCATCACTTCTGGTCAGTCTCCATGAAATACCCCCTACCATTCCTTCGCCTGTTATCACAAAAGAACAGGTCATCACTGCACTTTCTAAGGGTAGAAACACAGCATCACTGGGCCCTGATGGACTCCCAGGGTTCCTACTAAATAGCTTGAAACATGACCTAGCAGACCCACTCAGATCTCAGTTTAACCATACTCTCCATACAGGTGTTGTCCCAGTAGAGTGAGGACAGCAACCGTCATCCCTTTGCACATGGGGGACCATCACTGGACCCAAGAAACTACTGACTCATAAGCCTGACTAGTCTCATAAGCAAGGCTATTGAAAGGAAAATCATGGACCTGATTAATAGCGACATAGAAAATCTCTAAACTTTAGACCTGACTAATTTTGGCTTTCTGAAGGTCACCAAGGCCATGGATGAGGGTAAATTAATGCATACCACCCACCTTGACCTGGCCAAGGCATTTGATATAATAACCCACTCAGTTCTTATACATAAACTCACAAAACTGGGCATAAACCTCTACATCACCAGATGGATAGCCATATGGCTCACTGATAGGACACATGTTATTAACGTAGGGAATTCACATCCAGCAAGAGGCCAGTCACCAGTGGAGTACCATAGGACTCAGTGCTGGGCCCCCCTCCTGTTTCTGATATACTTCTCAGATGTCAAGACAAATGTAGATGGCCTTTGGCTGACCAAATTTGCCGATGACTGCAAGCTGGAGACAATCACTGATTCTGCAAATAATGTTGATATCCTATAGAAATAACTGACACAGACTAATGATTGGTATCAGAACTATGGCCTCAAACCAAATGTGAAGAAGTGCATAATACCCTTTGGGAAATCAAATACCCCTGCAAGTTACATTGATATTATGCCCCTAAGAGTGGACCCAGTGTTGAGAGATCTGGGTACTCATTAATCTGAAATTTGACCACCATGTGTCCACGGTGGTGAAGAAATCCTTCTATGTGGCTCAGCTTATAAGTAAGGGCATGGCATCCAGATCTAAGGATGTTATAGTACCTCTGTAGTTGTCTCTTATCAGACCAATAATCGAGTAGTATGCACCCTTTGGCATGTACCTCACTAGGCGGAACAGTTGGGGTGTCCTCAGAGGTTTCTCACCAACAAAAAACAGTGTATAACCAACATGTCATATGCAGAACAATTAAAAGCTCAATCACTGTGTTCAGTTTCCTACTGATTACTCAGGAGTGATTTATGCTTGACCTAGAAGGCAGTCTCTGACCCAGCCCTGATGAAAATGTTGCATATTCGCAAAACTAACTGCACGAGGGGTACTCACTCCAAGGATCTATACGTGATCTCTGACATGAATAGATCATGCTGGAGAGAGAGATGTGTGTCCCAGAGATTGCCCCTCCTCTGGAATATGCTTCCAATTCATGTGAAGCAGAGCCCTTTCCAGACCATCTTTGAGTGCAGTCTGGACTAATGGGAAATCGCAAATTTACTCCTGAGGTGGCACCCATGTCTTTTATGGACAGAGGCAGTCTGTAAAAATTGTCAAAACCCTCCCAGCTGACCCTTGTTATTGTTCCTCTTGGGATAGAAAATTGTATAAAATCTGGGTAAAACTGGCCAGGTTTGTAAGGTTTTGCACCATTAGGCTTTGCGGTGGTGGTGCTGCGGTAGCGTTGTCACCTCACAGTAAGACGCTGTTCAGTTCGACTCTCAGTTAAAGCGTCTTCTGCGTGGAGACATGCGTGAATGGGCTTACCTACGTTGAAGGCTATGCATCAGGGCTGGCAACTCGGTACGTAAAAATCAACTGCCAATCATTAGCGGACTGGAGTTCCACTGTGGCGACCCCTAACTGGGAAAAGCCGAAAGTCACTACTACTACTAGGCTAGTAATCTCCTATGAACCTATGATAAGACCACATGACTAAATTCCCCTTGCCCTCACTGTTGTGGATTCACAGACGGTTATTTGTGATGTCTTAAGAGACTTTAAAGAAGAACGGATCTGATTAGAATGACAGAACTCATTGAAGAGAGGGGTCTTTGCAAGAGTGTTTCCTTCTGTGATTACTTTAAATATGTGACGATTTATGTGTAATAATAATGAAAAAAGTCCCACTTAGTAAAGGTTTTTGATTAATGTCCTTGTTGTTTCTGAAGTTCAGCAGACAACACTTTTTTTTATTAGTCCAGAGGAGAACAGCTAAATAAATATTTATTTGACTGTGTCACTAGATATGTTTGTGTGATTTTTATTAAAGCTATATTTTTTCAAACTCTTGAACTAGATTAAAATCTCTCATTCATAAGCACCCTAAACATTAGAATTGTTATAGTACCCTTAATATTCACCCTTTGCTTTTGTTATACTCCATTTAGTCTTCCAGCATTATTTCTTTAAGTGGAGGAGGTGTGAAAAAAGCAAAACCAGTTAGCACACTCTCACTAGAGAATTTGAGGAAATGCTCCAGTTTTGCAGTATAAGGGAAAGCTAAATTAGTTTGTGTGGCCTTTCCCAATTCAAAGGTAAAGCCCAATGATGAAGCATTTTTTGCTAATCTCCATGGCAGAAGGGCATATTAAACACTCAAGAGTCCTTTCATCTTTGTAAAACATTACTGTTCTTTTTAGAAGTAGTAATAGTTCTTCTGAAGCATCAGTGTACTGCTTATACCCTGCTCTTAAATCATCCCCTTTAATACCAAATTTCTGTAATTTTACTAAGTAGTTTCATGAATATGATTTTCAAAATCTATCCAGCATGAATTGCTAGTTACCTGGATACAGATATGTCTACAAGACTGCTGTAGTCAAGACAACATCAATATTACAATGCTGTCTTCCTCTCAGACATTTGCATGATAATGGTTTAGCTAGAAATTCAAAAGCAAGGCCCGCCAGGGTAATATATCTATGTTACATTACAGATGTTGCCCATTCAAAAAAAATTTTAAAAGCAAAATCAACGCACTTGTGGTGTACTTCAGTCTTCGCCTATTAAAGAGTTACCATTTGACAAACAATTGTGGTTAGCTGAATAATACCGTGTAGCAAAAAGCTGTCACACTCAGCATTCAAAGACCTGCTGAAGTGTTTCCATGAAGCATGTTTTATTGGGCTCGATGGTTGTTTTATGCTGTTCATCAAGTCCATACATTTTAAGATGATTTAATAGCTCTAATAAGAAATCCACGTTTCAAAAAAAAAAAAAACAGTGCTAGTAAAACAATAGAGGAATACTTATTTCTTATGTAACCTTTTTTGAAAGCTAACCTAAGCTGATCTGGGGAGAGCTTGCAGAATAAGGTTGGTGAAAAATAATGCATATTTCAGGTGAAACATATTCATAATGTGCACTAACCTAGTTAACCCTTCATTTGTCACGGAATGGTGCTCCTGCCTTTCTTACGGCAAAAACTCCTGTATAAAACTGCATAGTGTTAGCACAGGCAAATATTTTTCAGGTGCATATATTTTCAAATATTAAAAGTGCACATATTTTCTGTTCAAAAGTATTCAGAACAAAATTAGACATTAGTTTGCTATTTCAAAGTTCCATTCTAATTTTCTGATTAAGACTGGTAGGGTAGACTGTCAGGCCTTTGGTAAAACCAAAAGGCAGTCTTGCTCTTGTCCACATGATAGAATGTTTTCACCACTATCTAATAAGTCTTTTAGTCAAGTAGGTGGGTGCCTTTTTCTTACACAGAATGTCTTATTGGGGTGGTGAAGAGCAAAACTGAAGAATGTTAGCCTTATGTTACCCCAGGAGCAGCTCTTTTTTAAGGTTTGCTGTCCAGGGTTTTACAGACAAATCAGGTACATAATGCAGACTTTGTAAACATGAAATGTTCTTATCACAGAGATTTACAAGCTTTGTAAAACATCTGGCTTTTAGAATGTATAACAAATGAGGGAGAGCATGGATTATACAAGAATCTGTTGGACAGTTTATTTTATGTACAAGTTAAATATTTGTAGAAGTTTAATAACTGTTGTCCTTAGGACTATGTCTAGCGGTCTAGGAGCACATATCTTCTAAGACTGGATTGACTCCCACTTCTTTAAGGAGGATTGATGCTTAGGATGATGAGAGGGAGCTATGTGGAATGTCACACACACACACACACACACACACACACACACACACACACACACACACACACACACACACACACACACACACACACACACAAACACACACTCAAAGTAAACATTAACCCACATCAGAACAGATTGTCATTTAGCAATCTGAAAGAAGTTGGGAGATAATCCTGTTAAGAAGTCATTAACAGAGATAACATGATATGTTAGGGTGAGTCTGTCAGGACATCTTAGGGAAGAGATGGTAGCTTGCTAGCAAGTAGGGAACACATTTATGGTTTTAGCATGCATTTGCTGTGTTGAGGTGTGGAGTGAAAAAGAAAGTTTCTCCATGCTTTGTCTTATCACATGGATTGCATGCCTGCTGTCTAACCCCCAGAGGGCACTGTTACAGTGGGATACTAATCAACCTAGTTGCCATGTGATGGGAAAGATTGTCGAGTTTCACCTCCCTCCAGCCACCGTCACCAGCAGCTGGGTTATTTATCAAACCTAAGCTGTCTGGGCCTTAGTTAGGGTATACCACATTGATTTAGATTGTTCAGAGTGATGGTCGAAGGAGAAAGTCTGGTCCAGACATAATGCAAGATATTTAATTTGTGATGTGTTTTCAATCCAGGAGACCCTAGAATAGAAGTCCTCTGAGATTAGGTTTCAAAGATCATTTTTGTTTTGTTTTGCTTTGTTTTTTGGACTACATTTAAAGTCCTTGATTGCAAAATAATGTTGGAGGTTTAAACAATAATTTTCAGGTTGAGTTTTGTTAAGGGCAGGGGAATAACATATTTGTATAGAAAACTGTTATTGGTGCACAGAAGAATTTTTTGGGGTGCCAGGAAATGAGACTGTGAATGTGATCATATATAGTAAGAAGAAAAAAGGACCAGAACAAATCCTAAGAGAACACCTTTAGTAAGAAGAGATGTAAACAAAATGGAAAAAAAGAGTGTTTATGAAGAAGGATCTGTTATCAAAGATGTTGGTAAACCAGTTAATAACTTTGGAGCTAAACCCATCCAGAAGTAGTGAGGATCTCAGTATTTAGTGACTGACTAAGTTGAAGGTCTTGATCCATAAAGATGGTTCCAGAAAGAATACCCTTGACAATACATGGAATTTTGTCATCAGTGAATGTCCAGACAGTGGAGTTAATGCTACTGCTAGCCTAGATCATGTGTGCTGATCTGGAGAGGACACCATAATTATGAATATATTTGCAAGACTGAGTATAGTTAATTTTCTATAGAATTTTCCCTAGGAGGATGGTCATAGACCTGAAAACTGTCAGGTAAAGAGAAAGGTTATATGATGGTAGTTTTCTAGATATTAAGTTGGGCATTTTGGAAGATGGCGAGATTAAACATATACAGGACTGGTTTTATGATGGAAGTCTTGACATTGCTAATGATCCAGGGTGCAGACATATTTGCAGGAAATTAGTCACTGGATTTCTTGATTTATTGCAGGTGTGACAAAGGGGGATACTGCCAGCACAGCTATCTGGAATTCTGAAAATAATTATATGTCATTGGTGAATATCGAAATGATTTGTGTAAGATGCTTGTGTACAACTGTATTAGAACTGTATGTTATGTGTATATCAAACTTGTTTGCACAGATGTGTGTTGAAAAGAGTTTGCAAAATGCTTGTGTTTAAAATGGATCCACAGTGTGCCCTTCTGGAAAAGAACAGAAATGTGCATGCACTGTTGTAACTATGTAAATGTATATATTTTAACAGTGGAAACTGGGATACAGGAGGTTAACCTCAGTAGTAAATTTCAGAAAAATAGCTGAAATTAAATTACAGTATGGCAGCAAGATGTCTGTGCTGAGAAGCTTTCTGTATTGCCTTGGAAGTGTTTTATTGTTTTATGCCTTCCAACATTTCCCATAGATCTGAGGTCTATGTATTTTCACAGGTAGATGCTAAATGCTGCCAGCTGCCATCAATATTTATTTTTGGGCCTGGGAATTAGGAGTCAGATGACAAGCAATGATGTCATTCTGCAAGTTATCCCAGCAGTAATATCTGAGGTATTAATTTAAGAAGTCTCTTAGAGAGAGAGACAGCATTCTGTATTCTGTCTTGGACCTGACAAGAAGACCCATTCGCCACACATCTGCCTTGCTGTGTAAGCAAGTTAGCTAGGGTATAGTAGTTCTCTTAGATTTAATCAGGATTATATTGAAGAACAGTTTAGATGTTCCTCTTCATTTATTTGAGACTGTCCTGCAATGTTTTAAATATTTCCTGTGATTTTTAAATCTGATGTCACTGTAAATATATATTTAGTATTGTCTTGTTCTTTTATTATTTATTATGAAATATATTTAAACCATTCACTGTGGCCGATCTGTATAGAGATATTTGAGTTCTGAGAGTACTTGCATATTTATTTGGTCACACTGTGTAGTAATAGTAATAGTAATAGTAGTTACTCTTGGTCAAACTACCATTTGTATTAATAGTAACATTACACAGTAAGGTTGGACACCCTTTGTTAAGGGCCTTAAAGTATCTGATAAGGAGTGACTGATGGTAATGATAACTACCTTATAGTCTGGGCAGAAGGGGGCATAGCTAGTAATCCTGTGCTAGCCTTTCCCAGGTGTGTGTGTGTGTGTGTGTGTGTGTGTGTGTGTGTGTGTGTGTGTGTGTGTGTGTGTGTGTGTGTGTGTGTAAATCAAACCTCAAAGAGTGTGTATAGGCAGGGACATGAAGCACTGGCTGGACAGAGAGGGTGATGGTGGTCTTGGCTTGGTCACTTAGCTGAGATCTCAACTCTATAGCTGTACCAGTGGGGAGTCTTATTGGGGATCTAGAGAAAGAGGGAAAAACCAGCCCTGGACTGACTGTGGTCTCTCTGTGCTCTTAAGGGAAATTGCACTTGATGCAGAGAGCTGCATCTGGAAATACTGTGTGTGTAACTTGTCATCCTGACATTTATGTTCCCCGCTGGTGCCAGTGTTGAGGATTAAGGCTCCTTAACTACTGGTTCAGTGTTGAGGCATCACAGCAGGTAGTATTAATTTGACCAAATATTTACAGGTCTGTATTTTCAGTTCTAAATGACTGGGGTTATAGACCCCATTAAGTTCTTGTTTAATAAATAGCAGTATGTTTCATATGACTGATCTTCCTAAGGAAGTATGACAGCTGCATTTCTCATTGGGCCGTACTGCTCCATCTGATACATCATACTTTGAGAGTACTTCCTCCTCTGTTGTGTAAGAAGGACATGAAATCATTTATGCACTTTAAGCTTATCCACCAATACATGACCCAAGTTTGAGACCATATTGGTTGGTTTTCTATGTCCAGAAAGGGTTGATTAATTGTTGACTTGGTGAACCTGGCCTGTCTGGAACTACATTAAATTTAGGGTTGCTAGCAGATGTTTCTGATCAGAGTTGTTCTTTGATGGTAACATTTCAGTGCAGAGACCTATTACTCTGTAGTGCCTTGAGTAAGTACCACTGAATGTCAGTCAGACTTGCAGTTGTTGCCCCAGTGGCAGCTGGACAGTCTAAATTCCTGGTGCACATGTTGTAGGGATAGAAGTTAGAGGATAACAAATGTAACAGCACATGAGGGAATTATAGCATAACAGTGTGTCAACTGCTGTTAGCTTTCTGTGGGTTTGTGAAGTAATGCTGACTGCCGATTACACTTATGCACTCTGTGGCATATGTCTACCAAGGTCCATACTCAGTAGCCAACTTTACCTAAGTTATAATGCTGTCCTGGTGGTATAGTATAGCTGTTTGCTAAGCACCCTGATTAGCAGAACAGGAGGAATACAGCTGTCTGCACATGCAGATATGGAAAAAAACATATTTGCATCCCCCTCGCCATACATCAGACCTGCTATACACACAAAGCTTATGTATCACTATCCACATGCAAGGCCCAAAAAAGCATATTTGTCCTATTGCATACTGCTGTCAACAAACTGTGTTAGGTATTGGAACTCCTGTGATGCCCCTGCACTGGCCCAGTAATCAAAGAGTCACATTCCTCACCACTAACACCAATGAGGGACCTACACACTGGGAGGATGACTTGTGCACACACAGTAAATTAAAAATTTGCCTTAAGAGCACACGGAGATCACAGTCAGTCTGGGGCTGGTTTCTCTCTCTCTCTCCAGATCCCCAATAAGATTCCCCTCTGGCACAGCTATAGGGTTCAGATCTCAGCCAAGTAGTCAAGACAAAATCTTCAGCACCCTCTCTGTCCAACCAGTCCTTCGTGTCCCTGCCCAGGTAGCTGACACACACACACACACACACACACACACACACACACACACACACACACACACACACACACTTGGAGATTTGATTTATTTGCAAATACACAGACACTCCTGGGGAATGCTGGCACAGGTTCACTGGCTGTGCCCCCTTCTGCCCAGACTAAAAGGTAGGAATCACTGCCACCAACCACTACCTATCAGCTACCATATGGCCCTTACAAAGAGTGACCAATTCTACTGTGCAGTGTTACTGTTATCCAAATGGTGTGACCAACAGCAAGGCTATTGGAGTGACCTATATAGTTTCACCAAATACATATGCAAGTTAAGAGCTTAAATATCTCTACACAAAACCAGTCACAGTTAATAGGTTTAGTTATATTTAATGATTAATAAAAGCACAAGACAATGCTCATTCACTCAGCAGAGTGACAATAGAGTTCAGAATCACAGGAAATATTTTAAAACAATATTGCAGAACAGTCTCACATAAATACAGAAAACATCTAGACTACTCTTGCTATATTCCTATCTATCTCTAAGAGATACTGTGCCCTAAATGTCTTACTTACAAAGCCAGGAGGATATAGATGAAAAGCGCTGAAGAGATGTTTATAGGTCCAGAACAAAATACAAAATGCACTGACTTTCTCTCTGAGATAGTGCTTAAATTAGTAATACACATTACTGCTGGGTTAGCTAGATGACATCACTATTTGACACTAGCATCTAGTTCCCAGGCTAAATAGATACCAATATAATTTAACATGTTTCTGTCAAAAATACTTACCTCTCAGAAGCTTGCCTGAAACTGGAAGTCGTAAAACAATTACCTTGGAAACCTGTAATTATCTCTGTCTCAAACAATAGAAAGAATTTCCAGCTGCAGACATTCTGTCTTCTATTTCTGGTAAACACACTCATAAAATTCTTTCTTTATTTTCTCAGAGTGTTTCCAGATGCAGCTCTCTGCATCAACCACAATTTCCCTTAAGAGCACCCAGGGAACACACACAGTCCAGGGCCTGAGTTTCCCTGTCTCTCTCTCCATGCCCCCAGTAAGACTCGCCACTGGCACAGTTGTAGAGTTGAATCCTTAGCCGAGTGTCCAAACCAAGTTGTCTGTGCTCCAAGTAGCTGAAACATACACTCTTTGACACACAGTCACACACACACACACACACACACACACACACACACACACACACACGCACACGGGAAAGGCTGGCACAGATTTACTGCCCAGATTTATTAGGTAGTTACTGCCACTAGACACTTCAAAGCCAGCTACTCAAAGGCTCTTACAAGGGTACCCAGTTATACTGAGTGAAATTAATACTAATACAAATGGTAATATTGACCAAACAGCAAGGCTTTCATAAGTGACCACAATGTCACCAAATAAATACAAGTACTCTCAAAAGTTAAAATATTCTCTAAAGGACCAGCCACAATGAAAAGTTTAAGTATATTTAATAGTAAATAACAAAAGAACATGAAAATACTAAATATCTATCTACAATAAACACCAGAGTTTAAATCACAGGAAATATTAAAAATAACACAGATGAATAGATTCACACTGCTACAGAAAAACATCACTTAACTAATCTCACTGTATTTTACTGACTGTTATAAACAAGTACTATTCCCTGGTTACTTACTAAAGCAAGGCAAGATGAAGTGGGTGAGAGATCCTCTTTGTCAGGTTACAAAAACAGACTGCTCGAAGACTTCTGTCTCATCTGGTATTAAAATATCATTTCAGTCCTGGATTACAGAATGACATCACATACATCTGGTCATCTGACTTCTGGTTCCCATACTACCCCCTTTACTAGAAACTGAATCAGAATCACGCACATGTGTGTTCCCATACCCCAGACAGATCTTTGCTAAGATGTGTTATATCATCTGGAAGTCATAAAACAATTTCAAACTTCTACCCTTCCAGAGTAGCAATTAGTTCACCTGCAAGGACAATACAGAAGGCTTCCTAGTACAGACTTTTTGTCTCTGGCTGCATTGAGAACTGTAAGATACAATCTTTATGGCTTACCAGCTGATTTAATTTCAGACTATTTTTTTCAAAGTTAATTGGACTGAGTTTAACCTCTTCTCTTCCAGTATGCTTTCTTACAATATTAATTTCAACAGTTATAATGCAGTCTGACATACAGGTGTATTTCTGTTTTCTGTCCAGCATGCCTCACTGTTGATACATTTTTTAACACAAGCAGCTTTACAAATACATTTTGCAACACTAGCATCTGTACAAATCAGTTTGGTATACAAATTACATATAATTCTTTACAAAACTCCAGCTAGCTATGCTTGCGTATGTTACACATCCACTGCCCTACTTCTCCTGGCATAGCTAGCAGTAGCTCACATCATCACAAGGACCACCGTACTGGGCACAATAAAGATGGGGAAATTGATTTCAGTTTATAGCATATCACTTCCTGCATTTGATACATTCAAGATGAAGGGGGCTGTAACTTGGGCAAATAGTGAGAAATGAGTACACTGATGATCAGACCAAGTGACAGCACAGTTGGAAGATGTTATTACCAAGTCTAGAAGAAGAATGGGAATAAAGTACAAGTGGAAGGTCCCTTAAAGAGGTAACATCATAATCCAGTGAATAAACATAACAATAAATAATGAAAGAAATACAGTAAAACAGTAGATATTACAAATGACTGGTAATAATGCAAAGAAGTGCATATAATGCAATAGTGAATAGAACGTTTCAGTATGAAGCATGTCCAGTTAAGTGTAGCATCCTCAATAAAACCTGAAGAAATAAACAAGTACTCATCTTCAGTCATATGGAAGAAAAGAGCATAGTCGTGCACAAATGGGCTGTATAACCACTTAAGGATCTAAATTAAAAATAGAGAGTGTACTTATATTCTGGGTAAACCTCAAAGAAGAAAACAGGACAACAAGTTGAAATGTGTCAGTGAGCAATGGTCCAGCATGTCCAAGGTGGGATGTAGCAAAATGCAGCAGACTACAGTGTATGTGCTGCTGTCCACATAAAAAAATTGATAGCACCGAGACAGTGCTACTGGGCTGGATCTGCAGCTCACAGCAGCTTGTCATAAAAAGTTGAATCATTCAGGGAACACAACAGAATGTTGGGAAAATACTCCAAAGTTCTTGCAGCAAAATGAAATGTACAGTAGGTAAAAAAAAAAAACTTGAACATCATACCAGTAGAGTAAGCAGAAGATGAGAAAAAAAGCAGTGAGATTGATAAAATGCTGGAATAAAGAACAAATGAAACCTGGCAAACTAATGCAGTCAGGAGTGCACAAAACCATGAGTGATAGATCGAGAACACAGCAGAATTGCTTGTCCACTCCATAACTGCAATGTTACTGTAAATACCTTAATGCAATCCAGTGCATCCCACAGTGGCAGCAGTCAGACTCGAAGTAGCAAATGACCTGTAGCTGATTCAGTCCTGGTCACTGCATACTGGAAAGTAAATCAAATGGAGCAAAATACACGTCATAAAATGGTAAGGCAGGCAAGTACTGCCGTCTTGCCAATTCCTTTCAATTCAAAGATCTTTATGGCTGAACTAGTTTGGTTTGATAGTTACATAGGACTGAAGAGTCTTGGTGAACACCCAGTCATCTTTGAAATTTTCATTAAATACATAATATTTTTGTGTTTTCTAGGCCAGAGATGAAGGTTGGAATTGATTTATACATCGAATTCTTATTGAGAAACTCATATAACCTGTCACTCTAAAGCGTGTCTTCAGACTTTAAAAGATTAGCTCTATTAAGGAATTGAATTGTCAATCTATGAATGTAAAGGCTTAACACAGATATATAGGTCTAGTTCTACATGTGAAGTCATGTAATGCAATTAATAACACACTAGGGGCTTTCCTGCAAAACAGCAAGGTTTCAGCAAACAACATATACACTACTGAATACCCTGAAAAAATAATAGTAATGAAATACTGGGTAGATAGATACAGATGTGGTCAGAATGGCAAAGGGAATGAATATGGCAATGCTTTAGCAAACATATAAAGTGACAACAGTAAAGGCTTGGCACCACAATGCTGCCAATGTAACAACCAGATGACATGATGTCACCAACTGACATCAAAATGGCTGACAGTTGTGGGGTTAGAATCCCACTACTGACACCAGTGTGATGCTAGGTTTGCACTATTGCCTGTAACTGTGAAGATACAGTGATACCACTGCCACTAATATGACACCCAGGTGGCAGATAGATAGATAGATAGATAGATAGATAGATAGATAGATAGATAGATAGATAGATAGCTGAAGGAGTTTGAGTCCTACCACTGCCAACCAAGGGTGAAGCAATAGCAAGAATGTGCATACATATCTGTTTCAGTAATAAACCCAGAACATACAACCTGACCCAAGATCATAAAGGGAATGTGCTGTCCTGGGTATGAGCTTCCAACCTCCACATCCGGAGTGGACTGCATACAGGTCACTTACAGATCTCTCTGTGTGCCAAAGTGTTTCATTGTCCCTTTATCTATGGCAGTTGTCTAGCACGCAATTTAATAATCACATGCAAAAATACACACACACACACACACACACACACACTGCCCCTGCATGTGGATCAAGCCCCTCATAAGCAGAGTATGAATGTATGTGAATATGCAACATTAATATGTATGATTGGTACAGTTAAAGCCAGCACTGCATACTTATGTTAATATGTATCATCTTGCATTATAGTTAAAGCTAACACTGCAGCATTTAGTCTTACAATAACCTGCTTCTTATTAGCACAACAGCAGAATTATAAACTGTGCCTGTACTGAGAGCCATAATAGACAGAGAAGGGAATTGATAACAGAACGTACTGACATCATTTGTGAGATATGTCTGGGAACGTAGCCTTGAAACTTTTGTGCATATATGAAGACTACTTTTCCTCTCAGACGAAGGTAGTATGTGAGTGAGAATATGCAAAAGATATGTACCAGATGTGGAAATGTACTCAGAATGTTTTGGTTCAGGCAGAGCGCTGACCTTTGAAAAGAGAAAATCTTAATAGTGCAGTGTCATATGTGAAGGTATAAGAAATCAAGACTCTATTACATGACTGATCTCTAAATGTAGGATGTTTGCATATATTCCTGCTGGTTGAAGCTCTTTGTATGACTGTATTGATATGACATAGTGAAGATTTGCATCCAGAAGCTTGGCCACTGACATGTAAAGTTAGAGTCCCTGTCAGCTAAAGATGTTGTTTTTTTTTTAAATTTGCTTATGGGTATATCATAATAGAATAGTTAACATAACAGTTGAACTAATAAAATACTATAACTTTACTAGCTTGTAGACACTTTAAAATAAGCGTGCTTCAAATTATATCTGTTAGTGTTTAATTTTTCCTTCTCTGTCTGTGCTTCAGAATTGTAACATAGAACAAGAACATAAGGCTGGCAGAATTCCCCAACTCCCCACAACTTTCTTGTTGACAAGGTAGTACTGCCATCACTCTGAGTTTAGAGCGAGAGAGACCCCAACTACCTAGCTGCTCTTAAAGTAAGCCAGATTTGAAATCATACCCGTTAATACCTCTTGCTGGTGTTCGATGTAAGCAGTCATATGGCAGATGTGTGTCACACAGCTTGTTACCCAACAATTTAGGTAGTGATTACCCTCTTCTCAGAAAAATAACAGTGTATAATATACTTCTAAAAAATTAATTCCAACAACAAGAGCTCACATGTTAACAAATGAGCTCTACCTAAATAACAAAGAAAACAGTCCAAATATATACATGCATATGGGTTTGGGGTTTGCATAAGTGGTGGAAGTGGGCATATTGGTTAAGTTGTTTTCCTCACAGACACAACGTACAGGGTTGGATTCTCACCTTTGGTAACTTTCTGGGTATTGGCTTGATATGTAATAGACTGAAGATTGATTTGCCTAGTGTTTACCTACGAATCTATAATAAATGCAAATTGGCATACACAGATAAATAAAATAAAAGGCAATGCAAATAGACAAGATGCAAGCAAAAAATATATATAACATATCTAAGTTCCCTACCAGAGCTTACAACATAAATACTAGCCCTAACTATATAAATTAAACATTACTAATCAGAGTTGGTCTCACTACAGACAGAGCAGCAACAACAACTATCATCTCTTGCATAGCATGATATATACAGTAAAATACAGTATCTTTTCTCCCACCCACAATGCTCATCACATGGCCTTACTTTTCTGACACTGGAGGAAAGCAAGTAGTAAAACCAATTTTTACTTGTCACAGTAACAGCATACTTGCCAATAAACATCCAGTGTTTTTCCTTCCCTTTGAATCTGCCCTGGTTTCTGAATTATATACAAGCCTTTATGTTCATCAGCCATTATAGAAAGTACATCTCAGCAGAAAGGCAGCTCCTGGTTTTTCATCTTTGTTTGATAAATTAACAGGAGGAGACAACAAGTCTGGAGATCCAGCACACTTCAAAATACATTACCTGTTCTTTTATATTCAGGAAGATAAAACACACATTTATCTAGCCATGAGAAAAACATTCTGATTATAGATGAGCAAGAGAGAAGAGAAATAAAAAGTTCAGATTGCATTTTAACTGTTTCATTTATTGCATTTTAACTGTTTCATTTAGACTGCCATTACTGCTGGCTTCACAGTTATATTTGCTGTATAGACGTTTCAGAGAAAGAAACAGACAGTAGATGCAGATTATATTTGTTTATTGTGAAATGGACTGAAAGAACCCCATTTTTATGTTCCTGAAATGATTCTGATTCTGGAGTTCATAAGACAGCAAAAGTACCGGAAAATGATTGAATGCTGATAATCTCTGATCTCCTTTAAATTTGTTTTTGCAGCGGTTCTTGACATTCTGCATCCCCAACACCCCTACAGTATACTACTGTAAACTAACTCTGACCTTATCTCAGACTACAAGAAGTACTCTGAGACAAAATATCATAAATTTATCCTACTGTCTTTTATGTTAATTGAAGAGTGCCATAAATAATGCTTAAAAGTGTAGAACTGATGAGTGGATTAGCTTGCTCAACTAAGTAGGTATATTTGGCTTTGTGGGCAGCCTGTTGCATCTTGAAACACTTTTCAATGTCTATATTTGTTTTGAACCATTTTCATTCACTGTCTGAGACATTTCTAATATTTATCAGTAATACAATTCTTTCATGATTTGATTGGATAATTAATTGGCCTAACTTCAGGTCATTCCTTCTTTTGTTATGTGTATTTTTGTGTACACACTGGAGTGGACTTTTGTTTTATATGAGATTGTTTACTCAGTTTTATGGAGTACTTTGAAACCAAGCAATGCAGCAGCAAGGGGAAGCAACGTTGGTTACAGGTGCTCAAATGTATGCAAAATGACGTTCACTGTCAACACCCTAATGTTTCTTTATTGCAAATTCCTAGTTGGTTGCCATTACCTAACTCAGAAGTATTCAGAGTCTTATTTTCTGGTCTGCTAAATCATTTTTCATTTATTTAAGGATCAGGTTATGTTTTCTGTAAAATCAGTGTTTTTCTGTTTAATTATCCTAATAGTCTACTTATTTGCACATTGTTCTGCAGAGGGAGAAATCCTCAACCATGTGGATGTTCAGTTCTGAAGTACTGTACGAGTTGTTCTTTTATCTTACACCATTTCAGAAGTATTTGCTTCCTTTATCTGAGGTAAAGAAGGCATGTGGACTTGTGAAGCAGTGTTCACTTGTGTGACTTAGTGCATTGTGTTCTGCTGTAGGTATTTAGGTAAATGCCTTCAGAGCCTCTCGAGATGGCTACTTCACGTGAAATGAAGTGACCGTTATATTTTCTAAGCTTCACATCTCCGTCTGTCATTATCACTGATGAAATTGTGGATATAGAATGCAGCTCAAGAGCAGACTTTAACTGCTTTTTGCATGTCCTGGTTTCTTCAATGGAATAGTTCCATTTCATTTCATAATGATATGTATTTATTTATTTACCAGGAAAATTCACTGAGCCAGGATAGCCCATTTTCAGTGGAGACCCGGGGAGAAAAGCTCCAATGAAAAATAAGAATTATGAAATCATATACAGATTTCAAATGTAAAAAAATACAAATTACCAGGTATATACAGATTGCAAATTTCAAAAAATGTCATAGTAATTACATAGCATGCCATAAACCTAATAAAAAATAATAATACAAAAGGATTGTACATACTATAGAGGGACAATAATAGTAGGATGTAATACAGAGTACAATGCAAGAAAAAAAGGCATAAGGGTTTGGCATTAAAAAGAGAACAATAAATTATAATATATGAAAATAGCAGTGAGAAAGACATGGAGGGTGTTACTTTATGACTGGAAAAAATGATGGAAGGAAGAAAGATAAGAATGAAAGAGAGGTAGAAAAAGAAGATGAATAATAGTAATTAGAGTGAAGAGAGAAGGAATGATTATGACAATTAACTGGGGATAAGTGAGAAGGAAGAGGAAAATAGATGTGGAAAGAAGAGAAAGGGGGAGCAGGGTGTTCAGGAGAAGACAGGGAGAAGAAAGAAGGCAGTGAAGGAGTAAATTATATAAGCTCATTAAGAAGTAAAATAATACCTTTTTAGCATGCATATATATATATATATATATATGTGTGTGTGTGTGTGTGTGTATATATATATATATATGTGTGTGTGTGTGTGTGTATATATATATATATATATATATATATATATATATATATATATATATATAGTAATCAGTATTTGTTCAGAATATAAGCAGCTCCTGTTGAGAATGCTTGGAAAAAATATAGGATAGTTAGATTTTGTACTTTTCTGTATTTCCATATGCTTGTTAATACAAGTAAGAAGGTATTTTTTGCTTCGCTCCTCCTGTTACGTCCCCCGATCTGATTTTAGGCTGCAGATAGGCAGGCAAGAACTTACATGATGCCGTTTGTATGGATCACTATTGAAGTGTTCATGGCATGTGGGAATTAGTCCCTGCTGGCCAAGTGCATGGGCTATCCCTTCCCCAGTGTGGGAGCACAAGGCTACATCCTAGGGAAAGGCAGTAGTCACCAGGCTTTCTCCTACACATGCTGACAGTGCTGTTTAGCATGTTATATCTGTTTTGAGTGTGGTTCCTCAAATTTTCTTTATCATAATGTTGTTTTACTTAAATATATTATAATTGCTATTTAAAATACTCTGCTGTGTTTCATGGTGTTATCCTTTATCATAATTGTTGTATGACTGTGAAGTTATATATAAGAAAGTGGTTGAGGGGCCTTGAAAAAACTGTTTATGTAGTAATTTCTGAACAATGTTTTTCATTTTAGAGAATGTGAACAAACATTGGTGGATTTTCAGTAGTTCATTTAAGGAAAGGAGAATCAGAGCCTCTGCCATCTTCAGTTCTTTTTAACCATAGAAGTATGGTGTGTTAGCAGCTCAGCAAGAAAGTCTGTGGTTGCTTATTCCAGCAAAGTATTGGCCCCTGAGCTCCAGTTTCTTGAAATCTTTGATCGAGGAGTTCCCTGTTGGTGAAATCTTTGTTTTCTGTTTGTTTTTAAGGTTTGTGTTTTTGTTAGGGAATAATTCCTAAATAAATATTGTTTAATATCTTTCCTGGCACATTCCTTGTGGATGCCTGAAAAAAACTTTGCTGCAGTCTGCTCCAACAGATCCCTTGCAAACATTTGTATTTTAAGTGTGTGTTGTCATTAGAAAAGCCCCAGTCAGTGCAGATGCCAAATTTGTGTGGCCTTCTAGAATAACAGAAGTAGTAAAGTCTTCCGCCTTTCTTAGCTGGTGCAGAAGAAGCAGGTAGTGTTCTTGCAGATTTCAGACACAATGGAATAGTCTGTGGCCTCCAAAAAGAGCCATAAAAAACATTTCCACAAACAAATTTTTGAAGGAAAGAATGTCAGAAAGGCATGCCCAATTATAACAAGACTACATGTGTTTGGCCCTTGGATGCAAAATACATTGAAATGGCTCCCAGATTATGTTTGCATCTGTTATGGCCAATTGGTCTGCATTTGACCCATTTAGATGTAGGCATGTCAGTGGCTTCCATTTCATCCTTGTTGAACTCCTCTTCTATGTGTTCATGGAGGGGAGGTCACCCTTTCCCAAATGGCTGATTTTGATGTCTCCATTAAAGTTGTGGCTCAGACAGGAAAATAGATTTGGTCTTTCTGACTTTGGCAACAAGTAGTACCTACTGTGAAGAGAGAATCATTAGCTTTGGCTGATCTAGCAAGAATGCCAATGTAGCCAAGGCAGGGCCTTCTCACCGATATCGTCCCCAGAAACTGAGGTTTGCATTCATCTTGTGTCCACTACATGTCCAGCTTATATACTTCTGTAACCCTGATGCCAGTGTTTCCCCTTACTTGGTAACACCCACTTTTGCAGAATTTTAAGACTAGCTGTGAGGCTTTTTGCATTGTGGCAGAACTCACAGCAGCCTTCCACCCAGACACACCCCCTCCCAAACGTGTTAAATGGAAAAGGTAGATCTGATGCTGCTCTTTTCGTCTGTTTGTCAACTGATGGATTTCATATCTGATCTGACTTTGCCTCCATAGCTCGAGCTCCTCCCCTTACCCACAAGCCTCTGCTCCCAAAGTACCTCAGCTCAGGTTTGCCGCTTCAGTGTTTGGACATAGCTCGAGTGGTATTTGGTGATAGTACTGTGATAAATAAGTTAAAAGTTTTATCTCTGTTCTGTAGTCTTCATTTTTTCCCCCCTAGTTTTTCTGTATTAAAAACATGTATGTATATGGATGTGTGTGTGTGTGTGTGTGTGTGTGTGTGTGTGTGTATGTGTATGTATATATACATACATACACACACATATATATATATATATATATATATATATATATATGTGTGTGTGTGTGTGTGTGTATATGTGCATATAAATACCGAATTTCAGAGTATCGAGATCATAAAGCCGAAACACCACAATCCCGAATGCTCATAACCATGAAATTCAAAATCCCGACACTTACATACACACAACTGCCCCCCACACACAAACAAAACTAACCTACACTAGAAACAAGCTGGGGGGCTTCGCCCCTCTGCACCACCCATGTGGGGGGCTGTGCTCCCCACACCCCCCCTACTTATATATTCTGACTCTGAGACCACACAGTCACACACACAAAGGCAACTCACACCCACGCATTTCACAGCCCCTTGAACACACACATCACAACCAAAACACACACACACACACACACACACACACACACACACACACACACACACACAGCTTTTTTGTTACTTAGCGTTGTCTTGTTAGGCGTGCCTTTGCTTACTTTTGCTGCCTAACATTTAAGTACTACTACTAAATACGATTGTTGGCGTTTCTTTTTGTTGTATACCATTTTTGGTATTAAATGCTGCCATTGTTGGTAGTGCTCTTTCTAGATTTATCTTCCCATATATTTGTTGTTTTTGTTGTTGACTTTTTAGGTGAATATATTGAATAAACCAACTAGCTTCAAAATGTGTTGTTCTTGTGAGTGCAAAATTCCTAACTCAGGTGCTCACTCTGAGTGTATTTATTGCCTTGGAGCTGGATATCACAACACAGACTGTGAAATTTGTGCAGTTTTTAAACATAGAGTACTAGTGGAGTGCAGGAACATACTGATTGATGAGAAAGTTTCTCAGAACCCAGATTCAGTTGGGAATAATCCCGGCTCTATCTCCCACCTGATCCATGCGCCTACCACCAGTTCGACTCCAACTTTTGACTTCTACTCTGCTCTGTTGTGTACTGTGTCAGATCCTAAAGTTTGCCCTTATCGACTCCGACCCTTTCTCTGATCCAGATGTCCCTGACTTTGTTGGAGCTGGAATGATCTTGGAGTTATTTCATCCTTTTCTATGAGGACAGCCAGCCCAGTCAAGCCTAGAGACAGTCCTCATTCAGGACTCTGCTGGCACTTCTGAATCCTCCTCGGGGCTTCCAACTGAAGAGCCCCCTCTCAGAAGCGTACATGCAAAAGTAGGTACTTGGATTTCTCACAGGAGTCTTTAACAGAAGATACTGACTTTGAGGATGTCTCTTTTGGTGAAATCCTCAAATGTTTGAGGAAGAAAGGTGGTTGGTCTTCTGAACCCCCCCCCCCCCCCAAGAGGAGTCAGTGTTTCTCAAAGCTTTCTGAGTCAGCTTAGCTATACCCTGGGTGCCCCCCCCCCCCACCCCAGCGGATAAGATGACAGAACTCATCTCCTGCCAGGCTTGGAAGCATCCCGATATCACAGAGCGTAACCCCAAGAGAGCAGATAAGTACTCGCTGCACCAAAGAATAGGGTTCATTGGAGCAAGGATCCCTTAGTGGATGCTATGATGGTAGCAGCGGCCACCAAGAAAGAACTTGCTGAACAGAGTTCTGTCTATCACCCAAACAGAAAGTCCAGGTCCCTAAACAGATTTTGGAATTGTGTTTATGCTTCAGCAACCAGGGTCACTGAAGTACTTGGCACACTTTACGAGATTTCAGAGGGAATTGATCAGGGAGTTTTCTAATATCCTCTCAGGGTCCATATCTGCAAAGGACAGATCAAGGCCCTATCCCTGTATTCTGTCTCCTACAGGCATTTGAGGGGATATCTATGCCTGGCATACAAGGCATTGTCAGACCCCACTATAATGAACCTCCTGCGTATCCACAAAACAAACAGCATCAGAGTTACCCGATGTTCATCATGTTACCCTGCTGCAGTCATCACACTTGGGTTATCCTGCCATCAGGCAGTCCCGCAGTCAGCCTGAATTCCAAAGTCTTGGTCTGGCGTCAGTTGCTGTTGCTTCTTCCCTGACATCAGAGTGCCAGGGGTATATAAGAGGCATCCGACGCCATTTTTTTCAGTTTTTCTTGCCGCACGATGCCCGATGCAGAAGCAGTTCACAAGTGCCGGTCGGCCGACACCTGAGATTTTCGATTCAAATTTCAGTCCGAAGTCTTCAATAAAGCTAAGTACCCCATTGGGGAACCTTTTCTTGCCTCAGTCCGATGTCAGAAAAAGTTAACAATTGCATTTCTTGTGGGAAGCAAACACCTCATAAGGACTTCCATTCTTTTTGTATTCCTTGCCTAGGCCCAGACCACGACATTACAGGTTGTCGGTTTTGTGCTAGGTTTAATAAACGAACTATCAAATGCCGTTTTGATTTTGCACAACATTACTTTGGTAGGAAATTTAATTATGTCATGCCGTCGGAGCAGCCGATGACCGGCATGCATAAAAACCGCAAGGATAAGGACAGGCAGCCTAGGAACAAGCCAGACTCCGAGGCCTCTGCTGGGCCTGTCGCCGGTTCTCCGGTTTTCAGTGAGGCACCTATGCAGCCCCTGATGACCGCAGAATTGGAACCCCAGACAGCTGCGGATTCTCAAGCGGAGTATACTAGGCCGGCGCAGCCATCTTCATTAGGCCCTTCTGACACCGGAGCAGAAGGTGATCCCGGTGCAGTGGAAACACCTTCGGTTGCAGAAGGTGTCTTCAGACCGACTACACTCACCATTAAATCTTATGCTAAGCTTAAAACTCCAGTAAAACCAAAAAAAACCACTGTGTATCAGTCTACAGTTCAAGGCCCCATGCCTAAGAAACAGATGCTTAAGATGGCTGAAGATTTGATTACCCTAATCAGGGGTTCCCATCCCCCTCCCCAGATAAAAGACCAAGACAAGAGGAGGATTATGCTTCCTCTGACCAGGTTTCAATTTCCTCAGATTCTTCTGAGGAACAGGATTACAATTTTCCCCCTTATGAAGACTCTGATGCTGAAGACTGTATCCCCTCAGCATCTCCCCCTGAAGACTACTCCTTTGGGGAAACTTTACATACCATGAGGGAACATTTCCACTGGGAAGGCCAGGACTACTCTGATTCTAAGAAAAGGCTCCAAGAGTTCCTTTTACTACCCCAGCACAGACCACTTGCTATCCCTCCAGTTTTAGATATTGTGGATGATGTTTACTTGGAGTCTAGTCTAAATCCAGACTCTCTACCTCCTGCTCCAGCCAAACCAGACAGATACTACAGAGTGCCTGACTCACACAAATTCCTTTATAAAAGCCCTGTGGCTGACCCAGAAACAATTTCCCAAGGTCCCAAGGGGGCTAAAGCTTCTGTGGCTAAAAATCCTGTGCCCTCTGAAAGGGATTCCAGAGCCCTAGATAGATGGGGAAAGAAAATATACACTTCAGCAACTCTGGCTGTGAAAGCATTAAATTGTCAGTTTCACATGCTGAAATATCTGCAATTCCTAATGTCTCAATTAAAGCAAAAAATGAGCACACATACAGAACAGTCTGAATTCAAGGAAATGCAGGATCTGTTGCATGCAGCTGAACAGGTGGGCAAACATACTTTACAATGTGGATTTGATTCATTGGAAGCTTTCTGTAGAGCAGCTGTTACAAGGTCTGTCATACGTAGACATGCTTGGTTAAAAGAACAAACCCTGCCTGATCATGTTAAAGCAAAATTATTGGATGCACCTTTACAGCAGGGTGTATTATTTGGTGTGAAAGCAGAAGAGGTCTTAAGGAAAATGGAGGATAAGACAAAGTCTATGCAGACGGTCAAGGATTTTTTACAGGTACAACCCCCTCGTTTCAGCAGGAATTGGCCAACAAAAAACTGGTCCTTTCCAGCTTCTCACAGATCACAGAGGGGCAAATACAGATGTCCAAGGGGCAGAGGTCAGTCACAAGGCCCTTACAAACCTCGCCAATGGGGTAATGCTACCCAGAAAGGAGGAGAAGACAGGCCCCAAGCTAGCAGAAGACAAACACAATGACTCAATCCTCAAACTACCAAGCAAGTCTCTCCTGGCAGCCCCCTTGGGAGGAAAATTAGCATTTTTTGCAGACAACTGGCACATCATCACAAGAGACAAATGGGTCCTAAACATTGTCTCACAAGGATACAGATTCCAATTTCATACCTTGCCAAGGAAAAAAGGAATGCCAAACCTGCCACCAAATCAATGGGCAGAGGCACAAAAACAAATTACAGCTCTCATGGACATGAGAGCCATTCAACAGGTACCTACACAGGAGCAAGCACAAGGATTTTACTCAAGACTATTTCTAGTCCCAAGAAAAGACAAAGCATGGAGACCCATTCTGGATCTTTCAATTCTGAACACCTATCTACAAGTACCAAAATCCAAGATGCTAACACTACAGCAGCTTCTTCCCATGCTGGGCAAGAATGCTTGGCTAGTAACGTTGGACCTCAAGGAGGCATACCTGCATGTCCCTATCAGACAAAATTGCAGAAGATAACTCCGTTTCATTGCAGGTTCAATACACTATCAATTCTCTACACTGTCCTTTGGCTTATTTACTGCACCCAGGGTCTTCACAAAATGCCTGGCACCAGTGATTGCATACTGCAGACAAAGAGGAATTCAAATATACCCTTACCTGGATGACTGTCTTATTCAAGCAGAAAGCAAGGACATTCTTTTAAAGCATCTGGCATTTGTCAAACACCTTCTAAGTTGCCTAGGGTACACAGTAAACGAAAAGAAATCAAAATTAGTGCCCTCAGTAAACATAATATTCCTGGGTGCCAGCTTGAATACAACGGCCCAGATGGCTTATCTCACGCCAGACAAGCAACAACAGCTGACTCAATATTTCAAAATAATGGCAACAAAGACCCAACTCCCTGCAAAAAAAAATTCTGCAGGCCTTGGGATTCATGGCATCTTGCATACTACTAATACCATTTGCAAAACTGCATATGAGGAAATTACAGTGGTACCTGAAAAGCGTATGGACTCAGCACAGCCACAGCTTGGGAACAATGATACCACTCATTCCCTGCCTTCAACAGGAGTTTCTATGGTGGGCACAGGCATGTCACCTCAACAAGGGTCAGCCTTTCACCTTACCCACAGCCAGGCAAACTATGACAACAGATGCATCAGACTATGCCTGGGGAGCACACATGGCAGGACAAGTGCATTCAGGGTAAATGGACTACAGAGCAAAAACATCTGCATATCAATCAAAAAGAAATGCTAGCAGTACAGAATGCCCTAACAGCTTTCAAGGACCTCTTACACCCAGGACAACTAATAATAAAGACGGACAACACCACAGTAATGTGGTACATAAACAAGCAAGGGGGCACACATTCCTACCCTCTATGCAGGCAAGCAATGACCTTGTGGAACACAGCACTATCTTACCAGGTTCAATTACAAGCACAATTCCTGCCAGGAAAGAAAAACACGTTGGCAGACGACCTAAGCAGAAACATCATGGATCCACACGAGTGAAAACTAGATCCACAAGTATTTGCAATGATAGCTCAAAAATGGGGATGGCCACACATAGATCTGTTTGCCAGCCCCCAAAACTACCAACTTCAAAAATTTTGCACAAGGACATTCCATCCACAAGCTTGGAAAGTGGATGCCCTCTCATTCAGTTGGAAAACATTAACAGTGTATGCCTTTCCTCCACTGCCTCTTCTAGCAAAGGTACTGCTGAAAGTCAGATTAGAGAGGCCACAAATGATACTCATTGCACCATACTGGCCATGCCAGCATTGGTATCCAATTTTAAGGAACATGGCCCACGGCCCACCATGGATTTTACCACAAATTCCTCATCTGCTCACCCAGCGAGACAATCGGATTCTACACAGCCAGCTCAAGACTTTAAACCTGGCTGCATGGCAAATTACCTAAACAACCAGCCAACTCCTCTATCCAAAGCTGTTATGGATGTCATTCTGGAGGCCAGGAGGCCCAGCACCAGAAAAACCTATTCAGACAAATGGAAAAGATTTTGCACCTGGAACCAGGCTAAAGGCCTAAACCCCCTTGATTCAAACATTCCTCAGATTCTACAATATTTAACTGAGATGTTGCACAAAGGACTTTCCTTTTCATCTATTAAGATCCACGTCTCAGCAATTTCAGCTCATTACAACACGGATCCTCCTTTATTCTCACATCCACTCCTAAGACAGTACCTCAGAGGGGCTAAGAACATATGACCGCCCAGGAGAGCACAACACCTACTTGGGATCTCAACTTTGTTCTGGAAAAGCTTACACTGCTGCCCTTTGAACCAGCATTTTCAGCTGATTTAAAATTCCTTTCATGGAAAACTGCCCTGCTACTAGCAATAACCTCAGCTAGAAGAGTCACAGAGCTACAGGCACTAATGGCAGTGGAGCCTTTTCTCATTTTTCATCAAGACAGAGTCTCTCTATGAACTAACCCTACCTTTATGCCAAAGGTGGTATCCAATGTGGCCCTAAACCAAACCATTCATTTGCCCACCCTTTTCCCAAATCCCCAGAACAAAGGAGAAAGACTCCTGCACTCTTTGGACATTCACAGGCAATTATGTTACTACTTGGATAAAACTAAGGCTTTCAGAAAATCTGAACAGCTCTTTGTAGCCTATGCTGCAGGATCACAAGGAAAAGCTATCTCAAAACAGACCATTTCTAAATGGATAGGGCATTGCATACGTTTCTGCTACACGCATCATGGCAAACCGGTACCTGCTAACATTAGGTCCCACTCCACCAGGGCTACAGCTACATCAGCAGCCTTTCTCAGGGGAGTGCCAACCAAGGATATTCTGGAAGCTGCAACTTGGAGTTCAGTGCACACCTTCACCAAACACTATCACTTACCCCTATATTCTAAGACTAGAGCTGGTTTTGCCACTGCAGTTTTGCAGGGCCTACTAGCTTCTTCTAACCCAGTTTAACTCCACCACCCATCCTTAGCTTTGGGATTCAACCCAAGTGTGATGACTGCAGCCGGGTAACACGATGAACATAGTACAGTTTTGTACCTACCATAAATGTAGATGTTCGAGTGTTCACCCTGCTGCAGTCCAGGTTACCCTTCCTCCATCCCCTCCGAACTAGCTGAACTTATCTATGCCACTCTATCCTATACAACCTCTGTGGTGTATTTGCTTGTGCCTGAAGGTATTGTTCTATTTTTATATATATATATATATATATATATATATATTGCCTACCTATTGGGGGCACCTGACATCTGGGGCAAGAAAAACTGACGAAAATGGCGTCGGATGCCTCTTATATACCCCTGGTGCTCTGACATCAGGGAAGAAGCAACAGCAACCAACGCCGGACCAAGACTTTGGAATTCAGGCCGACTGCGGGACCGCCTGACAGCAGGATAACCCAAGTGTGATGACTGTAGCAAGGTGAACACTCGAACATCTACATTTATGGTAGGTACAAAACTGTACTTTCTAAAGGCTTAAACCTTGCTTGAGATACAAATAGGATCTGCTGGACAGATAGGTATGTATCCCAGAGACTACCCTGTCTGTGGAACAGGCTCCCCATCCATGTGAAGCAGAGTTCATCCTTAACCCAATTCAAGTGCAACTTGGACAATTGGATGGGAAACAGGAAATTCATCCCTGGTTTGGTACCTGTATCTCTAATGGACACAGATAACCTGTAAATGGTTAATCTCCCAGACCCATGCTTACACTTATCAAGGGTATCAGAACTTAAAAATGCCCTTGTGGTCAATAGCCTAGTAAACACTTATGAACATATGTATGTCCTCAGTTTCATACAGTCATTCTCACTACAGAAAACATCAAAACAGAAAGTAACTTTGTTAATAGGTTTAAGCTGCTTTATCTTTCTAATTAATTGGACTTCTTGATTAACACAGAACAGAGATTCTTTTTTCCACTACCCAATCTTCCTGTGTTTCTTATGGTCATGGAGTAAATTTTAGGACAGCAATTGGAAAGCTATAACCTGTTAAAAGCACCTTTTTCTCAGGGAGATAAGCCTCCTGCATCACCGAAGTTGGAGGCATTGCCCCCCCTTTGTTTTTACTTGCAAACCCTGAGATCACGTACCCTGAGGGGAAGTGAATATCCTCTCCCCTTGGCTATGGGGTGTTGTTTGCTAATACAGCATGTTTATGATTGCCAAGCATTTCTGTATGAGCACTAGCTGCAAGCTCTAGGATATGTATCTGACTGAACAATAAGCAGTTGAATAAATGACTGTAAGAGAAGAGAGTAGGAGGGATGCTATGATCTGCAGGTTTTCTCTAGTGTTGCATGTGGTTACAGTAATAAAATCATAGATCAATAATAATCATATTCATTTCACCAAAAGGGATATGTAATGGTTGTTAACTTTGTAATTGTGTGAAGCAATATTTATTGAACCATGAAGTAATAATTTATGTATGAAAACTTGATGGATCATGCAAATATTTGATCATTAACTGTAAACTTCAGAAAACATTTAATGTGATATATGCTTCCTATCTTACAGGCTTAAATAACAAGAAATTTAAACAGAATTTCGTTTTTAAATAGTTGCTTTAACAAATCGTATAAAATCTGAATATGTCAATAGCACTGGCTTCTCTCAGCAGTGCGAAGCTCTCGACAGGGTCTTAAAGTGTTCACAGGTGTATGATACCAGTTACACTGTGCAAGTGTCTGGCAAGTGTTTTGAGATATTATTTGCCTGAATTAAGAGGATACTGTCTGTTTCACCCTTGTAATTTCATCAAATTTATAATTTGATTTGTCTTACAAGCTAAGACCCTTCAGATGTTGAAATGATAACTAATTCAAGTTTTATTACAGTACAACTGTTTAATAAGCAGCCCTAAATGAAAACTAGGTGCTTTAACAAGTGAAACAGTGAACGGTAAACTGTACCAGCATCGTTTATGTTTTCAACTGACAGTGTTATGGAAGCTTATAAAGACAAATGCCAGAAGCCAGTTACCTAAAATGCACAAGTTAAATGTCAGTTTACATCAGCTTTTATGGGAGTATTCTACAGACTCAGTAATGTTATTATAGTACATGGACATATTCTACAGACTCAGTAATGGTATTGTAGCACATAAGTTAAACGACTGACTTTTACTTGTTGTCCTGAGTTATTATTGTCAATGTGACATGCACCCCTATCCCAGGAAATGCTCCCAAGTATGTTATTTATGTCAAGACCTGATTCTCTTCTGTCATTTGTTATATCTATAGAGTGCACGCCTGACATTTTTGATAAAATGAATTCAGCTTTAGGTTAATTTTATGTGTAGAAGTGGAAACAAAATGCTCTGCCCTTTGGCTGTTTTTAAGTTGTCAGATGAAGGAAAGATAGGGTAGGTCAGGCAGAAACAAACTTCCTACTGTAATAAATGGTCTCATAACTCATTTAACTCAAGAAAAGAAGTAATAAGATATTTTTTCTGACTGTCTTTAAACTACTGAATGTTATTATATGAATGTCACTTCATTGCCCACTGATGTAATCAGATGCTGTTTATACAGGTCTGATCAATGACTTATGTAGATAAAAATGAATTGATAGCATGAATCTGGTCCTCCCACGTATTAATGCAATGAGCTCTGTCTCTAAGGAGAGTGAAATGGTTCTGATGAGGTAAATCATTCTGCATTTCACTGTGCCCTTTCAAAATATGCTTTATTTCCTACAGTTAAAGTACTGTAAATGCCATGTTTTATGTTCATTTGTACTGAAATTTAGCACTTTTAAAATCAGAATTTGTTCTGTATGCTACCATACTGGCATGATTTCAAGCAGTAATTTCATAAATCACTTATTACCTTAAAATGCATGTTTCTCGCAGTTATGAAAAAAAAGACTTAAAAAGTTCTTCTCTTGTTCAGTATGTTTTCTTGAGTTTTTCACTTTTCATATGATTCTACACAATGTGGCACAAAATTCACAAGTTCTAACACTGAAGCAAAACCCCCGATGGAAAAAAATGGATGCCAGTTGTAATTTAAGAGTTACATCAATCCGCAGTGGTGCAGCGGTAGCGTTGCTGCCTCACAGCAAGAGGTTCTCCCGTTCGATTCTCGGCTGGAGTGCAAGGAGTGCCTTCTGTGTGGAGTCTGCATGTCCTCTCCACGGTTGGGTGGGTGTTCGAAAGACATGCGTAAATGGGCATGCCTTCGTTGAAGGTTGAACATTGAGCTGGCACCTCAGCGTTCGTGAAAATCTACTGCCAATCATTAGCGGACCGGAGTTCCGCTGTGGTGACCCCTAACTGGGAAAAGCCGAAAGACAAACATGATAGTGTCTCATCAAATGTATGAAAATTAGCGTTTATATCACGTTATCAAAAGATGAAAATAGCGAACGCTATTTCATCAAACCTAACATATCTAAACCACATAATATCGAACATTCAGAACAGCAAATTTTTTCCTTGAGGAAAAAATTCGCTATTCCGAAACACATACACACAACACAAGCACACCTAAAAAACATCAGTACGCACACATACACTTATAATCCTACAACTAAACCTACACTAAACTATACTTACACTACTGTCTATCCACTTACCGTAACCCAAACCCTAACCCTAAGGTCCATCACTATCGCACACTCACCTAACCCGCGCTCTAACCCTAACTCACTTAACCCACCCGTAACCCTAATTCACCTAACCCGCACCCTAACCCTAACTCACCTAAGCCACTCCCAAACCCTAACTCACCTAACCCGCGCCCTAATCCTAACAACCACACAATCGCACACTTACCTGAACCTGACCCGTACATTTCCATCACAGCGCTGAAAATAGCGAAGCCACAGAACCTGCCAACCTAATTCTTTCCCTAGGAAAGAATTTGGTGTTCTGCAGCTTCGCTATTTTCACCGTTCGCTCAAAATGGGTCGATATTAAAACATTCGAAGTTTTAAAACTTCGATGTTCTGATATAGACCCGAAAATTATACTTTTAAGATGAGATGTTACCTTTACCGCAAGGTAGAATGATCACAGATGTAGTAGAGCCAGAGGACTTGGGGATGAAGGCCCACAGGGCAGGTGCATAGGATGACAGTGTTATTTGAAGCAAATAAAATAAGTATGACTTTTGCATGTCACAATCATGTAATTTGCAGTTTCAACAGAGAGCCAAAAAAAAAGAGAGAGAGAAAAAAAAACTTGGGAAACCCTGTTACTTCTAAAATACTGGATGTACATCCATAAGTATTATTTATCTCCAGTTTAAATAGAATTTGATACTCTTAATTTTCACTTCTAGTGCTTTCATTGTTATTAAAGTTTAGTTTATGCATGTGTTGTAATGGACTGTACAGGTGGAGGGGACAGAACATGTCACTTCATGTGTGTATCTTAGACATGTCTCTTGGTAGGGTCCATCTCTGTGAACATTAAGAGAAAGTGTGTGTGACAGGACAATATGATCTCTATTAACCCAGTGGGTGATAGGTATCATCCACTCCATTAAACTGATACCTCACACCAGAATTTAAACTACATTAAAAGCTCTAAATCCCTGCCAGAGTATGTGGATTTCATAGACAACAAACTATTCAAACATGAGCAAATCACAAGTATTTTCTGCATCTGAGACATGGCAAATGACTCCTGTAGCTTTAACTTAAAGTCTGTGTGACTACATTACCAGAATACCCTCTCACATATCATGAATTCTTAGTAGTGGATCTAGTAACATGTATTTGGGCATACATTTGTGTACTACCCAGGGACTTACCAGGTGCATTGATTCAGTTTATCTTACAGTTATGGTCAATGCATGGTACTGTTGTGTCAGGAGTAGAATGCTTACTTTCTGACCATCTTTAAAGGCTGTAGCATCAAATCATTACCATTTCACAGAAGTTAATAACGCAAGTATTATACCTTGACAATCAACTCTGTACCTATAAATGTAATTCAGGTTGTGTACATGTTTTCACTCTCAGAAAACAGCTAGCAAGTATGGCTGATGCAAACGACCAAACAAAGTATTCCAAAAGAAAGGTCAGCACCAAAGGGATGTAAATAAAGATCAAAAATTTATTGAAATATCACAAATCAGACCAGTTTCGGCATATAGCCTTCATCAGTGATACATGTTTTAACATAATTAGAGCAGACTCTATCAAGAAGTCTAAATTTCATGGATTACGCTGAAACCATTATAAGCTTTATTACAGTGGCCTTGTTTATAGATTATATGTAATGTAAACATGATAGCTGTATGCCAGCAGGAATGATACTATTTTAGCATGCCTTATCAGGGATGGTGGAAGCATTTAATGGGTAGATTCACTAACAGACAGGTACGCACAGTTATATCAGATATTATTATCTAAAACAAAAGCAATTATAAACAACTAATTAAAATTGTATGCATATTGCTGTAGTTTTATGTATAAAATTGTTGGTGGACTGTATACAGAAAGTTCAGATCTCTCCAGAAGTATTAATACCAGCAAAGAACCAAGCTGTGTATTCCTTCTTTCCTAATCTGTATGGCAGAACAGGTGAATCTTTGTCTGATCTCTTGGAGATAGGAGGTAAGCTCCTGTAAGGTATTTCTCCCTCCCTTAGCATAACCACATATTCATTATACGGATATAACCCATTCATATGCTAATCAGGAGACAGTCTTCCAGAGATTTGTGTAGAGAAACTCATCATTTGCTTCTGCATTCTCAGCAGAATAGGCCATTTGACACATTTAATACTGACTGATTGGTTATATTCTACTGACTTTCAGAAAGAGTGGCTGAGTTTTATTTTCTTCAACGGTAGTGGCCTGAAGGTACCATAGCCCAGTAGCTAAACTAAGAAGGTAACTGTCACTCATCTGAGACCTTGCATCCACAGCCTGGTATAACTATATTCTATATGTGCTCACAACTGTACTGATTTTTGCAGAATGTCCAGACTTTTGCCTCATATTTTTTGGTCTGTGCCTCATAAATATGTGGTTTCCTGGCAAATCACTGAAGACTGAAGTCACTAATTAATGACATATATTTTGATTTCAGACTTCATGTCCTTCAGAAAATACATGTTAACTAAAAAAAATTATTCTAGCAACTTTCTACATTTATTAGAGCAATATTTAAAATCTGCCCCGATTTTGGACATTTGTTTCAGGAATATTTTGGCTTTCTCCAGATGTCTTGCACTTAGAGGCTGAGAGCTATTATGTTTGCATTCTCACAGTTTTAAATGTCCTTGGATCTCTGATGACTGTAAATCCATAGGTCAAAGAACAGCTGCCATCAGTACCACTCTTTCTACCTCATCTTGAAAAGTATATTACACTGACTGCATTGGGTAGACATCTTGGAAAGCACACACATGCAGTGGATCTTGGTGAGGTGCAGCTCCCCTACCCAAAACAAGGTCCCCAGATGTACGTGAAAAGCCACTCCTCCATATTCAGTAGCTAATCCTAAATGGTCATTATTATCCAGTAAAATGAAGCCAAGTAATTTAATACTGATTTGGTGTCTGTTAACCCAGTGGGTGATAGGAATCAGTCACTACATTAAAACTGATACTTCGCACCAGAATTTAAACTATAGTAAATGCCCTAAAAATGGAACAGCACTTTAACAAGATAGCATTTGCAAGTCTTTTATGTGCTTACCACAGAATACCAATATGAGGAGAATTTACTGCCTAAAGTTTTATTACCTCAATACACAGGAAACACTGTAAAATAAATTATTAATTCTTGTACATGCTCTGTACAATCTCCATACTTACCTGTGGTAATGTACAAAATAATCCTGGTCTACAAAATAAAAGTGCTGTTATTGAATCAACAGGTCATATCTGTAACATGCGATACAGACTGAAATCTGTGCTTATTAATTCCAGAAGTCTATGGAACAAAATTCATCTCTTGCATGTTTGGATTGCTTTGTATCAGCCTGACATAACATTATTGTCAGGAATATGGCTAAAACCAGGAGACCTAAATAAATCCTTTTGTCATTTAGATTACTGTATGTTTACATGTAACAGACTATGTGAAGGTTAAGCTGGTGCTGCAGTCCTGTACTGGCATGATTTTACCTACTTTCTATTCAACAAGCAATTCCCTTCTCACATTAATTGGAATCTCTTAGTGTGGGTGTCTGAATCAGTTAATCAAAAATAGTCCGTCTTGCCTGTATATACATCCCCCTTGGCAAAAATGTAGCTATTGCTTCTGGTTGTACAATGGCTGTGCACAAATGCCAAGTCTTTTCTTGTAATTGTGGGTGACTGTAACATAGACTGGAACTTGTCCAACACCCCCCTCAGTCATCCTTTCCTTCAGCTTCATGGCTTTACCCAAATTATATGTACAACAGCATCTTGTGATAAGACATCAGGTGATGAAAGTATCCTCGACTGGTTACTAAAATACATCATTCACTACAAGTACTCATCTCATTAGCATCTTGACAGGTGCCTTTAGTGAACACCTTCCTGCTTTCATTATATGAAATCCGGCAAAAGTTAGCCAAATACAAAAGTATCATCTTTCAAAAAATACTGCACTTTGATGCCAATACCTTCAACCTGGCTGTTCAAGCCAGCAATTTGGCACATCTCTACAAGCTTCCGCTACATGAAGCAGCGCTCTCCTGTTTCTGTTCAGGTTTCCAGATACCTTGAACCAAATTTTTAAACTACATAAAAACAAAGCAGGTCTCCAGGTCTTATCTGGTTTTCCAAGTCTGTCTGCATTATGTCCGACAGGGACCATCTTTGTGCTACCTTCCATAAAACAAAAGAACTTGTGGACTTGATCAATTTCACAGATGTCTGCAGTTGACTAAAAAGTGTCATTCTAGCAAGTAAAAAACATGTATAAACGCATATACTGCCATAGTCAATACACATGAAAAACCCACAAGGGGTGCTCATATAGTATGATGTGGAAATGTTTTGTTTTATTCACCAAAATTATCTATATTACACTTTTTCACATTTAATTTGAGACGACCATCACTGCATCAGTTGTTAACATAGTCTAACTTGGAACAATTGTGAATCCGTAGATTTAGTGAACAGAGCTGGCCAGGAAGAAAAGACTCAGCTCAGAGAAAGCTTGATTCCCCAAGTAGATGGAATTACTTTTTTCCTTATCTTTTTCTTCATTCAGCTTGCAGACCATTAAGCGTCCTCAAGTGTACATGGACCCATTCATCCCTTGGAGGTGATGAATGCCTTTACAGGTCTACCAGGGTGAGAGCCTCTATGGGGTACTGTCATCCAAGCAGACATGGGGGGGTGTACTTGTGCTCTTGCCTGCATCCTGTCAATGGAGAGCATTTTTCATTTATGGCCCAGACCCATCCCCAAGGTAGTGATGTCCAAACCTGCATCACTGCAAGCACTGCTAATGCTTTCACTGCATCCATGCTTGCATGCTCCATCACATGTGGCAAAAGCAGCTACCATCACTAGCCTAGCCAGCCTCAGTGCATATTCCTCCCACAGTGGATCTTGCTTTCAGCGTTTCATGACACCTTCATGTCATAACACTGGAATACCTCCTGCCTTCCTCCCAGGATAGGGACAGCCTGTTCTGCTTGCTACCATTGGCAGTCGGTAGAGCTGCTATTCAAACGTGGTCATCTGGGTTGTAGGAAGGGTTTTATCCCCTCTATATCACTCAGCTGGCTTATTGACTGACTGACTTCTGCCAGAGGCCAAAGTTTCAGCAGTCAGGATTGACGGGTTGGTAGATTATTTTTCATAAGTTTTCTGAAACATGCCCTAGCCAGTCTAACATAAACACATGCATAAATATGTATGCATCTGCATATATATGTGTGTGTGTGTGTGTGTGTGTGTGTGTGTATATATATATATATATATATATATATATATATATATGTGTATATATATAATTATATATATATATGTATGTATGTATGTGTGTATGTGTTTGTATACATATTTAACTTATATTTGTATGTAGCTAGGCAGATATGTAGACGAATATATGTACGTGTAGTGTATATGTATAATATATGTTTATATACAAATAGATAGCTTATCTGTATATACATATGTGTATATGTCTGTGTTTATTGTATTTTGGTATTTGCGTATTATCGCAACCAGATTTTTAACCTGGTGCAATTCGTAATGTGATCACAAAACGACTTCATCTTTTAGTTGAAAGGTGTGTGTGAAGTGTTAACTGGTATTCTGTCAATGTGGTTATGAGATGTAGGAAGAGGAACAACAGTAAAATTCCTCTTCCTCAGTAGCGTATCTCCCCGCTTTGTGTCTGCAAAGTGCTTCGCAGTGGAACTGTAGGCTGTGTTCTTCTATTGTGATTACTGTGTGTGGCTTCTCAGCACTTGTCAAGCCATTATATTTATATGTGTGTGTTTGTGTCTGCATTCAGTTTACTACTTTAGGACTACTGTTGAAGGGATTATACCTCTTGATGCTGTGTTGTCATTTACAGATTGGAGTGCGCAGTCCATAGTTGAATTTGCCTTTATATCTGCTACTACATTTAGACAAAACCAAACCGAGCAGCAGGACTGTATCTTCTGACCATGGTGTGGCATCTGATTTACTTACACATCGAGTGAGGTGACTGTATTGAAAATGTAGTTAGCAGGGTAGGTATTTTGCCTACCTTAAAATAAGTGCCCATCATTTGAAAGACACATTACTCCCAAACTGCCATTAACTGTGGTACAGCGTACAAAAGACCTGGTTGTCCTGCTCGGAATCTTGTTTGTCCATGAAATATGAAAAATTGGCCTCCTGTTTCCCTATAACACTAATTCAAATTTGTTACTATTTAAATCAGTGAGAAATACTCAGTTGTTTTGTGTTTAGTCTGAATGAATTGCAAACTGTCTTAGAAACTGCAGAAGTGTCAAGAGGTATTGCTACTTACGTATTATCGAGTGGTTTAAAATCTGGTTGCGATAATACGTAAGTACCTGTATTTTTTATGTATATATATATATATATATATATATATATATATATATATATATATATCTAGAGAGAGAGAGAGAGAGAGTGACAGAGAGGGGAGGGAGTAGAGTAAGGAGCACTTCCTTGTATGGCAGCTTTGCTTTTTATTCTGGGCATTTTTGTAATATTCCATGAATGCTGTTTCTATCTACATGTAAAGATTAAAACTTCCATCACAAAGATATGTTACATGTGGATGGAGTCCTTTGGCAAGAGACACTGAGAAATAGAAAAATTAAATGGTAGTATCAGAATATGTTTATAAAACATGCGTTGTGGCACACATAATCTCTCTGTGGTGCCCATTTTCTCTGGAACACAGGTTGAACCTTTCGTAAGAAAATGTAGTCATCACCAGCTTCAGAATCCCATACCATGTCAGTGATTTGCATGTTCATCCTAAATTCCAGAATGTTCTAAATGCACTGTCAGCATATGACACCCTAAGTATGCAGTATGCTTAATAAGTAGGTTTCACTGCATGCAGCTGTCAGATCTGCTCTAATAGTGTCATGCAGGCTGTAGGTTGCTTCATAAAAACAACTGAAGAAAATAATTACTCTTGCTTCATTTCTTTTTAATGCAATTTGTATAAGATGCCATATTATAATTTGTGTAGGATGCCTGTCATCCTGCTACAGTAATTATGTCACTGTTCTGCAGACAGTGACACCCCCCCAGACATTTTATCTGTTCCGGGTTGATTAGTTTCCCAAAAGCTCACACTTCTTTTGCCATGTTCGTCTAATAAAGTCTGCTTAGGGATTTCTTATGATACTCTGTAATTAAAGGCAGTTTTTTCTCATTTAATATGTTTATTGTATTATATACATGTGTGCAGTAGAAGCTAATGTTCTTGAAGAGTTAATGCCAGCTGAACGGTATCTCTGGTAAAAGCAGATCTACTGTAGTTGGTAACTCTTAATCTGACAATGGTTGTTACATGTGAACATTGTGGGCTTAGTAGTTGTTCTAAGTTAGGAGATTTGGGATTCCCCAAAATGACTTGATGTTTATAAATTATGTTTCCATCTCAGAGGATAGAAGTAAAAGTGCAGAAGGAAAAGCTGCAGCTCCTTGGAGATTATTGTTTCTCAAGGAAGACAAGAGCTGGAAAGCTAAAGGGGTGTAGAAGCAGAGGTCAAGTAAATTCCTGATGCCGCAGCATGGAGGGACAAATCTGTGTATTTTGTTAGTGGTAAACAAAAACATTGTAGGTACAGCTGTATATCATGACTGGGAAAGGAAGGAAGGTGAGCTTCTGATGTCATGCAAAACTTTGCAATTGTTTTTTTTTTTTTTTCATGGTGGTGGGGCATTATTTTGGACATTTATTTATTTATTTGCAATTTGTTAATCAGGTAGCTAGGATGGTCAGTTGACCCTTTTCAGCCATGGCCTGGCTGAAGGACATCAGTACAGAAGCAGTAAACAGAAAGTATTATGAAAAGTACAAAACCCGTTCTTCAGAATGTCACATTCGAGTCAGAACATAAATGTTGCAAACAACTTGTTGGCAAGATTATTTTAGCAGAATGCTGTATTGTACAAGTAAAATTAATAGCTACTATACTCCTGAAATACAAAACGATTAGGTTTATGGCAAAACAAAAGCCAAGTGTTAGCCGAGGACAAAGACATGAGCCTGAATATCTGAAACTGAGCACAGTCCCTTTATACTGGCTCTAGACTGCTGCTTTGGGATCAACTATATACCTATCCTTCGTAACAGGGCCACATCTGGTGACATATGCTGAATAATTCCACCACCAAGTGTGTTTTTGCATTTACTTTGCAAAATCCCCTTTTTGACAAATAGCTTTGTAGATAGGCAGTGACTCACTGCCCCACAGATGTGCTGTTGGTGAAATGTTGTAATTTCTGGGTGAAATTTTAGAAAATGCCCAGTATGTGAGTAAACATATACCAAAATTACTACAGGTGTTGCTGTCTGGCAAAATGTATTGCTTCTGGAAAGAATATTTTCAGTAGGCAGTTTTAAAGTTCTTTTGGTATATTAATCTCTACAAGTCCAATTTATCAAACGTTTTACACATTTAAATCTCAGATAAAATATGATCAGTGAATGCAACAAATGTTACAGAATATGAAGAGAAAAACATTTGTTACACTGCTGTGAATTTGTCAAGATTTTAACATTGCCGCTTAAAAAATAGTTTGTGCTGAATTATTGACAGTTCGAGGCATCTGTATATTTTAATGTACACAAGAAAATTGCTTTTTGACAAAACACTTCTTATGACCATGCCATCTAGATACATTTTACATTCTTTTCTTACAGCGTGCCTTTCCTTAAGCAGGTATATATTTTTAACATTTTGTCTATGTTTTGGAACCAAGTAAAACTTGTAAATGAAAGATGTACAACTTTCAGGTCAAATTACAGTTAAATTGGAAAATAAATGGTTATAAGACAAAAACGAAAATTATTTATGATGCTTTAATATTTACACATTAGCTTATAAAACCTGTATCTGTCCATATGAAGTAGTACTCTTTATTGGACTGTATTTTCCTTCTATTGAAATTCTAATTCCTTGTTAATTGCATGGTTCTATGCCATTCCATGATTTCACAATACCCGCTGTTTGACTTACCTGAGAACTTTCTTCTTAATGTTTTCTGTCTATAACCCGCTGCAGCCAGTTGGTACATGAAACAACTAGGGGCAGGTCTAAGGCCTACCATCAAGGTATATTTTACTGAATGCTTAATTGATGCAAATAATCAATGCCAAGTCCATTTGATACAACAAATGAAACATTATATGGCGACACCTCCATGCCAGACACTATATGTCTGACCACTCTTCTTTAATTTAATCACCTTGAAAGTCAAATTTCTTTGGAGATAAAGAACAGCACTTATTCTTTGTTTGTAAATGCAGTCAAATGACTGTTCCATGATTCAGCTGGATACCCTTCAGACAAGTCTTATAGTCTTGTTAGGCGAAAAGTTGTTGTGGAATGCACTGTGTACCAGGTGATCTCCATGTCAGGGTCAGATTCTTAACAGATCAGTTTTACTGTGTCCATTGTCCAGTGCATATCTATCTTTGTAGACTCAAATATGTGGTATTAACCTTGTGATGTGCCATTGTCTTTCATTTTTATCTTCTGTGTCCAGCATTTGTTTACTGAGAAAGTCTAATTGTGCAAAAAGTAACCCATTTTCAGTGGAAGCATGGAGAGAAAAGCTCCTGGTTACATTAGGCATATGGAATAAAAGTATATATAAAATAAATAGTTGCCATGGCATTTATTTACACATAATAATGTAACATTTACAGATAGTACTTGAAATGTATGCAAGGAAAAAAGGTAAAGGAGGGAAGAGAGATTCTATCTAGGGGTTAAGAGAAGAAGCATTGCCATGTATCTTAGAGATGTAGCTTCAGGTGTGCTTTTGTTGAATGTATAGTAGTGCAGAGTTCCACAGTCTGGATATAATGTAGGAATAAAAGGCATTTCTTGCAATACTGTATGTGAGTTAGAAGTTAAGACAAGACATTTGTGTGGGGAGCATAGAAGCCTGTTGGAACAATACTATTTTAGGGAAAGACATTTATCAGGTTGATGTAGCAGATTGTGGGCTACTGTCAATTGTGTAAAAATAAAGTGGTGTGACAACTCTAGCCAGCTGAGTTGTTTAAGGGCTGTGCAGTGATGTGATTTATTTGTGGTGTTAGTAGCAAATTTAACAGTCTTATAACATTGTTTGATTTTGGGCAGCTGCGGTGGTGCAGCATTTAGCGTTGCCACCTCACAGCAAGAGGTTCTCCGGTTCGATCCTCGGCTGGGGTGCCTTCTGTGTGGAGTCTGCATGTCCTCCCTGTGGTCGCATGGGTTTTTTCCAGGTGCTCCGGTTTCCTCCCACATTCCAAAGACATGCTGTAGGTGGATTGGACAGTCTAAATTGGCCCTAGGCATGAGTGTGTGCATGTGTGTGTCTTCTGTGGAAGGCTGGGCGCTGGGCTGGCAACTCGACACTGTAAAACTCCACTGCCAATCATGAGCGGACAGGTGATCGGCTGTGGCGACCCCTAACCGGGAAAAGCCGAAAGAAGAAGAAGAAAACATTGTTTGATTTTGATAGCGTGCTTTATTGGTTTGCAGAAATGGAATCTGAATAAAGGAGGCTAGGAAGTAAATAAGTTGAATCTGTCTTCTTTTTTAGCAGTGTCATTGAAGAAAGGTTTTGCTCAATACAGTAGGCCAAGTTTTAATGTGTTTTTCTTGGAGACTTGAAAAAGGAGGTTAAGTTTTAACTTTTCATGTATAATGATGCTTAGTGGGGCTGCTCTAATGGCATAGAGGGATAAAGCCCTGACTACAACCTGGGTGGCTTACAGAGTGGCAGGGAGGGATGGGCTTTACCATCCAGGGTGGGTGGGTGTAACTCCGGGCATCTACTGTGTTGATCCCTGGTGGAGGCTGGAGACATGGCTTAGCTGCTCTGGAGGTAGGGCAGTACACAGCATGTATCCATTGCACTCCTGCCACTCAGGCATACCATTAGGTCTGCAAGGGGGGGGAGAAGTGGGTGGGTCATAAATACCCCCCCCCCCCAGATGGATACACAGATGTACCAAGCCCCTGGATGCCTAGTTCCATGACTGGCCCCAGCATCACCAGATTGAATTTGAAGGGGGAGGTAAAGAGAGATCTGGCAGACCTGGCATGGACAGGTATTGAGGGGCCAGGTTGATACCATAAAGGATGGTGTAGGGACCAAAGCAAAACAATGATGCCAAGTAATTTAGTATGGGTGATTAGCTCATTTTTGGTATTACTGGCTGATGTAATGGAGAATAGCTGTTTGCTGTCTGATTGTGTCTTAGGAGTGAATAGAATTCATTTTGTTTTTCTAGGATTCAGTAGAAGTTGGGAGTGGTTTAGTCAAGACTCTAGTGTAGAGAAGGGCCATTGTGTTTGGGGATGCAGTTCCTGTAAGGGAGAGGCTGCAGATAGCTTCTTGTATGATTCTACTTATGAGTATGGACACTGGGTATGATAGGAGATCTGCCAAAAAAGTTTTATATGTTCAGCAAGGAGGTTAACTGCTAGGATAGTGATTTAAGTAGGAGTCGTTGTACCATGGAGGTAGAAACAGTTTGAGTAAGAAAGTGCTGGTTTGATAGAGTTGTGATGTAGGAGACTGAGGAGGAGTGCAAGACTGTTGGCTGATCTGAGGTGGTCTTGCTACTTTAAAATGTATGTTATACTTGGTAATGATGATTTCATCAGGGTCTGTACTAGAGGGGATGGGCTGTTAAACATTGTCTGATTTCAGGAGATTATTGTTTTCTAGAAGCTTTTAGGGTTGTTCTTGTGTGTATTTATATGTGGAGGTAGTGTTGTTTCCTATCAGATTTCATTGGAGAGTTTGCTTGATTTGTCAGATGCTTGTAGAGGGTGGAATGGTGGATATTTTTGTTTGTAGGCCATGCCTTCCAGGTCTCATCATTTTCTCTCATTAATTGCTTAGTTTTACTGGTAAGCCATGGGACAAGGATTTACTTTTACACATTTTTTTTCTTAATGAGGTTTGCTTGTCGAGAATGTCCAAGAAGATTGCATTAAATGGCTTAACTGCTGCAGCTAGTTGTTGGTATCAAAGTTCTAGTTGGTTTGATTTAGTGGAGAAATAAAAATGTGATTGCTGAATTTAGTTAAGTTTTGTACTTAGTTGAAGTGATGGGTCATTGGAGAGTGTGTGTTTAGTCTAATAGCAACTGCTGGGTGATGGTCACTGAGTGAGTCTGGTAGGACAGCAGCATTTGGTATGTTATTTCAGTGTGATGTTAGAATCTAGTCAAGTTTATTTACTGCAGTGGGGAAGTTATTTCACAGGAATGGAAAGCATTGTGTCATTTACCCATCCCATCTTTTATATTATTAATGTTTTTTTTTTCAGCATAAGTTTTCTGATTCTAATATCAGCCTCTCCAACTGCGGGCTTTAGACAGAGCTTTTCAAAAAGAACTATGTCTGACTATTTTGGATGTAAGAGAGATGTGACCCTTTAGAAGTTTATAGCCCACAGAATATTGTGATGTCTCCTGTGATGTTTTAGACTAGCTGTATTTGACATTAATTTGATATTTCTCATGATGAATCTCTGCACTTTCTCTAATTCCTACACATATTTGGTATAACTGGGTGAGCAAACATAGTGTACAGAGGAACAATGATTTTTCTGTCACAGTTAGACATACTGTTTTGTATCTTATGGCATCCACACAACTCTTATGCTAGCACATTGTATCATATGGCATCCATGTAACTGTTATGCTAGCACATTGTATCATATGGCATCCATGTAACTGTTATGCTAGCACATTGGTCATCTGCCAGGGTCTGTTGGTCTATAAAACTGTCAGAATTTAGACATTGATTATCTGCTTTGTAATCAGATTGTATTTCTTTTTCCCCAAAACTAATGATGTTATATTTTTCAATTAAAAGAAAAGTATATTTCCATTGCAATAACTGTGAATTTTATATAAACTATATGGTACATCAATGTCTCTTTGACATGCATCTGCTTTGCCCAGTTTTAAGGTAATCTGAGAACTTCACAGGATATTCTAAATTGGAGCTGACAGAAGGCCTTCCACCCTTATCTGTGTACTTATGTTTTGTGTTGCTTACTGAGTAATATACCCATTAACATTCAGCAGAGCTAAATGAAAATTGTATCAAAGCCCTTATCTAGATTCAAGCTTCCTTTGTGCAGTGAGAGACCATCATCTGCCACTGTCATTTCCTTAAAAAAAAAAACTTTACAAGACTTAGAAAACAAGATTTGTCTTTGACAAATTTGTATTTGGTCCAGGTCAAGAAGTCAGTCACTTGTTTTTTTCTGAATTTGTTCTGACCTTTAAAATAAATTGTTAACTGGGGTAAAGTACTGATCCACTTGGACCCATTTTAAGCTCAGCCAAGGAACACTGTCTGATTAAGTGACATGCTCAAGGTCTCACCGTAGACAATTTGAGGAAGTATATCCTCCCTTGTATGTAAGAACCACTGTTGCCTGATGCCAGAGTTCTGGTGTGTATTCTTGGAAATAAACACTTGTACCTAGTAGGTTTACCCAGTTTAAAATAACTGTAAAGTAAAATAATCTGACCATCAAGAGTTTATTCATGATGATCAGTAAAAGTTTGATAATACTGACCATGAGAATGTACAAGAAACCACCTGAGACATTATTCAGGTCATAGAAGTTATGTTTTTTTTTTCTCTCTCCCAGGACCTCACCCAGTAGCTGAATACCTTTGCTTTTACCCTAATAGCCAATTCTTTCCAGGGGATGGGAGTTAGGCATTCCTGAGTGAGGCCTGAGCCTAACTCCAATTCATACTTGCCCAGGAATCTCAATCACCCTTCCTTTCCCTGGTGAAGGATCAGTGATAGAGAGCGACTCAGCCTGCTAGTCCTGGGGAGCAACCTACTGCCGACCGAGGAAACACCCCTTCCCCTTAGCAGATCCTCCAAGCCTACTGTTGCAGTCTGCCAGGGGGAAGTATGCCTGCACATGCCATGTTCCCCTAAGCTTCCTAGAGCTTTAGCCCACTATGTCAGTGTGGGCTCTGCTGTCTCTGACCCCATTTATAGCACCCTGTGCTCCCACCAGTTGTCATCCTTGTGGTGACTAGAGCTGTCAGCAGTCACTTACTACCATCCTTTCCAGCCAGCTCCTACAGGCACCCCAGCCACTAATCGAACTCTGGTCACCTGAGGCATTGTCTGGAATTTATCCCTGTTTGCTACTGAGCTGGCATAGAGTTTGTTTTGAATCCTAATCACTGCCGCGGTGATCACATCTTTCATGATGTTATGTGCTGTGTTGCCTATATGGAAATTAAATTCATGTCTTTCCTTGTTATTTTGAAACTGGTACAGTATTGTATCTGCTAGGGTATAAGATATTTCCTGTCATATAGGGATTGCTGTACTATTTATGCATAAAATGCTGCACTTATGATGACTCTTAAAAATGTTTCCATCTATAGTTAATTAAAATCTTTTTCTAATTAACCCCAGTTGTCAATAAGCTCTTGATGATGACATTATCAACTTATTGTACTAGATATGTTAATTTGAACTAGGTGATTTCATAATTCATGTAAGTATCTTTCTTATTGCGGTAATCCATACTTGTTCTGAGGACTAGGGCTCTTTTTGTATATCAGAGGGTACATATTTTTATTTTGTATAATATATATATATTTTTTGGTTTCAGAAAAATGCAAAGAACAACAATAAGGGTTTTTAACTATTTTATATTGTAAGAATAGTCTGTGCTTGATTTAATTATCATAATACTGTTTACAGATGGCTGACATGTCCAAAATGCAGGACATGGTTATTAAAGGTACAATGTTTCTATACATGTGTTAATTAAGTAACAGTTTTACTTTACTTGTAGATAATTTTATCTTCATCCCTATCTGTAGACGAAGAGACCTCATTTCTTTCTGTAGAGTTTTTACCAGATGTAACCCGTGTTTTAGTCCAGAGTTTGTAAATCTATCTAACCATCCCCTTTTCAGCTATTTTTTTTCTTCCTTAGGTATAAGTGTGTGTCCATTTAGGTACAAGCTGGCAGTTCATTACCCCTTTAGCATAACTGTAGTAGAAAAAGACTGTTTTTCCTCACTGCTTTCCATTGGAACTGCTAACGTAAGGCTGCCTAACATAAACCTTGGGACAATAAAAGGTCAGGACACAGCTGAAATAGCAAACAAAATAAATAACAAAATAGTTACCTGCATTTTGTACTGTGACTTGAGAACTACCTATGTATTCATTCATTCATTTCCTTGAGCAGTCCTTTTTTTTTTAAATATTGATTTTATACCACTCCAGTCAGCCATTTTATGTTATACAAGAATCACTGTCTCATGCTGTGTAGGTATTACCTCCTCCCCCTTACCCATGAGAGTGATCGGCTTTGCCCCCTCCCCCAGCCAAAACATTTACTTAAATAATTGATCAATTGCCATTTTAGACAGTTTCACCATAAATATGACATAGGGGCATGGTTCCTTGCAGTGCCATGAGCAGCACTCCATATCAGCTCCAGTACTTTACCTATAATTAAACCATATTTCTTGCCCTTAAGTTATTAAGTTTGCTGTTGGTACTTGTTGTAAATCTGGGAAAAAATGCCTGTGTGTGTCCCATAGCACAGTGACCCATGGAGAACCCTATGACTGCAACAGTTTCAGAGAATGAGCGTAGCATGAAGATGGAAAACCTAACAAGCCTTGTGACCAAAATATTGGAAGTCACGGCAAAGATAAAGGCGGATAACACTGCCCTTAAAGTGGCATTAGAAGTTGCATGGTCAATACTGATTTCCAGGAACCAGCTCTGTACACTCATGCACCTGGGTGCAGGACTTCACACGCACTTAAACTTCACCATGTTGAATGCAAATATGTGGATGTTCATCGTGCATACAGCTGCAGTCATAACAGATGGGTTCTCCTGCCGTCAGGCGGGTCCTCGGTCGGCCGAATTTCAAAGTCTAGGTCCGGCGTCGGTTGTCGTCGCTTCTTCCCTGACGTCAGTGCGCCAGGGGTATAAAAGAACCAGCCGACGCCATTTTCTTCAGTCTTTCTTGCCGCGCGGTGCCCGAAGCAGAAGCAGTTCGCAAGTGCCGGTCGGCCAGCTCCTGAAATTACGAAAATTTTGCAACCGAAGTCTTCTTGAAAGCTAAGTACCTAGTTGGGGAAACTTTTCTTGCCTCAGACCGATGTCAGACAAAGTTAATAATTGTATTTCTTGTGGGAAGCAAATACCGCATAAGGATTTTCATTCCCTCTGCATTCCTTGCTTAGGCCCAGACCACGACGTCTCGGTCTGTCGTTTTTGTGCTTCATTCAACAAACGCACCATTAAGCGTTGGGCGGAGTTCGCCCAGCACTATTTTGGCAAAAAATTTAACTATATTATGTCGTCGGATACTCCGATTCCAGTTTTGTCTAAAAAACACAAAGATAAGGACCGACACATGAGGTCCGCAGCCTCTACCGACACCACGCCAAAGCTGACTACAGGTGGTCTGGTTCTCAGCGAGGCACCTACGCAGCCCCTGCCTACCGACGACACTTCATTGGCGGTGTCTTCTGTGCCCGAGGTCGCAGGCTCCTCGGCCCACACCCCGACTACAGATACCGAAGCCACTCTTGGTGGTGAATCTCAAAATGTAGACAGGTCTGCCTCCTCTCAAGGTGGCTTCAGACCTTCCTCTTCTTTTTCTATCAAGGCTTTCACTAAGTCTAAAGCAGCCATGCATTCTAAGAGACAAGCTCCACAGGGCCCTTCTCCAGGCCCCATGCCTAAAAAACAGATGCTTAAAATGGCTGAAGATTTGATTACTCTTATCAGGGGTTCTCAAACCCCCCCAGACAGAAGGCCCAGAGTGGAGGAAGAATCCCCTTCCTCTGACCAGGCCTCCATTATTTCAGAGCACTCTGATGAACAGGAACTTTCTTACTCCCCTTTTGAAGATTCTGATGCTGAGGAGTCCATTCCCTCTGTCTCCCCCCCAGAGGATTACTCAATAGGGGAAACCTTGCATACCTTAAGGGAACACTTCCACTGGGAAGGCCAAGAGTACTCAGATTCCAAGAAAAGGCTTAGGGATTTTCTCTTGCTACCCCAGCACAGGCCTCTGGCTATACCTCCTGTCTTAGACATACTAGATGATGTGTACTCAGAGGCCTGCCTTAACCCGGATTCTTTACCTCCAGCCCCAGTCAAGCCTGACAGGTACTACCGGGTTCCTGACTCACACCAATTTTTATACAAAAGCCATGCGGCTGACCCAGAAACTATCTCACAGGGCCCCAAGGGAATTAAGGCCTCCACTGCTAAAAACCCATTACCTTCAGAGAGAGATTCCAGATCTTTAGAAAGGTGGGGAAAAAAGGTGTACACCTCGGCCACTTTAACCATGAGGGCATTAAACTGCCAGTTCCATATGCTAAAGTACCAACAGTTTCTGTTGTCACAGTTGAGAAGTAAAATGTCACAACCTGAACAACCAGACTTGAAGGAGTTGCAGGATTTGATGCATAGTGCAGAACAAGTGGGTAAACATACCTTGCAATGTGGTTTTGATGTTCTAGAGGCCTCATGTAGAGCTGCTGTTACAGGATCAGTCATATGTAGACATGCCTGGCTCAAGGAGAAAACCTTACCAGATCATGTCAAAGCTGAATTACTAGATGCCCCTCTACAAAAGGATGTATTATTTGGTGTTAAAGCTGAGGAGGTATTAAAGAAAATGGAGGAAAAGGCTAAATCAATGCAAACAGTGAAAGATTTTCTACAGGTACAACCTCCACGTTTCAGTAGAAATTGGCCTTCCAAAAATTGGTCCTTTCCAGTCACGGACAGACCCCAAAGAGGTAGATATAGGCGCCCGAGGGGCAGAGGGCAATCTCAAGGATCGTTTAGAGGCAGGCAATGGCAAGCTCCTACACAAAGAGGTGGTGAGGATAGTTTACAGCCATTCAGAAAGCAAGCCCAATGACTTTCCACTTTGCATGCCAAGCAAGGCTCAAATGGCAGCACCCTTAGGCGGAAAACTGGTATTATTTTCAAAAAATTGGCATATTGTCACAAAAGACAAATGGATCCTGGACATTATAAACAGAGGCTACAGATTCCATTTTCACACCCTTCCAAAAATGAGAGGCATGCCAAACCTGCCACACAATCAAAGGGCAGACGCACAAAGACAAATTTCAGATCTCATGGACATGAAAGCTATTCAAGAGGTACCTACTCACGAACAAGGTCAAGGTTTTTATTCCAGACTATTCCTGGTACCAAGGAAGGGAAAAGATTGGAGACCTATTTTGGACCTATCCATCCTAAACACATTTTTACTCGTACCAGAATTCAAGATGCTCACATTACAGCAGCTTCTTCCCATGCTGGGCAAGGAGTCTTGGCTGGTAACATTGGACCTCAAGGAGGCATACCTGCATGTCCCAATCAGACAAAATTGCAGAAGATACCTCAGATTTCTTGCAGGTTCAACCCATTATCAATTCTCTGCATTGCCGTTTGGCTTATCTACTGCGCCCAGAGTATTCATGAAATACCTGGCATCAGTAATTGCCTACTACAGACTTCAAGGGATACAAATATACCCATATTTGGATGACTGCCTGATCCAAGCGGACACCAAGCACATACTTCTGAAACATCTGGCTTTTGTAATAATGTTGTTGAATTCTCTGGGATACACAGTCCACAAAAAGAAATCAAGGCTAATACCCTCTCAGAAAATAATTTTCCTGGGTGCCAACTTGGACACAAACACCCAGATGGCCTACCTCACGCCAGAGAAGCAGGGGCAACTAACTCAATACTTCAGAACACTAGCAAATTTCACCAGGCTGACTGCAAGGAAAATCCTGCAGGCTCTGGGATTCATGGCATCTTGCATCCTAATAATCCCATGTGCAAAGCTGCATATGAGGAAACTTCAATGGTACCTGAAGAACCTATGGTCTCAACACAGCCACAGTTTGGAAACAATGATACCACTAATTCCATGTCTTCAAAAGGAATTTCTGTGGTGGGCTCAAGCATGCCAAACAAACACAGGTCTCCCTTTCTGCAAGCCTCAAGCAAATCAAGTCATCACAACAGACGCCTCGGACTACGCCTGGGGGGCGCACATGACAGATCGGTGCATTCAGGGCAAATGGTCCCAAAAAGAAAAGCACCTTCACATCAATCTAAAGGAAATGCTAGCAGAAATAAATGCTATTATAGCTTTCAAAGACCTTCTGCATCCAGGTCAACTGTTGATAAGGACAGACAACACCACAGTAATGTGGTACATAAACAAACAGGGAGGAACCCATTCATACCCCCTATGCAGGCTGGCCATGTCACTTTGGAACATGGCTCTGGAATTACAAATCGAACTTCAAGCACAGTACTTGCCAGGCAAGGAAAACACGCTGGCAGACAACCTAAGCAGAAATATGACAGATCCACATGAATGGAAGTTGCATCCTCAAGTTTTTACAGAGATAATTCAAGCATGGGGAAGGCCAGACATGCCTCCCACAAAAATCACCAATTGACAAAATTCTGCTCAAGGACTTTTCAACCACAGGCCTGGAGAGTGGACGCTCTCTCTTTCAGTTGGACAACAATGACAGTTTATGCCTTTCCACCTCTTCCTCTGCTGCCCAAAGTTCTATTAAAAACCAGAGCAGACAGACCAAAGATGATTCTCATTGCTCCAGACTGGCCAAGACAGCACTGGTACCCACTCCTGAGGAGCCTGACGCATCCCCCCCCCCCATGGACCCTACCTCTAATGACTCTTCTTCTGACTCAGCACAGCTTCAAAACTCTTCACAGGCAGCTGAAAACACTCAATCTGGCCGCATGGAAGATTCCTTAACATCACAACAGACCCTACTCTCCAAGGAGGTGCAGAATGTCATTTTGAAGGCCAGAAGGCCGTCTACTAGAAAAGCTTACTCCGCAAAATGGAAACGGTTTTGTGCCTGGAATGAGAAAAAGGGCTAGAATCCTGGAAAACTGAATTTACCTCAAATATTACAGTATCTAGCTGAGCTGCTAAGCAGTGGACTTTCATTCTCCTCCATCAAAATCCATGCCTCAGCCATTTCTGCAGAATACAACACTGATCCACCTTTATTCTCTCACCCCCTCTTAAGACAGTTCCTCAGAGGGGCTAAGAATATAAACCCCCAAGGAAACAACCAATACCTGCTTGGGATCTCAATTTCATTCTAGAAAAGCTGACCTTGCCTCCTTTTGAGCCAGCTGCCTCAACAGATTTGCAATATTTGTCCTGGAAAACAGCTTTCATTCTGGCTATCACCTCAGCTCGTAGGGTATCGGAACTACAAGCCCTCATGGCTGTGCAGCCTTTTATCATCTTCCATCAGGACAGAGCTTCCTTACGAACCAACCCGTCCTTTATGCCAAAGGTGGTATCGAGGGTAGCTTTGAATCAGGCTATACACTTACCTACCTTCTACCCTAATCCTCAAAACAAAGGGGAGAGACTACTACATTCCTTGGACATCCACAGACAGCTGCGTTATTATTTGGACAGAACAAAGCCTTTCAGAAAATCAGAACAGCTCTTTGTGTCCTATGCTATAGGAGCTCAAGGGAAGCCAATTTCCAAACAGACAATATCAAAATGGATAGCCCACTGCATACGCTTTTGTTACTCTTTTCATGGTAAAACTGTACCTGCAGGCATCAGATCTCACTCCACAAGGGCCACAGCTACCTCTGCAGCCTTCCTCAGAGGAGTTCCTACCAAAGATATTTTGGAAGCAGCCACTTGGAGTTCTGTGCATACCTTCTCCAAGCACTACCACCTACCATTATACTCCAAAACTAGAGCAGGCTTTGCCACTGCAGTCTTGCAGGGCATTCTGGCTCCTCCTAGTTCCACCTAGTGCCTACCACCCCTTTCTTAGCTTTGGGATTCTACCCATCTGTTATGACTGCAGCTGTAGGCACGCTGAACATAGTACAGTTTTGTACCTACCATGAATGTAGATGTTCGAGTGCTAATACAGCTGCAGTCCAGGTTTCCCTCCCTCCTTCCCCTCTTGGGACAGGCCTATTGGCCAACACCTCCTCATACAACCTGATTGGGGTATTCTTTTATGGTGTATTTGCTTGCAACTACTGTATTTTGATTATATTGCATTGCTTTATTACACAAATTTATGTATTGCCTTCCTTCTGGGGGCACCTGACATCTGGGGCAAGAAAAACTGAAGAAAATGGCGTCTGCTGCTTCTTTTATACCCCTGGTGCACTGACGTCAGGGAAGAAGCGACGACAACCGATGCCAGACCTAGACTTTGGAATTTGGCCAACCGAGGACCCGCCTGACGGCAGGAGAACCCATCTGTTATGACTGCAGCTGTATTAGCACTCGAACATCTACATTTATGGTAGGTACAAAACTGTACTATGTGGAGGACTGCAGCCATCACAATAACCTCCGACTGTTGGGCCTGACACAAGGGAAGGAGAAAGGGGCATGTGTGCCTTCCTGGAGTGGGCACTAATGGAAGCTCTTAGTTTAGACACTGCTTATCCCATTCAAACTGAACAAGCCCATAGGGCTTTACAACCACCCTGCTCACCTAATGCATCACTGAAACAGATAATTTTTCTCCTCATGGAACAAGCAAAAGAGGGTAAACTCTTCCTGTTACTGGGATCTTATTTGCACCTTTACCAAGATTTCACTCCAGAGACTGAAAGCTAGGCAAGCATCCAGAGACATAAGGTCCTTATGCTAATCATTTCTAGATTAAAGTACCTGGTCATATTGCAGATTAAGTGTAAAGGGCAGGAAGTGTCATTCAACATGCCAGCAGAAACGCATTCTTTGTTAAGCTGTAGATTTTTACTGGCCACAGTGAACAATGGCAAGTGGAAAACTAACAAACAAGGAAGTTTGTGGATGTTGACAGTGTTTCAGTAGAAAGCCATACAAAGTGAGCTACAAGTCCAGTAAAATATGCAGCTGTCATCTTGTCTAGTGAGGAATTTCCAAGCAAGACCAATCAGGAGATGTGCAAATGGAGTACTCGGGTGGAGAAGAACTCACCAGGAGAGAGGAAGTCCTCCACAAAGCAGTTGTTTCCTGCTGATGATTCAGGCAGAAATCGCCTTGCACCTTTGATCGACCAGGATGTGATGGAATTAAAGTTAATTCTAGGGAAGTCTCTGCCAGCATGCTGACTGAGATGGCAGAGGACCCGTCTCATAAAGGGATTGAAAAATATATCACCAGACCTGGTTCATTTCCTACATAGGCTAGGCACAGTTACATGAAGTTAAGCACCATAGCATGCTGGCTTTCCACATCTGCTTTTCTTAGTGGTTCAGGACTATCCTGTAGGACACTAAGTGCATAGGTGACAATATTGTCACTGGATAGTTTCCAAAGTATGTATGTAAAAACTGTTCTCCTTTTTCCTTTTAGTTTTCTACACATTTGGTTTTCAGTGTTATAAATTTCTGGTTAAGAGGTTTTCCTTTCATATTCCACTATTTAACATATTGCATATAGTTTGTTTTCAGTGTGATGTGTTAACACTGCTTATTGACATTTTTAACTTGACTAGAATGTTTATTTTATCTTTTCTTAATGTCAGGGGTTTATCTTTCCTGTTTAAATGTCAGACACTGAAAGATTGGTTAACTAAGCAGAAAATTTATGTCATTTGTCTGCAGGAACGTAAAATTGCTAAGAGACATGACCAGCTTCTTAGACATTTCTGGGATGGGGCTTCAATGCATAGCCTTGCAACTACAGCTAAAGCAAGAGTTATTACAGGCATCAGGGCAACTCTGAGGTGGAAAATCGGATGAGGAAGAGTGCTGAGTAAAGGAGTGTTCCAGACACTTGGGAGGGGGCAGTGACTTCAGTTTCCATTTATGACCAGCTATCATGTTACGCTGACTTATTCGGGATGGTGTCATACCTCGGGGAGTTATCCCCCAGTGCAATAATGGGGGTGATTTTAATGTCAGTCCTAGACTCAATATTGGATAGAACCCTGTCATGAGACATATTAGCATGTTAAAGCTCAGGCAGTCATTAAGGAAAGCAGTAGTCAGGGAGGAAGGGTATTACTGGACACTTGGTGCCTGCTTAATCTTGAAGTGATAATTTAAACATATGTCATCCCAGATGGTCGCTCGGACAACCGTATTGACTATTTTTTAACCTCCCAGGAACTTTTACATAATGTTGCAAGAGCCAACATCATCAGAATCTCAATCAGAGCATGAGGCAGTGATTTTGGTGATGTCCAGCTGGGGAACTCTAGGTTGTTCACATCACGGAGGATGGACACACTAATTTTAATAGACAAAGACATTTGGGACAAATTGCATTGGAATTTGGCCAAGTATCTAGATAGAAACCACCCTAGCTCAATACCCCCCATTGATGTGGTAGAAACTGGTCAAACTAAAGGTTAAGGAAATGTACAAATGTGCCAAGTCCATATGGCTGTCTCAGTGGGATGGGAAGATTAGGATGGTAGAACAGTAGGTAGCATCACCTTGGGAGAGTTGCATAATTAAGAGGTTTAGAGACACCCACAAACTTCACAGATACAAGGTAACTATGAAAGCCCTTAATACTGTCTGCAAAGCCAGAGCAGAATTATATCTGGAAACAGCTTCCTTTACTCCTATAGGCAGAGGGAAACAAGTTGGGGCCCTTCCTAAGAAGCTGTCCATCTGGCTGTCTATTAAGGAGCCCTTTAAAGTGTTGAAAATGTTATATAGATCTACTCCTTCAAAGTTGTAATGGGGGTTGGCGGTCCCCATTTGGGGCTGCCCATTCCTTATAGTAGATGAGCAGCCCATATGATTTGCAAGTTGGGCAAGCAAGAAAGTTATGTTGTTGCAAGATGTTAAACCAGTAAATACACGAGCTGCAAACCAATGAACAAAAACAAAAAAATGAAGAAGCCCAGTACCTAAAGCAGTAATTTATTAAGCTGGTTCGTCCACACCATATTTGGGATATCTAAGCTTCATAAGGATTTGTTTAATTCCCTACCGTGGCCTATTGTTGATGCTAGGGCATCTAAGACACACTGTTTAGCTAAATATATTGATTTCCATACCTAGGAAATTTTCAAGAGTAGCTAGTGTATACTTAGAGATTCCTGGCATTTCTTAATGAAAATTGCTAGTGTGGAATTTAATGAGGAATTTGTATTTGTTACACTGGATGTTCAGGATCTGTATTCGGTTATTCCACATGGGTTCGGTATGGAATGGTTTTATGAATATCTTTGTTGGTATGCAAATGTTGATAATGAGAAAGCCCTAGGGTTCCCTATTACAATCGCAAAGGTCCACTTACCCGAATACGGAAATGTGGACACATATACGTCGAAACGTGAAAACACTGTCCTGAAGTGCGAAATCCGAAATGTCGAATTGTCATGGTTGGCCCTTCCGTGGTATAGCTCCGTAAGATAAGTGTGCGATGGTTAGGGTGCAGGTTAAGGTAAGTGTATAGATAGTAACAGTGTGCGATAGTTACGGACCTTAGGGTTAGGGTGCGGGTTAAGGTAAGTGCATAGACAATAATGTATTTAAGGGTTAGTGTAGGGTTAGAAGTAGGGTTTTGGATAGTGTATGTATGTGGTTTATTTATTTTGTTTGAGTAGGTAGTATGTAGCGTGCGGTGGGGTTGGACAACTGTGACAGTTCGAGATTTTGAATTTCGCGGTTTAGGGTGTTCGGTGTATTTGCGGTTGGGGTAATATGTGTCGATGATTCCGTGTTTGCTGTTTAGGACTTTCGCTGTTGTAATATAGACCCAAGCCCTAGTATTAAGGTGTTTTATGGAGATGGTCCTTGAAAATAATTATTTTGTATTTGAACATCAGTTGTTTAGGCAAAGAACTGGGGTTGCTATGGGGGCCATTAGTGCCCCTAAATTTGCTAATGCGATTCTTGCCTATTGGGAGATCAATTATGTGTTGAATTCAGAATTTAAAAGTTGCTGGGCCTTCTATGGTAGATGTTTAGATGATTTGATTTTTTTGTGGAAGGACAGTAGAGAAAAGTTGATGGAGTTTGGAGACTATTTGAATAGGACCACAGATTTCCTTAGATTTACCTTTAATATTCAAGGAGATGTGGTTCATTTTTTGAATGTGAATATTAGGAAGAATATTGGAATGAAAAGATTTGAGTCTACAATGTATAGAAAACCTTCCTATTCAAATACCCGGTTACATTATGAAAGCATGCACTCCCTACACCAGAAAAAATCCCTAGTTAAAGGCCAGTGTGTGCATTTGGCTAGGATGGTTTCAGATTATCTCGAAATTTTTAGGGAATGTGAAGTTCTGAGTTCTATGTTTATGGTAAGGGGGTATCCTGAGCATTTTCTAACAGAGATTTTCCTGGAAGTAAATGTAAAAAGACGTACAGGGTATTTTACTCCCCTGTTGAGGGGAGGTAATATGGGTAATTAGTTGAAAAACGTGGAAAGGGAAATTCCAAGGGTTTTGAAAGGGCCTTGATCTTAACCTGTAGTAGTCATTTAGCTACCATAGTAAGAAGAAACTGGAAGGTATTTTGTGCAGATGAGCACTATAAAGAGAGAGTGGGGGAAAAGCCAGTTATTTTATACAAGAAGGACCTGTGTTTTAAAAATTTATTGGAAGGTGCTGGAGAGATATCTGGTAAAGGGAAAATGGTAAAATGTGGCCATTGGCCACAGTGTTTTTATATTGCAGAGGGGGAGACATGCTTTGTAGAAGGTTTTGGGGAAATTAAGCTGGGTATGAGGTACCAGTGTGGTAGTAAAGGAGTAGTACACTTTGTCCTCTGTAAATCATGTAATGCATTTTATGTCGGGAAAACTAAGTCAAACTTGAGGAAAAGAATTTATCAGCATTTGTATGATATTAAGAAAAGAGATGACAAAAATGCATTATATAAACATATAGAACGGACTCCTTTGCATGAATTTAAATTTGTTGTTATAGATCAAGTAAATTTGGGACAAAAAGGAGGGCCTATTGATGAATTTCTGGAATATTTGGAACTTAAGTGGCAACTAAAAACGAATGCCACAACTACCCCTGGGCTTAATGAAGCAATGTCTTTAAGTAGTGTTTTAAAACTTAGAGCTGCATATTTTATGTTTTAGTAAAGGATACTAGCTGTATTTGTTTTGTATTTCTTGTTTTTTAAGAGTAGTATTGTGTATTTGTATTGACTGATCAAAAAGGAATTTTAGAATACTTTTTTATTTTATATTTATATTTGTATTTGATTAATTGTTCTGAGTGTTCTATTTGTTGCTATAGTGATATTAATTGAGGGGAGGGGTTGTGTATTGCTTTATGGGTGAATGTGACTATGTAAGCTGTTTGCTTGAAGTGAACTGTATTCTGATGAAGTCCTTGAAGATTGTGGATGAAAGTGCTTTATATATTACTGGTTTGGGTACTGGCCTTCTTCATTTTTTATTTTTGTTTGTTGCAAGATGTTATGGTTATCACCTCCAGCTGCAAGTAGTTGGCTGAATTCTAGACCCTCCATCATAAATGGAATCTGGGCATTCCAGAAGCTTGGACTTATTTGTGTCTAAAGTATGCGTTACTAAGATCCACATTTAAGTACTTGTTAAAGTTAGACTTTCTGTTCATCCTGTTGGCTCTGACAAAAGTCCCCAGCAGAATAAAACATACCAAAATAGGGAGTACTGCTTTTTTTTATTAGCACCTGTTAAAGAAGTCCAATCAGTTATTAGGGACAAGGGATTAGAATGTATCAGACTCATGCCTGGTTTTGGATAATCATCAGCAAAAGGAATTCATTTCAGCAGTACAGGGCTTAAGGAAAGATCCTTATTATTTTGAAAAGATGATCTTATTCCTACAAGTGAGGTATTGGGCTCCAACAGATAGCATCAAATGCCGCTACCCCAACAGCTAGATTTGCTCTGCATGTGGTGAGACTCCTCTGGACTCTTGGCACAAACTCTGTCAATGCAAACCCATGTAAGAGTTCTGGATAAAACTCCCATCTTGTCTGTGTAGAGGCATGGGAGTACATCATTCCACCACCCTTCAGTTTTCTTGTTCAACATACTTCGTGTCACAACACCCCAAGGGCAGGTCCTGAACAGTGGCATACGCAGGGCATATATAAACCCAGAAAATATCTCATGGAAAGAATCATGTAAATGGTTGATAAGCGATGGCAGAAAACATCTGGCCTTCAATTGTCATGTTACTCTGTCAGACGCTAAAGCATTAAATACTAATTAACTTAACTCAGTCATTAGTCTCCGGCAATTATTGTTGGATTGTTTGTAAGGTCATTATCTTTTTCTCATAATGTAGGTACACCTGCATCTAGACTGTGTAGTTAGCACACTTATGCCATCAATCATTGCAATTATATTTTGTTTGTAAATATTTGCAGCTTTAAAGTCTTCTTTCAAATTGTGTTGTATTCTGGTGCCATTATATCTATTCAATAGAGTTCTGCAGCAAAATAAATGAATATGACATATGTATTTCAGATCCTTTAATTTTTTTTTTAATTTCAGGGTATGAAAGTGATTTTCATTACATGAAGTGGAGACATTTAGCTTTGTGTTTGCTCACCTCCCAGAAACATGAGAAGCTGACAGTTAGGGAAATATTAACAGATGAAGATTTCTGACATGTAAATAAAACAACTTGTTTCACATTTTCATCTAGTTGCCTCTTTGCAGTTTTTATTTCCAGTGTCTCGTGTAAAAAAGATATTGCTTTTCATGATCTGTCTAAAATGTATATCTGTGTTTGAACAGGTAATATATTCTACATAAAGTCAACTTTAATGCAGTATTTCAAGAATTGCTGTCTCCTTAAGAAAGAGAGTCATAGAAATTGCATCAAGACAGAATGGTGCAAAATATATTTAAAATCAATGATAGATATTTTTCAGCTTGTAAACACATATCGGCAGTGTTTGGTGGTTTATCAGAGTTCTATAGATGTTCTTCATACCACCTCAAGACTTTTGACAGCTGTCATTCTTATTCTCTGCCCAGGATGCTTTCTTGCGTTCCCAAATGTACATTTCTAGACAATGCACAACGCTGCATTTTGGCAGCACTTGAAATCTAAATCTGCACTGTTTGTAAGGGGAACTTATAGGAAGGTTTTGTTACTAATGTGGAGCAGTGCTTGAAAGTAACAAAAGCAGTATGAGCTGGCTTTGAACTTTATCAACGCATATTTATATGCAGTATGATTCTTCCTTCTTTTCACCTTAGCATCATCATTACAATTTGATTATTCCTTTTCTTGAATCTGGATGCTGTCATTTTATGAATCTGTGCCAAACTGTTTTCTATTTTGGTGCTATACTTTTTGCTAGTCTCATAAACTATGTATAATAGCTTTCATCAGAGAACAAAATGCGAGTTAGCATACAGTGATTCTTATGTTTTTCAATGAGTGAACATGAGAAGTTTATGTTATGCTGCAAAGTCAGTGTTATAAAAAAGTTTTTCTGAAACATTCCAACTTTTTTTTGCAAATTTGGATTACTTTATAATATAGTTACTCAAAAATGACAGTTATACTTTTTCAATTCATCCTTGAAAGCTGTTTGACAATTATTGCTGAGAAATCACCATTCAGATGGAGTTCTAAGAATTCAGCTTGTGTTAGTCATTACAGTTGGATAGCTATTGCTAGAGTAAAACTTTTTTTTCAATATTTTCTAAATAAAACGGATGCTAAATGAATAGCTGTATGCGTAGCATCCAGGTCTGTTTTTCGTAGTATCACTAAGATTGCAGCATTGCATTGTGGCATTTTGTTATAGCAATAGTTTAATTTCTGAATACTTCCTTAAGATATTTTGAGGACTATAGAAGAATTGAGTGCTAGTCAGTTTGGGAAGAGAGAAGTGGTAGCTGTAGAATTTGCAGTTTATACCAGATAAATCAAATGACCATATAGTCCATGTATAAGACAGTAAGTGAATATATGTAGAAATAATAAATTACATACCTCTGGACTGTTTTGAAGGGTTATTGTGCTGTGTAAATTTTAAACTGATTTTTCCATCAATAAATGAATGAGGCATTTATGCATAGCTTGTACAGTGTAGATATATATTATAGACTAGCTGATGTGTTTTTTTAATGACATCTGATAACTATACTTATATTACACTTTTTGGCAGCAAAAACCATTGTTACTGTGAAAACCAGTACGTTAGACAATTAGCTACTGTCATGAATCTGGAGAGAGATAGTGGCATGGAAATGGTGTTCATGCTGCTAGACCGTTTTGCTCTTGAAGTAATTAATACTAATGTACGTGAAAAGTAAGCATGCCATTTCATTTAGTCCATTATTTTAGTTGCCAGTAATATAGCTGCAAAACAGCAAAATCCAGTTTATGCAAAAACTGATATTGTCGTTGATTTTTTAAATAGGTTACTCGAGATCTAAACATATATTGACAGAGGGTGTATGCTATTTTATAAGATGCTATTGCCAGATAGGGGAGTGTGTTAATGGGGTCAGGGATGAATTATGTTTCACTGTTGCTCCAGTGTGATACATTCGTCATCTTTTCAGATTTGTTCTTTTTCCATGCTTGTGTGACAATGATGTTAATATATATATATATTTAAATAAGGGAAGTGTTTATGAGGAAAACCGAAACTGGGCAAGAGTTTGATTCCCATGCATAAAGCATTTTTTTTTGCTTTTTTCATTTTGATGCCTTTTTCTTTGTGGAATTTCTGTATGCTCATCGTATAGATCACTGCTGCAGTAGCCTTAGTTATATGGGTATATCCAGTTAAGGATATTCCAGCTTTCAAAGCATCCAAGGCACCTTTCAAGCACCCACGCTGTTAGTCATCTTTATCTGAGCTGACTGAAAACTCATATTTGGGTGTCAAGCCCTTTACAGCTTTCCTGCTGCCATGGAGCTCTCCTCTTTGGGCTTTCAAGGATTGACAGTTGACTAATGCTTTTCCCATCAGGAAAAGGAAAAAAAAACTCCCACTTTATTTTTTACTAGAGTGGTGCTTGTAATTGTTTATATCAGGATCGCAGCAGTTATTAGCATGATGCAATCCCAGTTGTGGTTGATGTCTCCCGTAGGATAAAGTATATTGCTGACATCCATGACATATGTCTCTGAAATATGCCTGCTGATTTCTTATTTCTCCTGGGATAAGAAATGAGGACCTGTTGTCCTGCACCTTTTGTCAAAACACTTAATTTTAGTGTTATGTCTGTCAGGAAGATGTCTGTAGTTATATCAGATCTGCTTCAAGACCTGTGTTCTAGACCCCTTTTTTACCCGGTTTGCCACATCCTGCCTGAGTGTCATTGAGTATTGTTGTCAATCAGATTACTGCTATGTGTCTTGAGATTGGGGGTTTTCCTTCAGACCTAAAAGGTGGCATGGGTTACCCTATGCTAGGTGATGATAATCTGGACAAATATAGACCTTTTATTTATTTTTCACCTTGTATTTTGTAGTTCTCATTTCTTTTCTTGTAACTTAAGTAATTATGGCTCCATCATTTCAGTGTTTTAAGATATTATCACACAGATACATCATATTGCATTGTTATTTTGAAATTGTATTGTACAATATTATGTAATACATCTTTCTTTTACATTCTGTACAGCTATTTTTCATGCTTCTGTATTGTTTTATAACTCTCAACAAGTGTAGTCATTAATTTTAAATTGTGTTTTTGTACTGGAGCTTTTCTCTCTGGTCCTCTGCTGAAAAAGGGTATTTTTAGGTCCAGTTAGACTAACCTAGTAAACAAATGCCAATAAATAAATAAATAAAATATAGCTCTATCTCCAGTCTTGCCTTTGTTGTTAAGGTTCTTGAAAAGATTGTCCCCCTTTCTGGGTGATAATGAGATCAAGTCCAGACTGTTGTTTGGTCTAGTTAGAGATTCTTTAGAGTATTTATTACTCTCTAGGTAGGGAGATACTGATATTGTTATTCCATCCTGTTCTTCCTAGATTTCTGTTCAGCAAATGACATGGTAGATCATAATATGTTGCTTGACCATTTGGACCATTATTGCAGTATCACAGGAGCTGTACAATTTAACAGTGATTTTCCTCCAGTCTCACTGTTTATACTGAGTGTGCTTTGTCCAGAGTTAAGTTCTCCTTACCCTTCTCCATGATATTCGAGGTACCGCAGGGAGCACTTTTTGGTCTGTTGTTGTTCACCATGTGCATGCTGCTGATTAGAGATGTTATCTGAAGGAGGGATTTAACTTTCCATTCTTATGTTGATATTCAGCTTTACCTTTCCCACCCCCAGGACTCTGTGCTGGCCCTAAACAAACTGACCTTTGACTTGGAATGTGTCCGTACTGGATGATCAACAGTCAGATAAAACAGAACACCAGCGAGTATATTGCAATCGCCATCCTTGCCACTATTTGTAATTCACTGGTCCAGTTTTGTCAGTGTCGGTGACAAACTGGAATTCCTGTTGAAAGTTTTTAATCTAGGTGTGATATTTGATAACCAGCTCACCATTAAGGACCAGATTTTTGTCATGGTCAAATCCTCTTACTGTCATCTCAGGAATGTTTCCCTCATTAATCATCTGATTCCATCTGCATACTTAACTGTGGTTGTGTATACTTGGCTTCTTCACAGCTGGAGTACTGAAGTGCCCTCTACCCAGGGCTACCACATGTGGAGCTCTGATTGCAGCTGGTACAAAACTCTGCTGCATAGATACATACTGGGTTTTGAGATGCCATCATATTATTCCAGTGCTGCAGAGGTTGCACAGGGTGCTTATTTGGTCACATATTGCCTCCATGTCTTTCGTCATAGTTTGTCTTGCCCTTCACAGCCACTAACCTGCTTATTTTATAGAACATTTTAGCTGGTACTAGCCTGCCTGCACACTTTGTTTCTCAAAACATGGATTGCTTGAGGTTACAAAGGTTGATAGATACTACAAGTTTAAACTTCTTTGTGCATTAAAGGCCATGTCTTTGGAACCATTTGCCAGAATGGGTCAGGATGTTCCCAAAGTTTGATGATATTACGCAATCCTTCAAAGTGTACCTGTTTGACCTTGTACATGATACTTAGCCATATCTTAACTCTTAATTCTTTATTTATTTATTTTATTTTACATTTGTTGACTGGGCTAGTCCAACTGGATACATGTCCATTTTCAGTAGAGGCCCGGGGAGATAAACTCCACATTAAGCTCATAAAACAGGACAGCAAAAACTCAAAAACTATTTAAATACATTGTTGATGGAGATTTTCTTCAAAGAACTAAATTTTACAGAAATTGACTACAGAGTTTAACAAAACAATACAGTACTATTTAAATGGTGAAGGGTTTGACATTTAACATAAAGTATGTTAGGAAAGAAAGTACATTCTAAAATTCTTAGTTATGTTTTTACCATTTTTTTGTTTTATTGTATGTTCACATATTTATTAGCACAGAGAAAATACAGATAACAGTTGTAAATGGAGTCCATTTAGAAAAAAAATGGCTGCCAGAGGGGTATCGCATGCAGTTAGTAGTGTAAACATTGTTATTTGTTGCTTTTGTAAGTAGCACTGGTGATGTTCTTGAAGGAAGAGTATGCTTTTCTGATAATGACAAGAGTGATGTACAAAATAATTCTAAAGGGAAAAAAACACTTTTCAAGAGTAATGGTCTGAAATGCATCATCTTTAATTCAATGCAAAGTAATGCATCTGAGAATTAGCATGCGAGAGGACTGCATGTCTAGAAGAGAAGCAGGATTAGCAAGGAAAAGAGGAAAGAGACCTTGAATAGTCATATCAGATAACTTAAAAGTAAGCAAGCAGCTGAGAAACCAATAAGGACATTTAAATGGAATACTGTGACATAGAGAGAGATGTACTTACTATTGTACCTGGTATATCATGTGAAATGTTATAGAGATTTCAGGTTTTTCAAAGACATACACAAGACAGAAGTGTGTGTGTGTGTGTGTGTGTGTGTGTGTGTGTGTGTGTGTGTGTGTGTGTGTGTGTGTGTGTGTGTGTGTGTGTTTATATATATATATTTGTGGAAAGGAGACCGGGAAGTGGCAGAAACTTTTAGATGCCAAAAGAATTCAAGGAGTATAAATGGGGTACCATCTTTCATAAAGGGAAGGCACATGAAGAACAGGACAGTGTCTTTAACTTCAAGAGAAGATATGAAGGAGTATTTCATGGAATGGATGGTATTTTATTGGAACATCTCTGGGGGAACGGCAAAATAAAAACAGAGATTGAAATTAAACCTGAATGAAACAGATATAAGAACAATCCTTCTTAGGGCATGGAAAAATCATCTAATGATTATTTGGATTTGCAATGCAGCTGACCGGTAATGAAATAGTTGGACTAGGTGGGGGGGTCCAAACAGTCTTGTCATCACATAGATAGTTCTTCACTACATTTCTAGATATACTGAACTGAATTTATAACTAGTAATGGAGGACTGCAGTTTAAAAGGCTTGTTTTAGTGGTTCCTTTTCTCTACCCTTAATCAAAAATGAGCGTCTTAGAAGACCGAGTTAAACATTTACTAAGTAAAATATTTGAAAAAAACAAAAACATGCAATGATTACATGTACATTATTTTTTTTTGTTCCAGTTTGTTTGAGTCACTTTAGCTGCTTACATTTATTGTTTTGGTACTTGGGTTCTGACAGTGTCATTTCCATGGTACCACAAAACATAAATTTGGACATATTTTTTAGATATTTTCATAAATATTTTATTTTATATTAATCAGTATTTAAAATTATTCTTAGTTCGTTTTACATGTGACACTAGTCCTGAAAATTCAAGTTAAAACAATACTTTGTATGAGCAAATATGTTTATTGAGAAAGCTTTTTTTTTTCTACCTTTATTTTCAGCTTTGCTGTTACCTTTGATGGTTCTTTGTATGATATTTTTTGTGTTATCTACCAATAGTACAATATGTATGCCATTTTTAGCTTCCTGAAACTTTTCATATCTACATTACAAGCTCAGTGTTTGAATTATTTTTCTGACGAGTCCACCTGTTTTGATAACATCTGGTGTTAGTAAGGTTGCTGAAATTATGGATACAAATTTTGGGAGCTGATTGGAAATGAGTTATTATTCAGCATGGCTGAGAGATCATCTAATCCTACTGAAGAATTATGTAACATGATGATAGATGTGAGGTTGACCAACGGCATAGTATAAGCTTCAGTTTGAGAATTTATTATGCAGGTCTGAAGCTGTATTAGTTTTGTTATTCTACCTCTCTTCTATTAGACATGTGAGGGTCCTATATTGACATCAGAGTTAAGGGATTTCATACACAAATATGTAATCAGAGTTTTCCCATACAAGCTTGATGTATAATCTCAGTAAGGCACTCATGGTGGTTTGTCTGTATTCTTTATTGTGCAGATATTCAGTTCTTCAGTGATATATAAGGTTTTAATAAATCCCCCCATCTGCCAGCCTACTTGTCTTTTCTGTCCGAGAACATGCTAGAAATTGACCTAGTTTAATTGGAAGGTCCAGCAGTGTGGAAAACATTAACGTTAAAGTCACTTAGTTGTCCAGTTCTGCATTAGGACTAGCCAGTCGGCAGTGTAATTATTGCTTCTAGGGGATGTGGTCACATTGACTAATATTGACATGATACAACAACGCCATGTAAAAATGAGGAGAAGAAGGATATAATGAAAACTTTGTTTTCCATTTCACTTCCCAGCTGGTGAATTTTCTGTGTAGAGTTTGCAGGTTCCTCATGTGTCCAAAACAGTTTTGTCGCTGTGTGCTCTCTACAGTGGTCTGGCATCACAGCTAAAACCTTCCATGTCTTATATATGTTGCTTGGTGGGACAGGTTCGCACACTCTACAGCCCTGAATACAACAAAAAGGTATCAAAAATCAGTCACTGTTCTTTCATAAACTTCTTTTATTGCAAAATGAGTGGGGAGGGAGTTCTCAATTAAGCTCAGTTCAGCTTTTCCTTCTAGATGTCTAAAACTTAAAATGATGCATACGGGACCACATGTGTCCAGCCACAATCCCTAATACGGCCAGTCACATTCTCTGGTATGCCTGCCTACTGTGGTCCCTGACTTGTGCTGTGAACATCGTGTGTGTGTGTGTGTGTGTGTGTGTGTGTGTGTGTGTGTGTGTGTGTGTGTGTGTGTGTGTGTGTGTGTATGTTGTGCAGGTTGAGCTGTGCCTCAATCAATGGAATGCATAGCTGATTGGAAAGTGCAGGCAATTTTGTGTGCAAGATTGTGGTACAAGGAGGATTAGAAATATGCCATTTTCCCATTGTTGTGTGATACAGGAATTTGTGTATATAAAGTTGTGGGGTGCAAGTGTTATTGGTCACCTACAAAAATATTTTATGGCGTGACTTTTTTTGTTAATGTTAGAGGTTACAGTGAGTGGTGTATTTTGAGTTTCCATTTTGAAAGGAAAAATAGGTGAGGACTGCAATCTTTTTTCGTAATGCAACCACTCTTCTGTTCTCTCCTTCTCACTCCACGAATTACAGCCACTATTGTCCAAACATTTCAAATGTATCAGCAGTTCTGCTCACAATGGAAAACTCCAGGAAAACAAAAGACCATATAGTAAAATGCAAAAATTTATTCTAGCGCCTCGGTGTAACCACCTTCAAGGAGTAACACATCCTTCTTATACATCCATAAATTACATTCAATTAATTAAGCAATTAATTTACTTAAAATTATTCATTTAAAGCAAACACTTCCAATTCAGCTCAGTATTTAAGCCTCTGGGTACCAAAAGTTTTATATTTTACAATGTATATACTTTCCTTATACATTAGTTTTTGTTTTAATACATTTTCATTCTTCTCAATACACTCATCCTTTTCTAAAATGGTACCATATAACAAACTTTCATCACTATTATGATATTTTTTAAAATGTGAGGATTTTATTTTCTCTTCCCTTTAATTTTTTACATCCCTCAAATGTTCCATAAGTCTAGTCCTTAATTTTCTCTTAGTTTCCCCTATGTAATATAATTGACAAGGGCATTTCAATGCATGTATCACCCCTTTACTTTCACATGTGTATATCCCCCTTGACTTAAATTTAACTTCATTAATTTTGTGAACACATGCTACATTTATTACACTGGAAAGTGCCATATTGCAATAAAGGCCTACCAATATTTGCTACTGGTCTAGTTTCCATTCTGGTTTTTCATTGTGAGCAGAACTGCTGATACATTTGAAACGTTTGGACAATAGTTACTGCAATCTTTTTTCTGTTTACTAGTTGAGTTCTTGATCACATATATAACACACACATATAGATGTAGATATAGATATATAAATATATATATATATATATATATATATATATATATATATATATAAAGAGAGAGATATCAGGTACGCTATGAAACATCTTAGTGGAAAATGAAGTATTTGCCTTAAACTCTATGTAAAGTGGCTTGTGTTTCCAAAATCAAAACACTTTTGTCAGAAAACTGATTGCATTCATCAGCTGCTGAGAAGTTAATCACTAATTTACTGATGCATAGAAGGAGTTTGCCTGTCAGAGGCAAATCAGGAAGCTGATTCCTCAGACTGAGATTTCTTGTGTGGTTGTTATATTCAGGAAGGAGGCTTGCATTAGTTGGAGAACATTATGTTTATAAGCATAAAATAACTGGTACACAGCAAATTCAGGAAATATGTGTACATTGAGGCAAAAGAGAACATTATGTACCATAATCAGGAATGAAACATTTCTAGGTTAAATATTACACTCTGCAGATTTAGTGTCTAACTTACCTCATGATTCCTAAATATAGATGTATCTGAAATCTGAGGAGTTATGGAAAATTTTGGGGTGACGGTGTTCCATTGGGAATAGTATGAGAATTACAAAGCAACACTAAAGAAAAAGGTGTGGAAATTGAAACTGCAGTAGAACCAAAATGTAGCTGTGGGTGGAAGGGATAGATGAACCTGATACAAAGACTTATCAAAAGGCTTCTATAATAAAGGTAACAAATGATATCAGTAATAAGGTGGACAGAGATGTGCTCACATCTCCTTAAACGGATCACCTTCAGAAGCTCGAAGTTTCAAAACCTCGAACTTCAAAAGGCTGAAACCAGAAGACCAAAGTTTTGAAACTTCGAACGTTTTGAATGGAGATCGCTGTACAGTGCGGAACACAATATTTTACATTTTCCTCACTGTAGTGCAATCTCAGAGTTGGTATATTTATTTAACAGGGGGTGTGATTATGTTGGGGGGGGGGGGGGTTGTCCCACTGCAAAAATGTAAAAAAAATGTTTTATTTTTTTTTTATTTTGTTTTCAAAGTTTCAAAACTTTGATCTTCTGGTCTAGGCTGTTTGAAGTTCGAAGTTTTCTGAAACTTTGAGCTTTAGAAGTAGATCCCCCTGAAACAGATGAGCTCACAGTTAAGACATCATTAAGGGAAAAAAATAAACCTAAGATAATAAAACAAATACAGAGACTGATAAGGAGAGGCCCATAGTTAAACTGTGAAAAATAGATGTAGAGCGAATAAGGAAGCAAGAGAGAAATTTCATACTAAAAAAAAGGAACTTAAACCAAGTCATAAACTCCTACCTGCTGTACCAAAACAGACGGCCATTCAGGAAAAAGAAAGGAACTCTTAAGGATAGAATGAGTGGAATAACTACCCAGCTAAGTAAACTACCAGAACCTGTGGCAAAATAGTTATTTTCATGATTTACTTCTTGTAGAACAGGAACTAGAGGATGCAAAAAAAAATCTCTACCTCTTTTTGTGTGTGTGTGTATGTGGGGGGGGGGGGGGGGGGGCAGAGGCAGAGCTTCCACTTCATGACAGAATACAGATAAAAATAATGCTGACCTGTCTGACCTAAAGGTAAGCCACATGGGAAGGCAGTACTCTAAGCAGAACTTAAAGAAATATAGCAAGATTGGAGACGGGAACAAGTGAAGAGAATGGCACCTTGTCACCGTGTCATACTTTAGTGAATGACGTGCTGTACAGTGTGACCAAAGCTAAGGAGCAGAAACCTCGCTAGTAATTAATCTCAAATCCTTTCATGATGCTTGTAATGAACTTAGCACATATCCACTTTTGAGTAGTCATTTGAGTTATGAATAAGACCACGGCTAGTCTTTTAGACAGATTTTATTGGCTGGTATTATGAAGCACTTTAGCACTACATGCCTGTAATGTCACAAGATAGCACTAAACTGAAGTTTAAGACACCTTTGATAACCTACCGTTTTCTTGACCACCACCATTCAGCTCACTCCCATTCTGTTGCTGAAGGGTTGTCATGGGACTAGAACCTATAAATAAGTATGGGAGTCAGTGATTCTGAGGTGAGGGGGTCATGTAATACTGAAGGATTGTCATGGGACTAGAACCTATTACTAAGTATAAGAATCAGTGATTCTGAGGTGGGGGGGGTCATGTAATACTCAAGGATTGTCACGGGACTAGACCCTATCAACTAAATATGTGGATCAGTGATTCTGAGGTGGGGGGTCATGTAATACTGAAGGATTGTCATGGGTTAGAACCTTTCACTAAGTATGGGAATCAGTGATTCTGAGGTGTGGGGGGTCATGTAATACTGAAGGATTGTCATGGGTTAGAACCTTTCACTAAGTATGGGAATCAGTGATTCTGAGGTGTGGGGGGTCATGTAATACTGAAGGATTGTCATGGGTTAGAACCTTTCACTAAGTATGGGAATCAGTGATTCTGAGGTGGGGGGTCATGTAATACTGAAGGATTGTCATGGGTTAGAACCTTTCACTAAGTATGGGAATCAGTGATTCTGAGGTGTGGGGGGTCATGTAATACTGAAGGATTGTCATGGGTTAGAACCTTTCACTAAGTATGGGAATCAGTGATTCTGAGGTGTGGGGGGGTCATGTAATACTGAAGGACTGTCATGGGACTAGAAACTATCACTAAGTATGGGAACTGATGATTGTGAGGTGGGGGACCATGTAGTACAGTGTATGCACAGCCAGCTGCATATACAGGGAGTGATGTAGTGGCATATAGTAGATGGTGTATCATACAAGGAACATATAGACTGCTGTCTATAGTGATTCATACAGGAGCTAGCTGCCTCTGGTAGTGCATGTTGGCTTATAGGATTACTGGAAGAGAGATTTGTGACCTTTGAGGTCTTGGGTGGATTCTGCAGAAGGAACCTGTCGTTAGCTGTAAGTGAAGAGAGATGATCGTAAGAATGGCATCGAGGAAAACTGAATCTGTGTTTGGGAAGGTGTGTGTGTGAGAGAGAGAGACAAGCTACCTGCCTATATATGAAAGCTAGTTAAAAGACTGACATTTGTATTTACTGAACTGCTTTAGAAACCAGTTGGAGAGTGTACTGAACTGGTGAATTGGATTCTGAAAGGTTTGTATGAACTGAGTGGATTGCTATGAACTTGAATCTGTGATTAAATTTTCACAGGATATGTGTAAATGAGTTTTTTTTTTTTTTTTTTGCAAGAATACCTTTATTTTATATGGTTTTGTGGTACAGAACACTGACCAAGATGCCTAGTGTTTGTTTAGTGGCACCAACACTGGAGAAGCCAGATAGGGAGGAGAGGGAAGGAATGAAAGGCCATAGGGCACTCCACTCTCTTGGTGTGCAGTCTCCCTGGTGGAAGCCAGGAAAACCACTGTTCATACTTCCTGGGAATGGGCATGACTGCTTGGAGGGAAGATTCCTTGGAAAAGTGAAGGGATGGTCTTCGTGGTCAGCCTATTATATATCCCTCCCTGACAATTTGCAGGGTGTGTGCATGGGGATGGGCTACAAGCAAGAAAAAGCAAAATCATTTCTGATGCCTACCTAGTGATGGTATCTCCTAGTCGACTCACAGATCCTAGGCCCGGTGATGGGGAGCCAACAGATCTATTGACCAGGTGGGGGATTCTGCCATTATTTAACTTGGTAAAATTGTATTTCTGTTTATTGTAATTTACTATATTTCATTAGCAGGTTTGACTGGGGTCATAGGTGAAAATGGTCTTTGGACAAGAGCACTTACCTGGCTAACAAATGTTATATATGTATGTTATACATTATATAAATGCTATTTAACCAAAAGACATATGCATGGGTTTTATATATATATATATATATATATATATATATATATACACACACACACACACACACACACACATATATATATATATATATATATATATATATATATATATATATATATATATATGAACTGGTGAATTGGATTCTGAAAGGTTTGTATGAACTGAGTGGATTGCTATGAACTTGTATCTGTGATTAAATTTTCACAGGATATGTGTGAATGAGTTATGAGGGAGGAGTTCAAGAACTGGAAACTAGAATTTTTAGTAAGTGGCTGAGTCAGATCAGAGGGTCAGATCCAAACTCATTCATTGAGGAATGAAGGGATATATAATGATATATAATTGTTCCTTTTGTCAGGGAGGGATATATAATGATATATAATTGGTCCTTTTTGTCAGTCATAAAGGAGTTACTTATACTATACCGGCATGTCCAAAGGTCAGTTGCTAGTTTCCTCTCCAGTCCAGCTGGTGAATCTGGGAATCCTGAGGCAATGTTACAACTGCCTCATGTACACAGACAACCCTCTCCTCCTCCCAACAAGCACTAATATATGCGAGAGATGCAACCATATAGCCAAACTGGAGGCTAAGCTCTCTCAATGCAGTACTGGCGCAGCCAGTCAGGAGGAGAAGGTAACCATGCACACCACAAATCCAGTCGTACATAGACCTACCACACCATCAAACCAAACACATAAACACACTAAAACATACTCGGAGGCTCTGAATACAAATCTGCCTAAGCAGCAGAGACCTCCAAAGCAGACATCCAAGCAACCTCTACCACAAAACAAAACAAGTGAAACGCATACTTCACAAAATCAGTGTGCCAAACAGTCACAGCCCTTAAGGCCAAACAACACACCTGATACACTTGTAATATGTGTCTCTATTGTCAGACACATTGACGTCCCACTCACCAGGCTGAACAAGGAGAAGGTCACGGTGAGCTGCCTGTCGGGCGCCAGGATCTGCCACATAACACAAGCACTCAGGTCACTCCAAAGCAAGTACAAATATGACTCAGTCATTGTCCATGATGGTGTGAATGACCTGAGCCGTACCTCCCTGGACTACATGAAAAGAGACATAGAGGAGCTCTCAGATCATGTAGCCCAGACAGGTATGACCCTGACCTTGAGTAGCATCTTACCCTCACCAAAAATGATGCCACAGTATAAAGAAAATATGATCAATTTTAACAATTGGCTAAAGTTCTGTTGTCATTCAAAGGGGATCCAATGTCTGTCAGCCTGGGATGACATGCTCGACAAGCCACGTTGCTTCGCTAGGGACGGCTTGCACCTGTCACCTCTGGGCTTTCGGATACTGGCAAAGGCACTTGCCACCCCCATAGTGCCTTTTTTAGGCAAGGCTCAAAAGAAAAAAACACCTCCATAGACAACACAAGGAAAAATAAACTACTCAACACCAGAAGTCTAAACCTCAAAATGCAAGCACTCAAAGCTCTCCTCAGCATGGAGAATATCGATGTCTGTGCAGTAACAGAGACCTCATTCAAGGCTCCCGAGAGCACCCCAGCACTACCAGGTTATACCTCATACCATGCTTTTCGGCCCCAAAACTCGGACCGAACCACAAAAGGAGGGGGAGTATCCATATTCATCAAGGATACCCACCCCTCCAGGTTAGTGGCACTGCACGAAGCATCAGAAACCATCCATGCGCAACTAACAGTGGGCAAAACTGCCTTTCAGTTTGTAGCTTGCTACAAACCACCATCCCAGAGTCTGGAAACTCACGTGGCTTTCCTGAGAACATTGGAGAATATGAAGGTCTCTCCAAACACCTTTATATTGGGTGACTTCAACTACCCAAACATAGACAGGGAGCACTACTCAAGCCCCAACAACCTAGCCCAGAGGTTCCTAGAATTTATAAACACAAATGCTATGGAACAGCTGGTCACCATGCCCACAAGAGGGGAAAACATACTGGACCTGATCATCACAAACATGGGGACTCTATGCTCTGCACCAGAGGTACACCCCTCATTGGTAAGATTGGACCACAAATTAATCTCTCTGGACATCCACATCCCAACCCCACCACCACCCCAGAAAACCACAGTAAAAAATTTCTCCAAGGCTAATTTCACACTTCCCAAAACCGAGGTGAATTCACTCAAAGCCCCCGGGCCAGTGGAAACTATGGCCCAAACTGCAGAATCCTTTATAAATGCATTCTATGGACATCTTCAGGAATGCATGGATCATGCAATCCCAAATAAAACCAAGACCCAATCCTCCAAAGGCAGGCGTCCTGTCTGGTGGACCCCAGCCATAAATAAGGTATACAACAAAAGGAAGAAGCTACTGCAGGATAGAGCAAAATCCCTAAATAAGAAAGCATCACTGATCAGTACTAGCAAAAAACTACAGTCCCTCATAAAATCATCCAAGGCCAGCTTTGAGAGACAAATTGCACAAGACACTAAAGATAACCACAAGGCCTTCTTTAGTTATGTTAGGAGCCTGGGTGGCAACTCCCAGATATGTTCGGAGTTAGTCCAAAATGACAAAAAATATACTGAACCCACAGACATTGCCAACATCCTGGCGGATAGGTTCAGTGCAAACCCCCCCCTTCCCCCCAAAAGAGCAAATATCTATACCAGCAGAGAGTTGTCTCCCTGTCATCTCAGATGCTCAGGTGAGAGCTGCCCTCTCCAAAGCAAAAAACACAGCATCAATGGGACCGGACGGTTTCCCGGGCTGCATCCTACATGAGCTCCAAGAAGAGCTAGAACCTCATATTAGGTTACTGTTCAATCTCAGCCTTACTACAGGATATGTACCCAAGGAATGGCGTACAGCAACAGTGGTCCCACTCCACAAAGGTGGTGCCTCAACAGACCATGGAAACTATTGCCCCATAAGCCTGACTAGCCTGGTCTGCAAAGCTATGGAGCGGATCATCATGGAACTCATTAACAAAGACATTGGGGAACTACAGACGCTAGATCCTACACAATTCGACTTTGTTAAGGGCAGATCCTGCCTCTTGAACCTGGTCGACTTCTTCAAAACAGTCACCAAGGCCATAGATGAAGGGAAGGAAGTCCACACAGCCTACCTGGACCTCGCAAAAGCCTTCACACCATACCCCACTCTGGCATCATAGATAAGCTCTCCAGCCTAAATATCAACCCCTATGTCATAAGATGGGTTGCAAACTGGCTCAAGGACAGAACCCACATGGTCAGAATTGCAGGAGCCATGTCAGACTCTAAACCTGTTACAAGTGGCGTCCCACAGGGCTCAGTCCTGGGACCGCTCTTGTTCGGTATATATTTTTTTGAGGTACAGGCCAACACAGGAGGACTATGAATGACCAAGTTTGCAGACGACTGCAAACTGGGTGCCATAATCGACTCTCCAGCTGACACAGGCATCCTCCAGAAGGGTCTAACAGAGATGGACAACTGGTGCCAAAGCCATGGCCTAAAACTAAATGCCAAGAAGTGTATAGTCATCCCCTTTGGGAAAAACAAAGTGCCCATAAATTACCACATAGGCGGTAATCCATTAAGTACGGATGAAGTAATTAGGGACCTGGGAACCCAAGTTGATAGTAATCTCTCCTTTGACAACCACGTTGCCAAAGTGGTTAGAAAGACCTTCTATATAGTCCACCTTATCATGAAAGGATTCACATCTAGATCAAGGGAGGTCATTGTGCCCCTTTACTCATCACTCATCAGGTCCATAATTGAATACAATGTCCCGTTTGGGATGTACCTTACCCAACACCTGCAGCAACTGGAAAGGCCCCAAAAGTACCTCACCAAGAGGATCAAGGGTCTCAAACAGATGACCTATGCTGCCAGGTTAAAGAAACTCCAGCTCTACTCAGTTGCATACCGCCTGCTTAGAGGCGATCTGTGCCTGATGTATAAAGCCATGTCCAACCCAGAATTAATGGACATGCTCCACCTCAAAAAATCCAAAACCACTAGAGCTACGCGCTCAAGGGACTTGAATCTCAACACAGAACTTAATAGGACATGCTGGAGAGACAGATTTGTGACCCAGAGGCTCCCAGCACTCTGGAATAGAATCCCAGTCCATATCAGGCAGAGCCCCTCACTGGCTCTCTTCAAGAGAAATCTTGACGAGTAGATGGGAGATCGTAAGTTCACCCCGGGGATCACTTCTGTGTTACTACTAGACAGAGGCACAGTAAACCTAACCTAAAAGGGCACAGTAAAACCCATTTTTAAGGGGTGGTGAAAGCCAAACACACTCTGGCTAGGCTAATAAATGCCCTAGGGCATATAGCCTAGTATCAACGTATGAACTTATGAACCTATATATATATATATATATATATGTATGTGTGTATATATATATATATATATATATATATATATATATATATATATATATATATATATACGTGTGTGTGTGTGTCTGTGTGTGTATGTACATGTATTTGTACTTGATGTATCCCAGGTAATGCTAATGTTGCTGCAAGTTCCTGAGTATTTATATCTCTGCAGAACTGTGTATGTATGAATTAGAAAGTGTGAAATGCAAGTTCATTGGTGTAATTGAGTACTTTTTTAATGGATATATTGTTTAATATAGCTACACAAATCCTAATGCAAAAAGAATATCAGGGATCTGCAATCAGCATTGAATGGCACCAGCTCCCAGTATATTTTGGCAGATAATTGTTTGTTCTGCAGCAAGAAAGTATTTTTAATTTAAATGTAGTTTGTTTTTTCATTTGCTTGGGCAGTGTTAGCTTCCTTTTAGAATATGAGCTGTCGTTCTGAATAATGCTTTAGAAAAGAATTAAAATATGTAATGTGTGTGTAGAAAAGGCCTTGTTGTTGTATTCTAAATGTAGGCATTTGCTTTGGTAAGACCGTTTTGTTTGTTCTGTTCCTAACATATTTTACTCCCACCAGATATCATGTTTTTTAGTCAACATGCACTTGTTTAGATTACATCACTGTGCCTTTCTCATTTAGCCATTCTGCCATAAGCATAGGTCATTTCCTAAGAGCAGAAATATATAGCTAAATCTTTGGCATTTTTCTCAGAATTCTTTAGAAACAAGCAAACCCAGAGCTGTTGGACATGCTACACTTAAAGAAATCCCAATCCGTCAGAGCTACACGCTCCAGGGATCTAAACCTTGTCATCACAATAAACAAAACATGCTGGAGGGATAGGTTCCTGACCCAGAGACTCCCCAGACTCTGGAATAGATTGCCCATACATGTCAAGCAGAGTGCCTCTTTGGACCTCTTCAAGAGGAACCTTGACGATTGGATGGGAGAAAGGAAATTCACCCCAGGGATCACGTCAGTCGCCCTGCTAGACAGGGGTCCAGGAAAGTAAATAATGTGGGAAGAAATAGCCAGGGAATTGTTATGGCTAGGCTTGTATAGGCCCTAGGGCTGATAGCCTAGTACCAACCTATGAACCTATGCGACTTTTAATTTAAAAGTAGTATCTGACGTTAGTACATAAGCTTCAGCTAGCAAGTGCAATAGTTAAATCTGGTAGGATGTCACTAAAACTTGGAACTGGATAAATTATTTCTGGTATGATTTGTTCCACTGGTTTAGCACTGTCAGTAACTTACTGATTGAGTAATTCCTTTAGTGACTGCCAGTGTGGGATTTTGGATTGCTGAGAGGAAATGCTTTTGTTTACACAAATCAGTAATGCTTGCATTTTTTTTCAACAGTTTGCAAAAGATTCTGATTTTAGTCTGTACTCTGAAATGAAACATGTTGTTTTCCTGGATCCCTCCCTAATAGAAAGGATTAGAAGTTTTTTTTTTTGTTTTTGTTTTTTTTTGTTTTTTTGTGAGGTTGTTGATGAGCAATAGCGGTAAGAATGAAAACATAATTGTAGCAGAAAATGTACTTAGTATGGAAAATAATAATGGGAATGTGACAGTACATTTTTTCAAGTGAGAAAGTATTACAGTACAAGGTAAAAGAACAGACACACACAAATGTGCAGCATTAGGAAGAGGGACAATCTGAGACAGGAGTAGAACAAGAAGGAAATAATTATAATGCTATGGGAGGAGGGTACAGACAAGGAAAATAAAAATAAAACTGAATTACGAAAGACTCCAAAAAAGGAAAGGGGTGGCTTAGGAATTTTAGTATTCAAAATGACATTAGAGGTGCAGTAGTGACTGAATTATGTAAAAAAAAAAAGTATAGATGTGATATTATTATTGCATATGAGATATGTGAAGGAAGAAAAAGTAAAAGAACTCAGGCATTATGGAGTAAAACGATTATACGGTCTGTGGAGAGAGATGTGTGTTCAGGAATAGATTTTTTTAAGTAAAGTGATAAAGATACTGGATGCGACTATAGTAGTACCTGGAAAACTAGAGATACGTGCTAAATGAAAAAACAAAAGCTGTGTAAGGGTAACTATAGTTTATGCTTACCCTAATATGATTGAGAAGTAAAACATGTCTGAGGAACTTAAAAACGTTGTCCAATTAAATATGTAATTTATTATGGTGGGAGATTTTAATGGTAATTTGAGAAAGGAGAGAGGAAAAATAACACAAGGTATTAAAGCAATAAGAGAAGTTATAAGACATGGAGGGTTGAAAACAGGAAAAAATAGAGAATGGACATATAAAAGGGGGACTTTCAGAACTGGAATAGATTATGGGGTGCCTTGAAAAGATATGAAAATAATAACAGGTGGGGTAGAAATATCGGAGTTTTCAGATCATAGAGCAGTATGGGCTAGAATAGTAGACAATAAAGTAACAAAAGAAGAGAAAGAAAAGATTGACTGGAGAGACTGCTAAAACAGATGAGATGAAAATGGAACGTAATATATTATGAGAACGGCAAATGGCAATGAGAGAACATTATGAAAGTTGGACAGATTGGTGTAAAGCATATAAACAAAAATACAAGAAAGTAGTTTGACTGCAGAAAAAAAGAGTGAAGAAAAGAAACATGAGAGTGCATAATGAAATCATAAAGAAGGCATGAAAACGAAGCAAACCACTGGTGACAGAATAAGAGAAGCTGAAAGAGAGCTGTATAAAAATGGAGGAAAAGTTCAAAATATATTCGATGAAACTATTTTTTACAAGGAAGGAGTTTCTCCATTTTTTGGGAAAAGAGGTAAAAGAAGAGAAGGAAGAATGGATATAATGTTTGATGAGGAAGGAAGTAACTATAGCAGAGAGAAATAATTGAATTTGTGGAGAAGTTTCTAGGTAGAATGTATAAAAATGAAATAGTACATGAAGAAACGTGCATTGTAAAAAAAATCTGGAAATGTTAAGAACTCTTTAGAAAATGAGATCACTGTGAGGAAAACGGAAGAAATAACAGAAGGAAGGGAAGAATCATCAGCAGGAATAGATTACTTAGGCTATGAATATTATCAGGAGATGAATGAAAATGAGAAATTAATATTCTGTAGAATATTAAATGACTGGATACAGAAAAGAATACAGACGAAGGGATTTGTGCTGGAATAGTAACGTTTATATGAAAAAAGATGAAAGAAAAGAAAAAAATAATATAAAAATTGGAGACTGATAACACTGGAAAATATATAAATTGTTTATGAAAATAATGCAAACGAATGCAGAAGGCTTTGGATGAAGTTGTAGGAGAAGGTGTTTTCAGAATGAAGGGGAGCGAAGTGAAGGAAATGTTAATAATAGTAAAAGAAGTAAAAATGATTTTGAAAGAAAATATGGAAGTAAAGCTAGTGAGATGTGATATGGTTAAGCATTTGATAAAGTTAGTTATGAAGAGATATGTAAGATTCTGGAGACGTATAGGAAATGAGAACGAAACTGAATGTTATAAAACCTGCTATGAAATGTCATGGGTGAAAGTAATGGTGAATGGAAGGATGGGAGAAAAGATAAAAAAAAATAGGAGAGGCTTTAAACAATGATGTCCATTAAGTAAGTGTCTGTACTGGTAATGAATGCAATAATTCAAACATGTATGTGTGAAATGAAAAAACAAAATGGGAGATGGGAGAAGGAGTTATAGTATCAATTTGTCTGTCATAAGCAGATGATTCAGTGATGCAATATGTATGTTAATTACCTATATATTAGGAAAAGTAACATATTGGGAGGGGGGTGTACATGTTTCCAACTGAAATGAAGAAGGTTTAGAAATATTTGTTTAATTTTACTTTGGGACCAGTACTGAGTTCAGTGAAAAGAGGGGTGATATAAAATAAAAAGGAGGAGGTTTGAACCTAAAAAGTCCTGTTGTGTACTTAGCATTCATGCATTTTTTTCTGGGTAATGCAGAAGGTGAAAAAACAGAGAGATGACAATAATGGGGGAAATGTTATATGTAAGGTACGAAGAAGTATGGAAACATGAAGCACGGAAAAGAAAATGAGAATAAAGTACAGCTGTGGAAAGCAACGATTAATGAGATTCATGAAAATAGAAAATTATGGTGTAATAATGTTATGGACATATATGGATATGGTATATCCTTGGAAGATGTTAAAGGAAGTTATAAAAATGTGATAAAAATTGAAGGCAAAGGTCAAAGAATGTTTATGACACATGAGATTTTCTGTGGAGAATTTTGGCAGGTAAGTTACTAATTAAAAGTAATTTGAAATGTAAGGTTCTGGAAGAAAACGTGCAATGAAGAAGAAGAAACGGCAAAGCAATGTTTTAAATAAAGAAAGAAAGTATTTCTCTTGAAATGCTGAAAATGGAAATAAGTGTTTTATTTCTGTGTGCATTATATATCTAAAGGTTTAAAAAGATGGAAATAAATGACTATATATATATATATATATATATATATATATATATATATATATATATACACACACACACACACACACACACATATATATATATATATATATATACATATATATGTGTGTATATATATATATATATATATATATATATATATATATATATATATATATATATATATATATTATACACACACACATACATACACACACACACACACACATATATATATATATATATATATATATATATATATATATATATATATATATTACAAAGCTGAATGTGTAAATAATTGAAAGAAGTGGAAATAAGAAAGATGCAAATAATAAAGCCCCTTGTCTTTTCGATAAATGCTGTTGGATCTTTTTATTAGAGTGTCTTCTGCGTGGAGACATGTGTGAATGGGCGTACCTTTGTTGAAGGTTGTGCGTCAGGGCTGACAACTCAGTACGTAAAAATCAACTGCCAGTCATTAGCGGACCGGAGTTCTGCTGTGGTGACCCCCTAACCGGGAAAAGCCGAAAGTCACAACAGCTGTTGGATCTTTTTAAATCCACCTGAGCTACCACCAACACAGGAAGATGAAGCCTCAGTTTAACATCTAATTCAAAGGATGGCACACACAGGTCAACAATGGGGTTAGATTTAGGTTTGCTATACCTCAGACAAAGCTCACAGTTGTCAACTATCTGACTAAAAATAGAGATTTATCCAGGGTATTTGTTCCCTGAATTACAGAGAAGTTTCTGCTGTCTGTCCACAGAAGCATGTCCAAACTGCATGCAGTTTCTTTATCTGCTTCTCTAGCACGTCCACTCTGTCTGAAAATGTGAGGACCTTGTTAAGACAGTGTTGCTGGTTAAGGTCTTCATCAAGAATACTGATAAATAATATCCAGAACTAGTGAATTTAAGAGTAACTGATTATTTGAACATAATGCTCTGTTGTGATCTGTGTTCAGGACTGAACCTGCCTTTTTTTAAGGATGTCTTACTTAGCAACAAATATGTCTCAAATGGAACTTTATCTCTTTCAATATCACGCTGTGGTCTTATTTTTTGCTAGCATATTCAGTCACTTGGTGGAAAGTACTACTTTTTCTTTTTCCAGATTTGAAAGGACTGCTTCTGCATGTCAGTTTTCAATACCTTTTCTGCTTCTCTGTCACTTATTTTACTGAAATAGCTGCCTAATCATTTTTTTCCACAAAATGTATATTTGGATGCAGTATGAATCACAGCAGATCCAAAGTTTTCTGAATCTGAAATTGTTTATTAACAAGTAAAGTTTTGCTGCATTTTCTATATCGTCAGATACTTTGCTTCCCCCCCGTTATTTTAACTTCTTTTTCATTCCAGTTTGGACTTTCGTTGTTATAGGCACTCTAACATGCAAGACATTTAGATCTCCTTTCATACTGATCTGATGGATTCATGCTTGGTAATGGTAGACTCAGAAAGCTCTTTTATCCACCCAAATTGCTGCCTTATGTCTTATTAGTAAAATAAGCTATATCTTGACTTGTGTTAATGGTCACTGCATTGCCTGATGATTTTTTTCTAGTAAATGTATTTTAGGGCTGACACACAAGTTCATGCCATGCTGTTAATGCTTACTGTCTTATCTAGTTCATTTAAATACTCAGTGTCTAACAGTTTAGCTCATTCACACCTACAGCACTGATCACGTCCGTTACTGTTTCACTGCTACAGTGCTACAGTTATGTGAACTTCCCTGTCTCATTCAAGCCTACAGTGCTTGAAATGCAATACACACACACATTTGCATTTTTACTGTAGTGTAGCATTCCCGTGGTATTGGATTCAAGGAATTCAGTGCCACAGTTAAGTAGTTTAAATGAGAGAAATATAAGTTCAACTGAAAAGGATAAGACACATGGGATTTATTCTTTTTAAACATCTAAGCTGCACAGATAACACCATTGAGTTACAAATGCAGAGGCACAGATACACACACACACACACACACATAAACACATACACAAACACACACAGTTCACAGTCTAAACTGCTGCAAAAGCTCTCATGCTTTGCTATAAAGAATCTGCTGCAGACTTGCCATAAAGTAAAGTTCAGAGCACTTCCTAAAATAAAACAAATACAACTGTTAAAGACTCAAATTAAGTAAGCAACTGCAGACTTAACAAGCACTGTTTAGTATATGTATCACCGTTTCAACTATTCAATTATTTCTGTACTGACTTTTACTCTTGTCTTGGCTAAAAAGGGAACTTGCACAGCTCACAGTAAAAAGATAAATTATGAGCCAATAGCCTTAACAGAAAATCATGTTAATGTGAAAAGTCTTACCATGGTGATGCATGATTTCTTTTAAAAGACGTATGACTTTTGTAAGCAGTCGGTGAAACAAGAAAGACTGCTCTTTCACAAACCTTTAGCTGCATCACTGGATTAAAGAAGGCACAGTGAGTCGGTCTTCAAGCTTTTAAGGCTGCGGGTTCTATTTCCACTCCAGGTGACTGGATTACAGACACTGCAGGGCAGCATTGGTGGGGAGTGACGATTGCTGCACTCTAGTTTATGTTTCATCCAAAGGATGACACACTCAGAAGTCCCATCTGTTTGTGTTGGTGGTAGGTCAGGTGGATGTACAAAATCCCACAGCACCTATCAAAAAGAGTAGGAGACACCCTAGCCAAATTTTCCTTAGTATTAATACCATCTCAGTTCTCCTCTGAAAACAGGCCATTTGCCTATTGGACAACCCAGTCAACAAAGCATGGATGAATATATAGATAGTCAGACAGACAGACAGAGGTAGGTAAGTAGGCGTATAGATAGACATATAGTCAGAAATCTATGCTCTAGACTGGGATAGGGGTAAAGAATTTGTGAATGACACATTATTCAACAATTGTTCTCATTCTTGGAGTGTGTGAATGCGGACATGAACATGAACATCATTAGTAAGGCTACTGTTCTATATCATTAACCTGCTCTGTGCTGATGTTTTGTTCAGCACGAGTCCAAATGCTAGTGCTAATAATCTGCCTCCTGTAGAGAAGAGTATGTACTGTGTGAGCTCCAGCAATTCAATTATCCAGACAGTGCTCTTTGGTTACCCTCGAAAAGGGATATTTCTGTCTAGTGAGCATGACGAGTTAACAAATAAGTCACAAAAAAATAAGTAATGCAAAATACTGTAAACGTATAGTATTGTTATATTTACTCCAGCAGAATCTAGAATGGTCTTTGACATCTGAGCTTAATCTGCAGATGCACTTTCAAAGAAATTTCCAAAGTTTACCTAACTTGATATGCTACATGCAGATTAGAGTACATATGTTGAGATGGTGCATTTTTAATGCTGATTACCCGAATGCTAGTTTACTTTTGGATATCTTTCTTGTGATGCTGCGTAAATCTGAGCTGAGTGTGACAGGCTTGCATACTGAGAAGCCTTCCTCAGATTTCTGCCACATTCGGTATACTGAAAGGTGAATACTACAAATTACTGATGCAGCGCAGTGCTTTCTGATAATACTAAATGGCAGAGTGATTAGCTTCTTTGTTGATTGCATTGATTCCAAAGGCCAGAGGGACTTGGTTTTCAGTAAAGTAGTCTGCATAATAAAGAAATAAGAGACACCAGAATATTCCACTGACTGCATGACAACAAACTGCCTTCTCCAGCTGTCCTGGTTGTGCTGTGAACTGCTGAGTGATTGATTGACAGTCTAATGAAGAAGAATGCTATATCACCTAGGAAGTGACAAGGCAGCAGAAGTTGGAAAGAGATAGCACTGTTCTGAATATCATATTGTGAGATGTGGTTGACATGTATGACAACAAGGATTGCTGCAGAAGAGAATGCTTTTTGATGAAAGTTTCTTAAAAAAATCAATGCAGTTTATTTTGACTGGTATACTTTTTGAGTATATGTATTTATTTATTTATTCATTCATTCATTCATTGGCATTTGATTATTGGGAAATCTGAATGGGTATGTGACCATTTTCAGCAGAAACCTGGAGAGAAAGCTCAAAAAGTATTACAATAATTTTGCAGCCTTCAAAAATGATGCAAAACATCCATAGTTTAAATAATTACACCAAACTAGACAAAATGTAAAAAAATTGGTTAAGAACAGATATAACTTATACACAGTGATTTAATATTTAGAACAATTTTGACCAGTTTAGAAAACTGAAAGGTAAGTTAGTATGATACAAACAAGAACTGTAATATGAAGTTGGAGAAAAAAACAGGTTTATGTCATATTTAGATAAAGAGTCAGAGGAGAGAGGTGTAAGGTATGAATAGGTTCTTGCTCACATTTTGGGAAATAGTTTATCCTGGGGTCGAGCAAGAACAGAGACATATTTAGGCTAGAAAGTCATTTAGAATGGTTTTAAAGGACTGGAATGAGGGTATTGTCCTGATGGATACAGATGAGTTCTACACCTTAGTAACATGGTAAGAGAACAGACCATGCCCAGCAGATTTGTTGACAGGGAGAATTTTTTGGTCATTGGATTATAATGACTGAGTGGGAATATAGTTGTGTAGAATGGTATTTAGTGCCAGACAAGCAGATGGATACTGGATAATTTTATAGGTGATAAGAAGCTGTGTATATGCTAATTGATGGGATAGTTCTAACCAACTTAGGCTTTTTAGTGCTCTGTAGTGTTATGTTCTGAAAGAGGAATTTGTCACAAATGTAACCACTTTATTATAGCGTCGTTCAAGTTTTGCTTTTTGTGATGCCTGTAGGTTAGTAAGGATGGGAGTGAGAGGAGGAGGTAAGTACAATTTTTGTTACATTGATGCGAAAGTTTTGGCTCTGTAGAGCATCCCAAGTTTTTAGTGAATTTTTATGCAATTTTTGTATATGACAATCAAAATTAAGATTATCATACAATGTCATAACTAATAATTTGCTAAAAGAAGTGACTTCAATGGTTGCATTATTAAGAGGGGATTTTAAATTTTGTTTTTTCACGAGAGATCAATTTGGTGAAGAAAAAAAGACGTAGTTTGTTTTCTTTTGGGAGGTAAGCATGAGTTGTGAGTTGCATGTTTCAGTGGCTGTTAAAGCTTCCTGAGTAAATTTTTGGAGGAAGAAAATTTGAAAACATGGCATAGGCTATTTCACAAGCCATTGAATAGCTTCAGCCTGCAGTTCTTGTTTATCTGTGATAATGCTAAAATACTTGGGGGGGTTACAGCTTTTAACGTTTTTATTAACTGCAATAACGAGACAACCCAAGGTGCTTTTTAGGCCTAACGCTAACACCAAAGGCAGGTATTTGGGACTCCTTTCAAACTTGTTTGTTTTACAAACTCTGCATCTTTGAGGGCATCATTTAGGGTCCTGTGAACTCACTGAACTGCAGTTCTTTAAACACTTTATGCCCAACTTCAAATGGATGTTTGTGTGTGTTTTTCTTAAGTGGAATACTGATCTCAGTTGGGCAAATACAGAGTACTTGAGGACCTCAATGAATGCTTCCACACTTTTAAACAATCTGACTTTAACACACACACATGCGCGCACGCACACACACACACACACACACACACACACACACACACACACACACACACACACACACACACACACACACACACACACACACACAATAAACTAGTAACATTATCTTTTTATAGTGTATAAATATGTCTACCTGTTGGTGCACCACACGGCACCCTTACCAGATAGTAAGTCTTCTAGAATGTAGAAACCTAACATTGTAAATAATAACTTATTTTGTTTTATATTTTAGCAGTAGTCCATGAGTGTGAGTGGATATAGCAATATTTACCCATGGTTGGTGTGGTTTGATCAATGAGGGTGTACCCAAGTGATTAAACAAAGGCAACCATGGGTAAATCCTGATATGCCGACACACAACAATAGATTATTTCTGTTATACAATGATATCATTTAAAAAACAAAAAGGAATTGTTTACCTTTCTTAAATAATGTATTTGTATAACAGCACTTTTCAGTCTTCTTCCGCATTGTCGTCTGTATGCTGATGTACTGTGTGCGCGTGTGGGACTTCATTCCTGTGTTTGCACAGCACATCAGTGCAGTGCAGGAGAAGCAAAGGCAAAATGAGAAACCTCCTTGCTGTTTTTTTAGTTGAGATTTTACAAGGGACAGCACAATAATACAAGGAAAATCAGGTTTATTTCTATTTCTTTAGTTTTGCAGAAATTCTGGCCACTCAGTGGTACTACAGCGGCTGGACTTTTTTACAGGCATGTTCTGAGTCAATACTGTGTAATAATTTATAGGGCTAGATACATGCATATATTTCAAACATAGCCTACCAGTATTCTAAAACAGTCATCCCCATAATAAGTGTCCAAGTTGTTCTTAAAACAAACCAAACTAGTGCTTGATTTATTCTAATTTGGTGGTCTATTCTAGGCATCAGCTACAGTCTCAGAAAACCAAATTGTACATCTCTCATTTCTATATAAACTCCTACAGAGGTTGTCTGATGATTCTTTGCTACTGTTTTATAACTCCAAGCATTCCTATAGGTGGTTCTGTCTAAATACCCCATGTACGTGAATAAGGTCATCTCTTAAACATCTATATGAGACACTGTACAAGTTCAGATATTTTTTCAAATATGTTTATTAGTTTTTGAAAGATAAGACATACAAGTTCAGATATTTTAAACTTTTGTAATAACTTAAATTTTCATATCTGTAGATGGCCTTGGTATATTTCCATTGTAGTCTTTCCAGTTTACTCATGCTGATTTTCTTATAAGGTTTCCATATTATTACTCCATACCCTAGTTGGGGTCAAATGTAACTTACAACGATTTTATAACTTCTGAATTCCTAGACATTATAAATCTTTTTATACAGCCTATAGTTCAAAGAACTGTCAGGAGTGTCAGTATAGTCTAGGATCCCACTTTCACAGTTTGTTCTTGCTGTCGGCCCACTGGTAAGTTTTTTTTGGTGGTTTTGTGATCTGGGAATTATGGACAGATTCATAAATATTACCTTGGTGACTTACTAGTGAAATGCAAGCATGTTAACATGCATTTCAGCTGTTATGTTACACCAATTTACCGTTGCAGTGAGCAGTATTTTATGTATGAGATACAGCTAACTATGGTATGCGCCCAGACAGACAAACTCAAACATGCCATGTCAGCAGCAGGTATGAGCTCATTACATGGTCATGAACCACCCTTGTTCATTCATTTTTGGAAATTGTTAAACCGTTGATTGCAGGTAAAAAATGATATTAGCAAAAAAGCATATTTTGACTTGGAGAAGATAGTGTATCGTTTTAACATGAAGCAGCTCCTCTACTTAATGAGAAGGCGTCATAATGAAGGCAACTGCTAGTTGGCTGGTGACACATGGTAGTTGGGTATTATCATGGCATTAACAAGCTCTTTGTCTAAATATAACTATATATATATATGTGTGTGTGTGTGTGTGTGTGTGTGTATATATATATATATATATATATATATATGTGTGTGTGTGTGTGTGTGTGTGTATCTATATATATATATATATATATATATATATATATATATATATATATATATATATATATATATATGGGTCTAAAGCACATGCTTGACTCGCATATGTCCGAATCACAAAACATCGAATACACATACACGAAAGCGCTTAACATCTAAAAGTGCTTCCGTGTATGTGTAGTTCAAAAAAAAATTACGTTTTTGCAGGGGGGCCCCCACATCCCCCCTACTTTATTACTCTCACTCCGAGATCGCACTACAGTAGGGAAAAGGGAATTTTCCCTTACCCGCACTGTAGTCCGATCTACGAAACAGGCACACATAAACGGAAGTGCTTGTTGATGTTAAGCGCTTTCATGCATGTGTGTTTGATGTTCTATATATATTATACATATATATAACTGATATTGCCAACATCCTGGCAGATAGGTTCAGTGCTAACTTTACCCCCCCCTCACCCCCTAAAAGGCCCATATCTATACAGGAAGAATGCAGAGTCCCTGTAATCACAACTACGCAGGTGAAAGCTGCACTCTCTAATGCGAAAAACACAGCATCCATGGGACCGGACAACATCCCAGGATGCGTTTTACACGAACTTCAGAATGAACTGGCTCCCCACTTAAGCACCATGTTCAATAATAGCCTCGCATCAGGCTTTGTGCCCACTGAGTGGCACACAGCAACAGTTATCCCACTCCACAAAGGGGGAGCCACCACTGATCCTGGGAACTATAGACCTATTAGCCTGACGAGCCTGGTCTGCAAAGCCATGGAACGTATCATCACGGAACTCATAAACAAAGACATTGGTAACCTCCAAACTCTGGATCCCACCCAGTTCGGGTTTGTGAAAGGCAGATCATGCCTCCTGAACCTGATTGATTTCTTTGAGGCAGTCACCAAAGCCGTAGATGAGGGTAAACT